>NC_134039.1:23688154-24060654 GCF_965140245.1 Athene noctua
TCCTTCCTCCCTTCCTCCCTTCCTCCCTTCCTCCCTTCCTCCCTCTCTCCTTCCTTCCTTCCCTCCCTCCCTGCCTTCCTGCCTCCTGTTTTTCAGACCAGGGGAACTGAGGACAGAGGGGAAGCAGCTTGCACATTGTTAGGCTGTAGCTCACTGCCAGAACCAGGAACTGAACCCAGATTGTCAGCCGTCTCCCACTGGGCCACAATACAAAATGTGAACTGAAGTATGGAGTTATCAGAGATTCAGGCCTTCTAGGTTTTTATCTTGTCTCCATTTTTACTGTTTTTCTATAGAATTTCTCATTTCAGTGATAGAATTTGAATACAGACTGTAGTGGTTGTGGGGGGAGAATGAGGCAGGGAAGCACACAAAAACAATCCGTCTTAGAGTCAGATTTGTGTTGGTGCCATTTCACTGAATCACATCAGGAGAGTTTAATGCAGAAAATGCGATCTGATCCGTCAGTAAAATGTGAGTAAATAAATGGTAAAAAGTTTGTGAGGGTCAATTTCTGTCCTCTTCAAATTTAGAAAATAATTTTCCTTTCATTTTTAACATTTTCTGTGTTTAAATTTTTCTTGATCCATTCACTGTAACAAAGCTAAGACTTCGTCAGCACATGTATTTCTTTTTCTAGCATCCCCTGATTCCATGAAAACTGCCTAAACAAATCAGCCTGTAAGCCAGTCATTATACATGAACCCTCTTCTCACCTTGACCACTGTTAGGTTTTTATTCCATCCTGGCTGCGCTAAGCTATGCTAAATGTCAGTGGGATGTCTGCCCATGTTTTTTTGTCCTGGATTGATCTGCTCCAACTCAGAGTGGTTGATTCACTGTCTTGCTTTCTTTTCAGTAACCTGCTTTCATGCCGGTCTCAGGGCTCTGGTTACTTAAGGCCGGCTTGTTGTATTTAACAGGCACAAATGTCTGTGCCTCAGGCCTGCTTTTCCCTTCTCTCCCCCTTCTTCTGTTTTTCATTTAATGGCTTGCTAATAATGAAACCACAAAGGCAACAATAGGGGCGGCATAAACACTCGCTCACCTACGGGAGAGTTGCTGATGTTTTAGAATTAAAAAACAAAACGGGATTATTATGATAATAAAAGCCAAGACAGGTGCTGGGCACTTTGTTTATTCCCTGATTAAAACAATCACAGTGTGATATCTTTTCGTATAATAAACTAAAGAGGGAGGTGGATTATTACATTACCAAGGCTTTGAGTATACCTTAATAGAAAATATTTGAGGGCCATTTGATTTTAAGTGTCACCATGTATCACTGCATGCCAGGAATATACCTGTTTTGCAGGATGGTGGACAAGAAGTGAAATATTCAAAATAATTAGTCAGCTGCCAGAACATTCACTTCCCTCTAATTTGACGTAGTTCCTTGTTAAGTCCCCAAGAAACAAGAGGGGGGACTGTCTAAATCTCTGCCTCTGTCACTGTAGTGGAGGCAAGACACATGTTGCCCTCCTTGTTTCTCCCATCTTCATAGTAAGATGCCCAGCTTCTGTTAGGCAATTGTGAGCCTTTATCCTTTCTTGAACCAATATTAAGGTGTTTTGGAATGAGTTTTAAAAATCCTTAATCCTGTTCATCCTCCTCTGAACATACTGTGCTTGTATTTTTATAAAAATGTTTTCCCAGATTTGTCTTCTCTATTTTTTAAATAAATTGGTTACTTCATATCTGGTAGAGTTTTGTTTTGTGAAAACAGGTTTTAGACATAAGCGCCCTCATTTTCTGTCCTTTTGGCTCTTTACATTTGCATAAAGTTTTGGCATGGCAAAAACCTTGCTATGTTGGGAATTCCATCTTTACACTTATATGTGTGTGAGTCGTATGAATTCTCTGCATTGTGCAATTAATGGTTTGTTCTCGTGCCTGATGCTCTAAATCTGAAAATGCAGTATGTAGATACTTTTTTCTTTGTCAGGCTGCTTCAGGCTAAACGTTTAGACTGCCACTCTGAGTTAATTAAACACCTTTTTGAAGTTAAGTTGTTGAATGGCAAATAAAATAATTGTTCCAGTCCTATGGAATGGTTATTGAGGTTGACACAATACTTTCTGCTTTGTCCCTTTCTACTTTTCAGTCTCTCTGCCTGCTCCATATGCTGCTTTTCTAGACAGGGACACAATATTTGACAGACAAACTACCTTTAGCAAAGGGCACTAGCTGATGTTTCAGAAACAACATGTATGCAGAAATAATGCTGATAGTCCTTGTCAAAGTTCTAAATTTTGCAGATGAAAGAAACATACCCTTCTTTATGGAAAATGTTTAATTTCATCTCTACCAACTACAGCTAAAAACATTGATCGGAAAAGGCAGCTGTAGATCCAGGTAAAACTGTTAACTGTAACTCTTAACCCTCTGGAATGAAAGAATATAGTGGGCTCTGCCTTTTTTCTTCATTTGTTTCCAGTTTCCACAGTTTTTCTAATCTGCTGTCATGGAAAATAGGTATTCATAAGGTAGGCAGCTGTCTTTTCACAAGACAGTTATGCCTGTCTTGCTACTTGTAGAGGTATTGGGTTTTCTTAGGTAAAAATACATTTCACTGAATTTGTGGAGGAAACTGAGGGATTCTATATTTCTTTTAAAATGGGGTGATAAACAGGCTAAAGGATAAAAACTTGTTATATTGATAGACAAAATTTTTAATTTAAAGTGGATTTTTTAAAGTGAAAGTCTAAGATTTTTACCCATAAACATTTTAAGTATGAAGTCTTAGAAAGCAGGGAGTTGTTGCTGCACTCGTTAAAAACAACAATAAAACCCTTTGTCTTCAGCAGGAGTTGTTTTGGGAGAATAAATTTCAGTAGGACCAGCGGTCAAGACAGAAGCCTCTAGGTGTTTGTTAAAGCTTGTTACTTTTTTAACCTCCTTTACATGCTCTTTACCTTCTGCTCAATATATACCTACTCACAAATAATACTTCTCTGCATTTCTGGAGTTCACTTACATTTACAACATATGCTGATTTTACTGAGCAGCCTCATATACTCTGAGAGGGATGAAAGTGCTCTTGGGCTTCAGAGGAAAAACAGGATGAGAATTAATGTCTTTTTCAGTTGGTGGCAGAAGCAGCTAGACATATGAAAGAAATTGGGATCTTCTTAGGCTGCCTGTTTGATTTTAGAGGAGGCTTAGATGTTTACTGAAATTTCCAGCCTTTCGAAATTCACTCATGAATGCTTTATTCATAGTTGACACTGAAAAAAAGTATATGTCACCATCATCATGCAGTTTTTTTCAGCTGGGCTAATGTCTCTATAATAAACATTTTGGGTGTGTGCATGTGTAAGTCAGCATTGACAATTCAACAAGCTAGCACAGAAGTGGTTTTAGTTGTAATAATTTTCAGAGTGTATCAAGTGCAGTTTACTTAGTTTTTTTTCTTAGATGGTAGCATAATAAAACTATAGTTAGTTTTGTTCACATCTTTCTTGGATATGATAGTGCTGCTGAATGCCTTCTTGCAGTGTTTATTTCCGTCACAGAGGACTGGAATGATGAAGGTGTGAATGATCTGAAGAAGGCAAAATCAGTGGAGGGAGGATGTTTGTAACTTATTTATCCACTGAACCCTGCAGGGAAAGTGTCTTCTTTTTGTACTACAGCTACTGCTGCTATATGATCCGGTTCAGCTGATTATTTGTGCTTTTGCAGAGAAGGTTTCAGCCAGCTCTCCCAAGCAGTTCTCCTTAGAAATGCAGGGGAGCAGGCTTTAAGTTAATGAGTACAAACTTGGATGTGCATTTTGGGTAAGTGTTGCAGGTACACCTCCAATGTCAGTAAACCTCAGGAGAATTAATTTCATAGGATACTAGGCAAGAGAACCTTGTTGTCTTCAACTGTGTGTGCACACATGCACACAAATCTGCAAAGGTAAAACTATTTTTATCTTCCCAGGACATCATTAGGCATAAGTATTGTTTGCGTTGTACACATGGGAAGGTGAAGTTTCAAGGAGTTAGTCATCTTGTTTATGTTAAAATATAGAAACCTGATTCTTACAACTAAGCAAGACAAAACCATGTCTTCCCTCAGACACAACTAACTGGAAGATATAAATGATCTCTGAAGGAGCTATTTTACTTAAACAAAGACTGTCATTCTTTTTTGTCAAGTGATAGGATCATACCATGATGAGATGGGTTAAGGGTTAGAAAGCATAAGGCAGCAAAATGTAAGAGAAATCCTTCTCTTCTGTTAGTTACATCATTGCTTTTTAATGACGTTGTAAAGAATTGATGTATCTTCTCTTTCTTCCTTGAAATACATAGGATGGTTCAAATGTTCTTTAATATTATTGTAATCCTGTCCATGCCCAGGGTACTGTTTACACTGCATTATATCCTCTACAGAATCTCAGACCTTCTGAACTCTTATCTCATTACTCAATGAGATTTAGATTTAAATCAGTAAGATTGTGTACTGGATGAGAAACCAGTTTACTCCTGTCCTCACTCTATAACCAAAATTTATATGGTAGAGAGTTTATCCGGATGTTGACCTGTGTCCTTTATCAAATTTAGATAGACTCTGTAGGCAGTTAAATGTCAAGATTCACTATAGGGCACCAGTCTGGAATACCAGGTGTTTCTCCATGGCCAGCAAGTAAGAAAGGTGATGAATTAGTTGTGGTTCAGGTCCTTAATCTCTAGCTAGAGGAACATCAATCCTGAACAGGGACACTAACCTCAAATGAACCCATTAGCTGTCATCCCAAACCTTCTCTGCTTCCTCTATTGTTATTATTGGTAGCAGCATCATCTTCCTCCCTATCAAGCAGATTCATATTCCAGTAAACCATTTTGACTCTTTCTTCCATTGTCTCCTGTTCCAAATATTTTGATTATTTTGCCTTGGCATTTCTAAAATCTAGCTTTTTCTTTTCTTCCACCTAAAATAATAATAGTAATAACTCAAAATGAAGTCTGTCTGCCTACTCATGGATCAATCTGTCCACGTATGTTCAAGGGTTTTGACATTATTTAGGTTGAGGATTCCTATGAAATATGTACCCAGATTTGATTTCACAGCATCAGTTTCTGTTTCCTACTGTTTGCTCGCTAGATTTTAAGTTGCTAGTAATGCCTGGACTTAGGGATGCTGAGAAGCAGACAAGGCTTCCTTTATCAGAAAAGATACGAGTAAATTTAAACTTACTTGTCCCATTCCCATTTAGTATAAGCCTCGTGGAAAGTGCACTTTGAATTATAGTCAAGCACAGCATTCATTCCCCTTATGCCGCAGAAAGCAAGTAGTGGCAAAAGGCAAGCTGTAATAAAGCCAAAAAGCACCTGATGTTATCTGTTCCCTCATGGGAACTCCTGCAGCTTTCAGTACATTTGTGTGCAGCTGAATAAAAGAAAGGTAGCGGTGGGATTATTAGTGGAGAGCAGTTTAGGAGAGACATGAAAAGGGGACCAGTTCTTGTTCTGATTCCCTTTTTTCCCATGCAGTTAAAAAGAGGGACTCGTTTAAACATGCTTCTGTCAAAGTCCTTTCATTGGTCTCTTTTTCTCAGCAAAGTTTCCAGTGGTTTCATTCATAAAATGATCTTGAAGGTTATTTCACTGTCACTGGGATAAAGTATTTTGTAAAGGGTACCACTCAAGTGTAAAGATGCCTGGTAGGAAAAATAAGGCCGTCGCAGAAAAAGAGCAGCAGCCCATCAGATCTTACTTTTTCAAACCAGACAGGTTCCCCCATGGAAAGATTAATTACAGTCAGGTTTGGAAGACAGCCTTGCTTTTTTTTTTTTTTTCTCCTAACATTAGAAAAGATAAAGGGGGTGATTAGTGTGCACAAAGCCTCTGATCAAACCAGCACCAAGGTTTGTGACAGGAGGTTCAAACACTTTATGGATCACTGGTGCTGACAGGTAGATCACACAAGCCTTAAACAGATGTTTAGTGAGAAGATGAATGTGTGAGATCTCAGATGTGCAGGGCTTCTTTGCCTGGACATAATAGCCTGTGAAACATTAAAAACCTTCCTTTTTTTTTTTTTTTTTTTTTTTAAGCTGCCCCACTAAAAAGGGAAAAAGGAAAGTACTAACAAGCTTGCATTAAATATTGGATTTTTTGTTTTTAATTTAAATTAAATATGGCCAGGTTCTTGAAGTTGTTAAACTTTTTCTTTAGGAAATGAAGGCTATTCTTTTGGGATGTATGACCACAATTTGCCCTCTCTGTAAAACTGTTGCTGTGAGCCAATGAGTGTGCCTGCTCTAATGAGGTGCATATGAGATGCTCAATTGGAATAAAGAAATGTTCAAATTAAATTACTAAGGTCTTTGTACCAGAGAGCTTCAGAGACAGGGTGCCTTTTATGGAATATGTGTACTCCATAAGATACACTACATCAGCACAATGACTTGAAAATACGGTAATTATCTAAAGCTTGTTGAGCAAACTGTATTTACTAGACCTCTTTGAAACATTTTGAGTTATTCATATGAAGGGAGGAAAATACTGCATCGGTGCCATTTATTATGAAAATTCAGAAGTTCTGGGCATGATTTTTAGTACTGTCTCAGGAGAAATTATCTTTAGCCTTGCACTTGTGTAGTCACAGAATCCTCTTATTTGGAGGTGAAAATGTCCCATGTGGGGGACAAGTGGAGACCCTCCCTATCTAGCAATATATTAAGACCTTGGCAGAATGTCTGATGAATGTCAGACACCTGGAGGATCTATTCAATTTAGAAATAGGCTCAAGCCAAAGACTTCAGAACCCAGTCTCAGATCTGAACACTCCAGAGTTCAAGGATTTTTTGGATAAAGGATTTAAGCCACTCTGTGTAAATAATCAGAGAATTTGTTCTGGACATGGATTACAAGCACCCCTAAAATCCAAGAGTGTTCTTTAGGGTTTGGTTTACTTGTTCTGAAAAGCCATGATTCAGGGTTCAAAATTTTTGCCATCAACCTTGAAAGCAGTTGGTTCATAAGTGAGGTTTTTTCCTTATTTTTTCCCCATTTACTGTTTTTTCGTTCTTTTTAAAGAAAAACAGAAGAAAAGGTGTTTGTAAGCAACTTCCCGAATTATTTTTTGCCATCCATGAGCATAGGGCTGCCTGTTTGAATGTTTCCAAGAAAGTATTGTTCTTATGTGACAACAGGTCAGAAAGACTCTGCATTAATTACACTAACATATGGTTATTAACAGATTCTAGCTCAGGGAGCAATACTTTACAATGTTATCTTCCACATAGTCAGATGTTAGCCATATTGTCAGTGCTGGCAGCTATTGTTTCACTCATTTACTTCACAGAGCTAATTACTCCCTAATAATAACTTTACCTTGGAGTTTTTCACTTGCTTGTGCCAGCAAACCTGTTCACACTACATATGCTAATTATTGGCACTTATTCATTATGTTAAGATAGCTTTAAGTTCAAGCTGTGCAGCCTGGCTTTCGGTATGGAGCCAGCTGGCTGCGAAGTTCCACCTTTTTTTTTCCTTTTTTTTTTTTTTTTTTAACTAAAGTCATTAAAAGTTTTAATATGGGCCTATCTTGTTCTCTTTACAAGATTCAGTCTTTCAGGAATTCAGGCACATAGTTGGTTACTCACAGACAATTGGAAGTTTTATAAGGAGTTCCTGGTTTACTTAAAAAATTTCTCAGAGCTTACAGTGAGGTCTTTTCTGTTAAGTGTGTTGTAAATTCATTTATAATTTGAACTACAAGGCCATTTACCAAAATGGATATTAATTTTCCTCCTTCCGCCACCCAGTTCTAGCTCCTTGCCTGTTTCATTACTCCTTATACTTTTCCACTGGAAGTCCTAAGGCCTTTTCAGTGCCTGGTGGGGGATGCTTGTTGTTGATTTTGTTTCTCTGTGCTTTCAATGTCCAAGGGCCTAAAACTTCAATGAGCTTTGTATGGATGGATTCACTGATTTGTTCTGGGCTCAACATAAGTACAGTAAATCAGATCATTCAGGTTTGCAGCCTAAACCAGACAAATTTCATGGGATTTGGTCTCTTAACATATTTCCAGAATTCCCAGTGATCCTTTTTCACACTCTAGAATGGTGCATATTCTCATAAAACCCAGAGAAATGTGGTGTCTTAAAATACTGTCCTTGATTTGCATGAAGAATTTTATGAATACCAACCGAACATCTACATGGGAATCGAAGACAGTTGATGGCTGATCCTGATTAATGTTGTATATACAGTATGGGATGTTACAGAAGTGACTCTTTTCAGCCGTGCCCTGTGTCAGGTCATCATCTAGCGTAAATCAGTGTAAATGCTTTTCCACTACCTGGTGAACTGGTCTGACATTTTCTGAAGTTCTTAAAGAAATTATTTTTATCCAAGATAAGGTGAACCTATGTGAACTTCCATTCATTTTTATCAGTAGAAAGAAGAGACTGATATCTTCCATATGTAAGAATTCAGACCAGATTGAAAAAGAAAAAAAAAATTATTTTTGTCTCCCCATGAGCTAAAAGCATTGAAGTCTGTAAACTTCTGAGCTACCCCGGCAAATAAAAGGTCTATTTTAAGTTGTGTTCTGGGTAACTTTATTAGAAAAAATGCATGCAGAAAAATGCCATTTAGCCTTTGGTGTGCACATCATACACAGTAGGATTTCTCTCCATGCTAGTTGTAGTATCTAAGAAAACATGGATGAATTAAGTAGGATTATTTCATAATCAGGAAAAGCTGTATCTTCCTGTACACATGTACTTTCTTCCACTGTCAGTACGAACTGGTTTTGTATACCTCAATGCAGAATTTGGCCATAAAATAGCGGAGAAAAAGCAGGACACCTGAATGTAGAAGAAAAGATTTACTTGAAATAAAAATACTGTTTCCTGCAACATTCCACTTTCCAGCCTTAGAGCGTTAAATCAGATTCCTTTCTGTGTTACCGCAGTTCTGCCTTAGTACAATTCCAGTGATATCAATAAACAGTTTGGATACAATTCTTAACAAAACTGAAGTGAACAGACTTTTAGTTGAGCCATTATAGATATCTTTACAGACTTTTTTACATCTGGTATTTCTTGGGCTGAAAAATCAGAGTACTGTTTAGTAAAAATACTGTAATTGTGACTGTAGATTATAATGTCCGGTACACATTATACAGAGGTCAAGGCTTGAGAGGAGGGGAGTTTATCCTGTGATGATACACAAAAGGTGGGAGAGGAATAATTCCAAATTCTGCTTGGGGCACACAGCTCATGCAGTCAGTGGCTATCTTACATGAATAAAGCATATAGAGTAAATCTAGCAGTGATTCACTAGGTCTGAGGTTGATTTTCAGTTGGAAAGAAACGACCGATGATTCCTCTAAGCTTGTTCTCAGCAGCGACCCTGGAGCTGACTGTGTGGTGTACCATCCAGTGAAATTCCAGCTCACTTGAAACGAGGGGAGATGGTATTGGAATGAAAGAAACTGTCATTATATTTAGAGAATGTTTGAACCAAAACCTTCAAACTGTGGTACTTGGGAGTAGACCTTGGCCTGGTTTTATGAAAGGCTGAGCCTAAATGCCAAATCTGAATTCGTTGTGGAGATTTGGATTGAGATTTGAGCTTTGTACTTTAGACCTGTATTAAGAGAGCCTGGTATCACTGCTCAGACACCACTCAGTTTCTACCTTGGTGGCTTTCTGCTTTCTTGATAGACTTAAAATATTACCAAAATAGCTGTACCACCTAGCAACAAAATACTAATATTTTATGCAAGGAATTGAAGTGGGGCATGGCTGAAGAACCTCTACTGGGAAGCTCTTGTAGCATCACAGGGCTGTGACTGAGAACCCTGGTTTTAGGAGCAGTTGAAAGGGGAAGCCACAGAGCTTGTTTGGGCCATTAGACTGATCTTGAAGTTAGTTTTCCAGGACTGGGCATGGCATTTCAGGCCAGGTAGAAGATAGAGGAAAGCAAATCATTTGGGCTTATCATTCTTAACTGTTCCTTCTATGTGCCTAAGTTGAAATTCATATTTCTAGAAGTTTGACAACTAGTTATTGATTCCACTGGAGGTCAGAGTAAATGGGAATTTCTGGAGATAATGTTAGTATCAGTGTCCATCTGACATTTATCATGTGCTTTTATGTCTGATGAAATGTGGACTGTCTGCCAGAGGTGATGAGGACAGACAAGAAAAAAAACCAATAGCAATTAAGACATCCAGCAAAAATGCTGTGACAGAACTCTTAGGAATTTGTTTATATTTTAAAGGCTATTTCCTCAAGGAAAACTGTGAGGGAACACTTGTTTTTAAATAAAAGCTTAGTTACTCCTCAGATATTTGGCACTCCTTAAAATCTGCTGGAGCCTGACGGACTTTTCTGATGTTCTTAATGCACCTGAGAGTTACTTCCCAAACATGCCTTTTCTTATGCTAGATCTTGCCAAGATCTTTTGGATAAACCTCATTTGAAGTTTCTAGGACACTGCGATGTGGCATGAAGGAGCCCTAGAAGAATTTTCAAAATACAATTAGCACCTATTTCTAAATCCCATATCACAAAAAGATCTTAGCCAAATCACCTGTAATTCAGCTGAAAGTATGTTCTTTGACAGCCAACCGCCTGTAAAGACTTTGGAGGATAAATGACCTCTCACAAGATGGGAGGAATTAGTTGAAAATATCTAATCTAGGTACTTATCTGTGCTTTGAACCATGTACTTTGAATTTTTGGGTTTACAAAAACCCAATCTTGATCTTAACTATGGACAGCCTATCTGTATTCTCGTACATAATGCATGTGGGAGAGCAGTAAATATGCACTGGACTGATGCAGTAGGGAGGGTTTATTAACTTGTTTAGGAGAGGTGTGCTGCTTGCCACTTGTGCATTACTACGCTTGATATCTTCAACTAATAGTAATAAAACCTCATACTGTAATGTATCATATGAAAGCAGCATATTTTAAAAAATCCATTTAAATGCGTTTTGGAGCATTTTAGAAGTGTTGGTATCCTTTTATGAGTCCCTGCTTCATACCATAGGTCAAATAAACTTAGAAGACTCACCTGAAATAGCTTTTCCTTAAATAGTGTTATGATTGGAATCTAATGTCTTGAGTTTTTTCAAGGCTACATGCAGGTGTTGCGGACCACATTAAGAAAATGTGAATCCTCCACTTCCGTTAATAAAAAAGCTTTCATTTCAGCCCTTATGGGTTGCAAAATAGAGCATCTCAGAAGTCCCTCTGGCCTAGGACTGAGTATGAGTAATACGGCAGCTCAGTAATACTATGTGAAAAGTTGGGAAATAAAATGCATGTGTCTGACAATTGGTTGCAGAGAAAATACGCTTCTGAGAGATTTGGGGTTATACGATGCTGCCCCTGTTCAGGCAGGAGAGTGTATGCTGTGCAAGTGAAACTGTCAGAGGTGTGTGATAAATACTGTTTGCATTCTGTTTTAAATTTTCCCTTGGGTATCACCATCTCTTGTATGGTGCATGTCTATATGCTTGCATATGCGTGTGGACTCCTGTGTGGGGGGCATCTGTTTCGTGGGTACTGTGTGTATATATATATGTGTAAATATCAGTACATGTGCACATACACACACATTTACATTTTAAAATAAATACCAGAAATGAGATTTATAGATAGCTTTCCTCATTTGCTTGTGTGGTGTGTGAGACGTGTGCACACACATCTACTGGAAAAATGTGTGTGTTTATAGTTCTGTATGGGCACAGATGATGCATGTGTGTATACAGACGCAGACAAATATACACTTGCATTGTAACACATGAGATACACTTAGATCTGCAGGATTCACTATTGACTTTAATTAGAATATCAGCATAGACTTCTTGTAACAATCATCATTCTTGCATTTTTCTGAACAAATATTTAATGTACTTCTTGTCTGAAGTGAGATTTAATGGAGACTTACTCCACTAGTTGAGTCTGAGGGAAGTTAAGTCCCTGAAAAAATGAAGGCATGTAGCTAGGTCAGCCTGTGGGTGTGCTCTACTGGTCCTTCTCTAACACTCAGTTGTTTCAAGCCATGACAGACATTGTCAGATTGTCTCTTGAATACATGCTGTTCCAGGAGAGAGCCAAACCACTGCAGCTCTTGTGAAAGGCCTCTAACCAAACTTAGACTTTGAAGCGCTTCTGACATTAAAATAAAGGTATTGAAACCGTTTGATTAACTGAAAATGCTTCTTCATGGTTATTTAATGACATGGTGGGAATTTGAAGTTTGTCATTAATACTGTCATCTGTTTAAAAAATACCTTCTAAGTGCTGCTTGGCACTGTGGTGACTAAGAACTACATTATCGCCTGAGTCTGGGTCTGTCTTGACATACTGTTGAATTTGTTGCGTCAGGACATTCTGCCATGCAGCCCTAGGGGACCCTATGAAAGACATTTGCAGGCATTTACTTGAAATAAGCACAGCCTCAGTGTAATTGTAGCCAAACGGTTCCATAGAAGGAGTGTGTGTGTGGACTCTGAGCGTCCAGCTGTTCAGAGGAGGATTACAAGGGCTTTAATGGAGAGCACAGATGGAATCAGTACTATTGTCCGGAGTATTCTGGGGCAGAGGCTAAAGTGTGAAGGATGATCAGTGGAGAGCTGATTGGAAAGGGGGCGGGGGGGAGAGTAAGAAAAGAAGGAAGGGGGAAAAAAAATCCCCCTTGTTCTCTAAAAGGCATTGCTGTCCAGTGGTGAGGGTGCAGAGGAAGTAGTTCCGAAAGCTTGCTTTCATGGTTAGCAGGCATTGTAAAGGTGGCACAGGTCATGTGTTGTGTGTGGCTGTTTAGAGGTTCTTACAGAACTGTTAGAGACTTAGCAAGGCCCATTATTCAAGGCACTAAGGCAGTTTTACTGGATATGGACTACTGCAATTGTATAAGCTCTCTTTTGAGTGAGTACTAATTTAGAGTGCTTCCATAAGCCAGCCATACAATCCATGCTTCCCATGAATGAATGAGTCATCTTGATGAAAAGGCTCAGAGAACAGAGCTCTGACTTTTAGTCTTAAAGGGACCTGATGTGTTCAGAATGGATCACATTTTAATGAACAAACTCGCTGGCAAAATATTGTGGGTTTGAACTGCTAAAATAATCCTCTTTTTGGAGAGAGGTATCATATCCAAAGACGTTAGATGGGTTTTCATTTGCCTTACCACATGTTAGATGTATTTGTAGTTACTGATTTGTTAAGGGATATTAAAGTGTTACTTTTATGCTTGTATAAACAGAACAGGTTTCGTAGGCCACTCGGTAAGCCAGCAATTTATGTCCTAAATTATTCCTTTAGGTGCCAAGGAGCCCCATGATTGTTTTATTCAAAACCATTTGGCTGCAGGAAAGCAGCTGTTTTTCATTAATGATGTCCATGCACATACATGAGCAACGTGTTGTTGTATAGCACTACTGTCTTTTTATTTCCTTGCCTGCAAAGAATATGAGAATGGTATTAGGACCTCTAACGTAGCTGCAATGTTGTTTGGTAAAGTAATTTTCTGTAGAATTCTTACCTGGATGGCTTAGGGTCACTCAAAAAAGAGGATTTACTCTGTGATAACAGGACTTAGATAGGCTTTGGAAGTATCTAAACAGGGGGACCCAAGAGTGCTTCCTGAGTTCATATGCACATCCTGTCCAGCCATCATTTAGACAGAATGTGCTCGTTTTGGCTGGGGTAGAGTTAATTTTCTTCACAATAGCTAATATGGGGCTATGATTTGGATCTGTGCTGGAAACAGTGTTGATAATTCAGGGATGTTTTAGTTATTGCTGATCAGTGCTTACACAGAGTCAAGGCCTTTTCTCACACCACCCCACCAGTGAGTAGGCTGGGGGTGCACAAGAAGTTGGGAGGGGACACAGCTGGGACAGCTGACTCCCCCTGACCAAAGGGATATTCCATACTGCATGATGTAATGCTCAGCATATAAAGCTGGGGTAATGAAGGAAGGGGAGAATGTTCGGAGTGATGGTGTTTGTCTTTCCAAGTAACCATTAGTGGGATCAAGCCCTGCTTTCCTGGGGATGACTGAACACCTGCCTGCTGGTGGGAAGTATTGGATGAATTCTTTGTTCTGCTTTGCTTGCATGTGCGGCTTTTGCTTTACTTAATAAACTGTCTTTACCTTAACCCATGAGTTTTCTCAGTTTTACCCTTCCGATTCTCTCCTCCATCCTGACGCGATGGGAGTGAGTGAATAGCTGTGTGGTGCTTAGTTGCTGTCTGGGGTTAAACTATGACACAGGAGCCTTAGTTCAAATGTGAGATCTGAAGCTTTGGGGGCGTCTAAACATACATAGCACCTGCTGATGTGATCTGAGAGTTTTTGTATTTGTCTTTCTGTGCATGCCCTGAAACTGCTCCAGTCTAAACACCTAAATGCTTAGTTCCTGCGTAAGGGTTGTCACAATCCAGACAAGGCAGAGCAGCCCTGGCATCACCTGAAAGGCTCAACCAGCAGGCATGGTGCCTGAAGCATAGTGTCGGGACTATAAAGTGTAGCTTCTTCCTTTCCAACATACAGCAGTTAAAGAAGGATAGTCCTTCCATTTTTTTTTTTTTTTTTTTTTTTTTTTTTATGCAGTAGCCTGGTGAAAGCTTAAAAGTTGCCTAAGAAATGGAAAGAACTGGGTTGGGGCTTCTGTTTCCTTAATGCAATTCACATTGTGTCTCACACAGCTCAGGAGAGACAAGGCCTTTCTCCACATCTGCTGAAACTGGGCTTCAAGCAAAAAGAGACATACTGTTCATATCATAAATGAAGAAAAAAAGAAGTGTCATAGCTCAGTATCCTGATGATGATGACATTTGAGCCTGTGTGTGCTCCATAGATGCCTTGTGGGTTCTTTCTTTAATTAAAAGTGTTTTTTTAAAAAAATTAAGTTACTTCTGCCGGGTACCATTAGGGTCAATTTGTATTGACTTCAGCAGAGCAGGGACTCAACACAAAGTTCCTAGAGGTCATATTTTGCCCTTATGAAAATAATGATTATTACAAAGTCCCTTTTCTGAGCTGTATACTACTAAAAAAAAAACCTAACTTAACTTAAAAAATCAAATATTACCTTATGTTTTCATCATGTCTTCTGCAGGTTTCCTTTTTGATGTCTCTTACTATCAAACTAAGTTTGTTGAGTCAGCTTTGCTTAATTAGTTTAATTTTACTTGTTTAGCAGCATTGCCAGAGTTGTACTTCTCAGATTCACAGCTCTGAATGAAAACATTCCCTGTGACTGGCAAGACAAGACAAAAGCAAAAGTATAAAAGGAAATATTAGAATGTTTATATTTGCTTAGGTAACATGCTTCCAGAACTGAATTTGGAGCACAAAATATGTAAGGATCTTGATACTTAGTTAACTAATTTGAATCCATTCTTACTGAAGCGTCAGAACTTTCATTCACATTACTGTGAATCAGGTCTACCACACAAAGCATGTTAAGTGTTAGTGCCCAATTTAAAAAAAAAAACCAAACACTGACTTCCAGTAAACATTTGCAAAATTGCTTATCTGGGAAAAATATGGGGGGTTTCAAATCAATCTACACATCCTTAGTAAGGCCAGCAAGTGAGTGAAGACTACTCAAGGGCCTTTCCCGCTCTCCAACCAAACACAGTGGCATCAAGTGCTGTCATGTTGTATGATATGATGAGAGCCATGAGGTTCATCAGTTCCTACCGTTACATTGGGGCCATGGCTGTTCCATACTAGCATCAGAAAAAATTGCTGATTTGCATTAGTGAACCTTACTAAACCTCTGATTTTCAGTTGCACCAAACATCCAGCCTGAGAGACTGTGTTCTGGTTTAAAACTTTGTTCTCTGTCTCAGATGGTGCTTAAAGAGATCTCAGGAGTACTTTATGGCCAGCAGTGTTTCAGTATAAACAGTACTAGGAATAAATCAATTCATCAGAAAATTCCTTGTATTGCTAAAGAGAAATAGATGGCTGAAGAGCAGAACTTAAAAGTGAATCCTGCATGGCTATCGTTTATGCTTAGAATAGAATAGATGAATAACATCACTGTAGTATTTTCAGAGCTTTTTACAGTCCTCCATTATATCCTCTCTCTCCCAGATACATCACATCTACCTTTCTCTTTAGTATGCAAATGCACAATTAAAAGCATTCAGCAGATAGAGATGAATAAGCTAATACAGTGTGCTGCTTGTAATTTATTTTCATTAACTGGGAGTATGTGGAAGTACCCCAAAGAGCAAAAAGATGCTGGAAAGTTGTAATAGATAAGAATCTACTGACTGCCTTTATGTAAGACAATAGATCTTGTGAATATTCTGCTTCCTCTCCAGGCACTGAGCTAGTATGGTTAACCAAAATTGTTGAGTAATTGTTCTGTGGTTGAGAACAAAATGCTGAATTAAACTGTTCCCAGCACAATAATTGTGTGATTACAGCATTTATGTTGCTGGCCAAAAGAACAGTCATTAGGTTTGGAAGACTTACCAAAACCACAGGCACAGAAAAAAAATGCAAATCACATGTAAATTGTCCTCTAATACCTATAGTGGCTTAAAAATTGAACTGGGAGTATGGTATGTGTATATTTAAAGGCAGTCAAGCTAGAAAAAAATGATTGTACATTCAAGAATTACTTCAGACTAGGAAAAAAATACCCAGATTATTCATTTTCATTATGTTGTACTTTTCCCCCTCTTGTGAGATTCTGCACTTCATATATTATGCGTGTATTCTGCTGTGTGAATGCTGTTATATTTTTCCCCACTGCATACCAATCAGATATTGTCTGGGAGTTGTAAGGTAGGTAGGACTCCCACACCTAACTAAATCTTGGGCCAAACCAATTCAGAGAGCATACAGGGGAGGCAGGCAGCAAATGTTTATCCCATTGCTATAATCCACTGGTAAAATTAAAAACTGATTTATGATAAGTGCTCTTGTGAGGTAGACAGTTTTCTTCTCCATGGCATGGTCCGTATCTAGAAGTGCCAAAGAAACAATTACATTTAGTCTTTCTTTTTTTTCTCTTTTGTTGTTTTCCCTCATATTTTTAATAATCAAAGAGGAGGAGGAAGACAAGAACTGAAGGAGACAGCAAAGGAAAAAAAGACAAAATGTTTAGGGCAATCAACATTTTTGTGCCTGCAATTCAGTGCCGTAACAAGCTGCAGGATTTGGATAGCTGGCTACCTGGCTGTACAGAAAATCAGATTATGAGATGTCTAAACTTTATCACTGTTTCTACGGTTAATTGTGCTTTAACTGTATGGCTGTCACCAAATTGTAGGCACAAAATTGAGAGACTGTCTTCAGTCCTATTCAAAATAAGTTCCCAACGAAACTTGTGAGAAGCACTTTTGTATGAGGGTTTTGGTAATAAGGGAAAAAAAAACATCAGGATGTGAATGGAAAAGTGGCTGTGTATCTGTTTAAATAATCTTTCTTCTGCAGCTTGAATCCATTTCACTTTTAAAATACAACTTTTGATGGTAAAGCTGAACTCTATTGGGGAACAATTCCACTGACAAAAGGGACAGTCACAAACAAGTCTGAACAGCTGAAAGATTGAAAAGAGGTCTTTATTGTACCTTTCCTTGGGCAGTAATTAGAGGCTATACAATACTAGAAATGTGTTTTCCACAGAGGTTTCTCCTAACATTTGGTCATCGTTTTCTTGGCCATTTGACCATTATTTTTAAGTGCAGGGGGTTTTGAGATCATGTGGGAAGTAATAAAACAATATAACAATAATAATAATAATAATGAAATAATTACATTGAGTTGTAGCAACTCGTGCTCTGAAACTGTTGTCACAGGAGACCAGCCTTATACTGAAATGTGTATCTGAATTAATAATAATGAAAGTAGGAAAAAGAGTGGGCATTTTAAAGATTTAATCAGTGGATTTAAGTCTAAGATTTTCTGAGCAATCCCAATTCTGCCAAAGTCTACACTGATCACATGGTAAAGAATATTTCTTTCCCTCTACTGTTAGATTGTATACAGTTTTATTAACCATGTCCTTCAACCTTTCAATTTAAAGAAAGCAAGAGGAAGTACAGACTTTTAATGTTAATGTGGAATTTGTTTTCTGAGTCTTTTTTGTCTATTTTTTCTCTCTCTTTCTAGATAGTATGATTTTAAGTGGATGACTTTGATAAGACTCTCATGTTTGTTTATACCACTGCACTATTCAGCAGCGGAATGGGTTCTCAATTTCTGCCCACTATGTGATATTAAATAACCCCTGTTTCTTGCCCACCGCCTACACATTAAAATTGTTGTGCTTGTTTTAATTAATGATATTCCGCTTGTCAAAGAGATACCGAGTGAAAAACACATCCTGAAACCTTAGGGTTTTGTTTGAAAGAATACCTCTCCCTCTCTATATAGTAATAGTACCTTAAATCATATTAAGGAAATTGGCACAAAAAACCCCAAACCAAAACAAAAAATAGTTATTATAAGGTGGAATTCTGGTTATTTCTTTGTCTTCTTTGTCAACTAATTTGAGTAAGCAAAAACTCTGCGTTAAGGTTTATGAAAGTAGAATTGTTTCACATTAGTATAGAATTATTAGTATAGAATCGTTACAAGCAATGTGTCATGAGTGACTCACAATGAGTGGCAATGGAGGAGTTGAAATAGAAGGCCAGATTGTGGTGATACTGCAGTGCAAGAGCGTTAGAGGGGGAGGTATCACTTCAAGAACAAAGGAAAGCTTTAGGGAGCTGTCATTTCCTATTACTGGTACCTACCTTTCCTGCCATGCTGGAAGTGAAGGAGGACCAGGATGAGAGATGGTCCTGCCTTGCAAACTTTATACTTTCCACTGAAGTATCGCAGCATACCCACTTCCTTTGTATTTCATCCTCTCTTACTTACGGTCCCTCATTTCATCAAGCAGTGTTTGAACAAGGGCTGAGTACTACCCTAGATTCACAGCTCTTCTCCAGGAATGCCTCAGGGTCATTAACAAAATAACGAGCCTCTTAAAGAAGACAGTCCACTATTAGTGGTTTAGGCCTTAGGTATCAATCTAGTAATGAATTTGGACTTCACCATTGTATCAAAAATGAGGTCATGGCAATCGTCTTCATCTATATGCCATCTTCAATACAGTGGTTTCCATATTAGAACTGTTCTCCGTGTTTCAGAGGTTAACAAATTATTTTTTTTTTACAGTTGACAGGAAGAATATTACTGCAGTTTAGACACCAAAGAGATTAGTTACTGATGTTTGAATATGTTATGGAGTGGGTAAAGGGGGAGGTGTAAGCAGCTGACCTTAACACAGATGCCTCAGAATAACTTATATGACAAAAAATACCAGCCAGCCTTGCTTAAGGATAATGGCATCAGGCTTGCTCTTGCCACCCATTTCTTGATCTCTTTGGGAAAAATGCACTAAAGAAGTCTTTAGGGAGTAGGTTCACACCCCAAAAGCTGCATCACTTCAGTCTCCATAGGAGTAAGAACAACAATTAGAATAAATACGTTGCTTTACCTAAGCAGCATTCTCAACCTGAAAACCATCTTGGGCAGGTTTATAGCCAAGCATTTTATGGTCCTGTTTGCATGAAAACATTCACAACAATACTTTGGTGTCAGGATGAAGCCAAATGCACCTCAGAAGTGCTGAAGAGGTAGGGCATTTCTCCTAGATCTCAGAATTTATCTGTCGAAAAGGAGTCAGACTTGCTGCCTGTGATGGTATGTATTTCCTTACCTGAATCTGTTGACTTCCAACATTCACAGAAGTTCATGAAAAGTCAGTTTTGGATGATTTCTAGTCTCCCCGACCTCTACATCCCAGGCTTCTCATTCCTACTTGTTTTTATAGTCTACCAGTTGATTAACAATGTTAACATTTGCAGAGTCAACCTTCTATATGTTGAAAAACTGCTGTGCTGTTACAGGAAAAGTCCTATAGATTCTGCACCTCTTTTGACTGTTACACCTGTCACTCTATTTCTAACAGGCTCAAATAGAAACAGCCTCTATTTAACACAGAGCTGATACAAACTGACCTATTTGCTCTTCCTCTGCAGCAGTAGTTAATATTGGACCTTCTTTCAAGAACTCTTTTGACAGCAGTCCATGATACTGTTGCATAAGGACTTGATGTGGCAAAATGAGAGCACTGGATATACCAAAGAAGTGACTTTGGAAAGAAAGAGAGCTGGATTAGCACACACACACAAAACCCAGCCACTTCAGTCTCATTAAGCAGAATGTGGAAAATCAGAAGGAAAAAGTATAAAGGTGACATCTGGAAGGTTGATACAAACAATGACAAGGGCAGTATACTTATTTTTGTCTCTGATTCTTTATGGCATGTACAAAAAACCCCATAGTTCATTATAATTTGAATAACTGAACGAATATATAATACATCAGCTAACTGTAGAAAACAATACACATGTGCAGCTGAAGAAATTATCCTACATGCTGTCTTTTAAAACACATCAGGAAATCTCACACCTGTTTTCTCTTCACTGACGAATGTTTCACTTCATTGGGAGAAGCATGAACCAAGCATCTGGGAACTGTGTGGTCCATCATACTCTGTGAGTTAACGTCAGTCATTAATGTAAGTTCATAGATTTTCCCGTTTGAAGGAAGTGTCTTTGCAGATTAACTCTTGCTGCATGACAGTTGTATTTAGGAACAGGTTGCTATTATCCAGCAGAAACACAAATAGAGGACAGTATGCCATATAAATCAGCAGTTTTGACAGTTACAAGTTTGTGGCAAGTTTCCATTATAATCCTGACTTATTCTTCTAGAAGGGTACTAATATTTAAACAAGGTGCCTAGGTGCTTGGAAGCTATGGCATGAGAAACATAGTACTTGTGTGAATATTAAGTAAGGTGAAGTGAATCAGTTTGGCCTAAACACTGGTCATTATACCTCAAAAGCCAATTTTGTGTCCTCTGCTAACTTTAACCTCTTCATGAAACAAAGGGCTCAGTCAACCGGACAATGGATCTTTTCTGTCTATGAAAAGGAAGGAGCAAATTATTTTGAGTGTTGCTCCTGAGCTTGGATTAGAAAGGGCTCTTTTGGAAGTGCACTTCAGTCTTCCAGTGTTGCTGTTACCTGAGTTACAGTAGCTTGCTCTGAAAGTCCTCGATTTGCCAGAGGGTGTTGTATAGTCTGGAGCAGCCGTTCCTGCCTGAACTCTTAGGCTTTTGACTTAAAACAGCTGCGTATTGGAATGAATTCCAGTTTATATTCTTTGTATTTCAGATAGCCTCTTTCTTTTCAGTTAAGCTACTTGTTCAAATGCCTTTGCAGTAGAATTGCCCTGTTAGATAACTCACATGCGAAGTGGCACAATCATGAATCTTGTTACGTGTCATCCCAAATGGGAAAAAGTCATTGTACTGCTTTTCCCTCCTCTGTATGTTCTTTCTATACCAAATCAAATATAGAAGAAGTGTCTAATGTTCTTTATATTAGTTACATAAATAAAACAGCTTTTCCCTCTGGAAATATCTAAAAGATGTTCTTGAATGCAGAAGGTCCTTTTGGCTTATGCCCTTCAAAGTGCTGTTGGAGATGTTTTTCTCTCACCAGTGCATTTTGTTCTATAGTATGAAGTGGAGGAGAGAAGCCCTTGGAAGCAAGTTATCAACATGAAAACAGCTACTGTCTGTATTATTTGGCAGATGGATGGATGCTGGTAGTAACACCTGAACACTCTTGCAGGACTGAGCAAGGACAGAAAGTTTCCAGCCCGAAAAGCCTTAGTTTTTGAAAATGAAAAATGTTTATGTAATTCTCTGAGATGTGTTTTAGTTTTCCTGAAAGTTTGTTCCTTGTATTTTCCATGAGCCAAGTTACATACATACCAACTATTACCTATTTAGGATTGTCTCCATATTCCTTCAAACTAATAATATTTTCCACACTATCATTCCAAATAGAGCTCTCCTATGCTAGTGGAGTTGTAATGGGGGATCAGGAGGTCTCCCTGAATAGCCTTTTTTACTCTTCTTGAAAGATTACCACTGTGAGAGCATGTTTTTCTCCGATCCGTATCGCTGCAAACAGTTGTGAACAGTGAGGTGCTACTAGAGTGAACTGGGGTGTTTAAACAGGGTGAATTTTGGTAAGTACTGGTATAAATTGTGTAAGCCTCTTATGCAGCAAAGGGACAAATAATACTTAGGGCCCAAATCATTCACTGCAGAAGAATTTTCAGGTAGAGATTAGGAAGAAAAAACCTTCACAAAATCCTTTGTCAGGATCTCCTATACCAGTACATCTGGTGGAGGAGTGAGCTGCTCCTCAGTAGTAAAAGCGGAGTGTTAGGTCAGAGCATGGGGTGGAATGGGTGTGCTCTCTTGTCAGTGTCTTCCTCTCTGCATCTCTGCTTCTTGGCATTCACCTTCTGTTTTGCATCTTAAGCACTCACTAAGAACTGCATAAAAAGTCACCTCAAACTCTGTAGGAGAGTGATCACTGCATTACCTGGGTAGGCAAGGCTTCCTGATGTATAGATTTAGGACATACTTATGTCAGTTTAGGGAACTGATGTAGGGAAGAGAACAAGGATAACAACATTTTCTTTTCTTATTTTTAACGTCACTGTAAGGGAAAATAGCAGATTGTAGTTATATGAGGACATATATTTTTATTTCCCTTAAGATAGACGTGGGGGGTGTGAGGGAGAGAGAAAGAGATGGCCAACACATATGCTAATTAAAGAATCCAGTCCTTCAGCATAGTGCGCGTCACCATGAGCCAAGTGTTTCTGGAGGAAGGGGGACCAATGCAGTTAAAGATGTCTTTTTTGAAGGACAGATTTATGTTATTGCATGTTAAATATACGTTACATGCTTTCATATACAGTAGAAGAGATGCTTAACTTACAAACAAGTCGCAGGCAAGAAGATATTTGTACAACAGTTTGAAGTTAATAGAATCATTCATATGCATTCACTGTTATAGGAATGTAAAATCTGAACTTCTTTGAGGCAGCTGAGAATAACTCAAATGAGAATAAAAATTAGCCACACTTCTTCATGAAGAAGCCATGTAAGAAGAGATAATTTCAGCAAAGATGCTCATACAGCTCTTGAAGGGCATCTTCTGAACAGCTTAGGAGTAAGGTACTGCTCAGAGTTTTGTCAGTTTGTAGAGAAGGGAGTGTTGCTTTCAGCAGCCGTTCTTATTCACACTGAGTAATTTGTTACTCCGTCACCAGTCTCACCAAAATGGATAGAATTGCTTCTGAGGAACTAGAGGTGGGTGGAAGAGCAGTATTCACCCCTCGGTGGAAAATGTTGTATATGGATGCCAGGAAATGTATTGCGATATTTACCTTGGAAAGAAGAAAACTTTATATAAAAGTTTATGCTAATAAACATATAATGAGCAACTGCAGAAATGATAATATAAAGATTAAATGGTGGAAGTGTATAAAGACTGAATAAATAAAACTAATAGCAACTGCTATGTTAGGGGCTTAGAGTTATTGAAAATATGAGTTTATATTACTTGAGGAATATTATACGTCTGGTAGATTAAACAAGAGTCATATGAGGGGGGAAACTGTGAACTTTTAATTAAAGTTTTTGTCAGGATGCATGGGCATAAAGGACCAAAATAAGGTCATGCACACTGTCCTGATTCTGGCATTTCCTAAGTCTTGAATGCTTAACTTTTCAACATTAATGTTTCCTTAAACTATTTTGTCTTTGTAGCTATTTATATAGTGACCCAAAGTGCATGTGACATTTTACAGAAAATAGAATAGAATTGTAGTTGTCAAGTGATCGCAATCTAAATTTATTTAAGTCACAGCAGGAGCTAGTAACAAACAGTAGGGTAATTTAAAAACATACTGCTTAGGTAGCTGTGGTAACCACAGTATGTTCCTAAAAGTAGGTAGGAGACCAGAATTGAGGCGGAAATACTACAGCTATAATGAAGCTGGGAATGCTGGGAATCTACCTCTGGCTACACTTAATGTAAGATTTTGTGTGGTTGGATTTGATATGGTCATGCACAGATCTGTGAAGATGCTGTCCCAAGGCTTCTACAACTTGAGTTGGTTCCAAATTTACTAACAAATTTCTTTTGATAAGGATACGTCATTTAAGGGCAGATTTTTCAAATGCACTGGAACAAATAAAGATATAGTGAGGCACTTCCCAAAATCGAAAATCTCTACAGGCGGCTCCAGGTGCCTCAATTTCCCACTTGAACAGTAGATATACTATTAATTGCCTGTCATGTGCTCATATTGGTTTTTTTCATTAATCAGTTCTTTAGGAGTAGTCTCCCTTTTTGATTTTCAGTGACAGGTACGAAGGGTCCCTGATTTTGGTTTGGGCTCTAGGTTAAACTTGGTTGCAATTTCATCTGCTCCTAAAATACTTTGCTGTTACTTAAGATGACTTAATGTCCTCATTATGAATTAGAGAACCTTTACTTTCTTGGACTTTTTAAACTCTTGCATATCTGCTTCCTAAAGGAGAGTTATTTCTCATGAACTAAATGTTAAGTGGTATGGTTTATGTCTTTCATTGCAACATGGGCTTTCTTGCCCCAAATTACTTGTCAGAAATAGGTGAATGAAAGTATGAATTCCTTGACTAGTGAGTTGATTGTATAGCATATTATGGCTCTTGTGACGTTCAGTTAATTTCTGTGTTATTTTTATGCCATATGCCTTTTCTGTGCATACCATGCCTCTACAGTTTTTCATGAAGTACAAGAGTACTTCTGGCTAATCTGATATGTGGTGATGGCATTCAAATTAAAAGGAAGATAAGGGAATTCTGTGATCAGTTGACATCGTGGCAATAGTATGAGGAGTGAAAAAAGACCTTGAAAGATTGTATCTGTATCATCCAGACTAACATCATAAAGTAGATAAGAAGTTACAAGGTGAAATTGTAGCCCATTAAATCCACTGGGAATTTTGTAAGGATTTAAACTACAGTCTTCACCTTTAGGAAATTACAAGTAAGAAGACATAATCACGTAGAGAGACTAGTAAGTGGAGAATCTTGACAGCTATATGCATTTTTACATTGTTAAAGATGTATTTCTTTTTATGGACATTTATATGTCCATTAGCAGAACAAATTGATGGACCTGAAGAATAGCTCTGATTTGCTGTCCATTATGTTCAAATTAGAAATGCAGTATCAGTAAGTTACTGTCAAGAAAACGTTGAAAGGTATGTAAACTATATAACAAAAAACATTTGTGAGGGATGTAACTGACGTAGTAACAGCTTAAAAAAAAAAAAAAAAGAGGAAAATATCTTCTATGTAAAACTCAGAAGGAGGAGGACCTGTATTTTGTGCCACTTGAAACAGTTGTATCCTAGCAATTCTAGGTAATAATAATAAACATAACAAAAGTTAAAATGTAGGAGTTAAATGAGCCATAAAAATGAAGAGTCCATAATTTGTATTGTATTGTGTCAGGTAATTGGATTAAAATAAACTAATGTTTGTGCTTATTTGTATTTGGGAGAAAATTAAGTGTAGCTGTTTGAGTGGTGCTACATATATTCCACCCTGGAATAAAAATCACATTGTTTTGACTGCGTTATTTCTGTATCCATGCAAACCATCCTCATCACTCTATATTTCTTACCTCCTTAACGCAACTGGGGTTGTGTCATTTGAAATTAGTGGGTATAAAGGCCCCTTGGAGAGATAAAGAGGAGCAGCAATTTGAAAAAATGAAATGCAGCAGTCAAAGTTAAGAAGAAAGGGCATTTTCCTGGTAAATGTTTTCCTAAATGGGAAATTTTCAGTGTGGTGTTTTGCTCGTGTATTTGGCAGTCACTTGGAATCAAGTGCAGACTTGTGCTACATTGTGGGCTTGGCAATGACAATTTGTGTGTGTGTGGTGCTTTAGTTATATTAGCCCTGGAGGCAGAGTTAACACTTGCAGTGGGACAGGAGTATTTGCAGTCATCAGAGAACTTTGCAGTCAGCTTCAATAACATCACTCCATTTTTTTCACTTTTTTTTAACATTTTTTTTGGCAGCAAAGCTCTTAGTAGAACCATCTGTCTTTCTATTAGTGTTTTTGAGTCCTGTTTTGAAGCTTCTTTACTTGGCAAAGTCACTTTCATCCTTGGAAACCATTTAAAAAAAAGTTCTGTGGCTTTTTGCCGAAGAAGAGTACTATGCAAAAATTCCACACGGCTGTTCATTTTTGTTCTAAAAGAATACAGTTACTTTGTCTTTGTCTTAAAAAAAAACCAAAACAAACAAAACAAAACTCCAAACAAAACAAACAAAAACTAAACACGTGAAGAAAAGGCAGACATTGGGCAGTTCTAGGGTGACGGAGTGAGGATAGAGAAGAAATCACATTCTGTATGGTTTTTTTCCTCCAGCAATCCAGTTAAAAGTGCGTATGTCTTCTAGTTACCAGGATCAGAACAGAAAGGAGAACAGTAAAGTAACAAAAAATGGATTGTGTTCGTTTAGTGAGTGGAGCTACAAATACTCCAGCTTCAGTCCCAACCTTAATCTCCCAGTGCAGGAATTTCTGTCAACAGTGCTCCTGAACTCCATTCTTGCAAATTGTTTCAGACTGTAAAGATGCAGTCAGCACACACACACATGTTTGGCAGGTCCTGGCATAAATGGAGAGGTTACCTTCCCAAATTTCCTATCACTCTTCTGCCTTGTAATAGTTTTGGGGGAACTGAGACATCTCCTGGATCTTCAGGAGATTAAAGTAAAATAAAATTAAGTCAGGATGCTGTAGTCTGAACTGTGGCAACCAGGCAGCTGGCACAGGTTCTCTTTTGCCAGTTCTGCTATGCAGGCAGTAGTGGAGTAACACCTTCTTAGGCCTCTGGCCAAAAAAAGGTTGTCTATCAACACCCTAACTTGTTTCTTATACAGACTACAAACTAAACTTTAGTCTTTGATAATGTATCTGTACCTCTGAAGCCTTAGCATTACAGTGCCATTAAAAATCTAGATGACCTCTCTTAAAAAATAGTCAGTTTCCCTTTACTGACTGATCTGATTAGTACAGTGAGGTTTTTTAATTAAACCCAGCCATTTAATCTAGCAAACTTTTTGTTTCTCATCTGCGTGAAATACAAAGATGATGTCCATTTCTAGCAATTAAAAACTCTGATAGAACTGGGTAAAAGCGAGAGTATTACATGTTATGCCATAGCCAACTTCCAGTTTTGATGACTAATTTCTGCATGTCTTAAGTCCCCTGCAGTATCCACTTACAATATAATATTTTCCATTTCCTGACTTGCATGGTTGTGTACAGTTGCTCTACTAAGTTGAACAAACACTTCAGACATAGCTGTGTTTTATTTGTGAATAAAGTGTCAGCCTTTTTTCTTACAATCTCAGAGACTTTATCTTTTCACATGTACAAATAAGTGCATGTATATGGGCAGAAAAATAGTACTGACTGTGCTGTACACTACTTATGCACGTATTTGTACTTCTGTGTTTGTGGATCTTTGTGTTTGGGCTTAGTCAGGGTGAAAGCTACTGTCTTGACACAGCAATATTGTTACACAGTGCAATAAAAGAGAAGAAAAACTCACCCTGCAGTCAAAGAGAAGTGAGGGGGGGAATAATTAATTGGGATATGGGTATTTGTTAGTCGAATCTTTTGATTTGTTTTGGATTAATGTAATTCATATGAAGTGCTTTGGTAATTAAGATGAGGCTGAATAGTTGATGCTACTGGAACACCCCATTATGGAGGAGCATATTCAAACCCGACCTCTCAGATCAGAAGTAAGAGAAAGCATGTAAGCAGACATTTTTCCCCAGAAAAAATTCCACGTTTGATTTTCCCTCTCCTGTTCAGCAGGTCCAGGGTCAGCTGCCTCCATTAATGATTCCCGTATTCCCTCCAGACCAACGAACCCTAGCAGCAGCCGCACAGCAAGGATTCCTTCTTCCTCCTGGTTTCAGCTACAAAGCGGGATGCAGTAAGTCCTGTAGATCTTTTTAGCTGGAAGTGGATATAAGGCACAATTCCATGTCAGTCTGTATAAAAGTGTCACCTCTCTAGCCTGATCGACAAAGCCATGAACTTGCACAGATGAGTGTAAAATAGATGATTAGTCATTACTGTATGAGAAAAGATTGTCAAAGATGAAGTATTTGTTTCAACATAACAGCAAAACATTTCACACAAGTAGATTTGTGCACCTTCTTTCTGACAGATCTTTTTAACAAGTGAATATGCTCATGACCACACATACATACATACATACATACATCTGAAGAGAAGCTATTTGAAACTTTCCAGTAAATTTCAACACTATTGTAAGAAAATATGTTTTCTTCCTGAAGCAGCCTGCTTACTATTTGTGAACTGAGGGGCCTATTCTAGTCTCTTCCTTCACAGAGAACTCACATTAATCTCAACGGGGGTTCTGCACAGAGATCAAAGATAGCATATGCCTTTCAGTTTGATAGACTAACACAAACTATGAGTATATTTATGAGAGCCTAACATTAAAAAATATAGCATCTACATTTTTAATCTTTGAAAGAATTGTATTGTTCTCTACAATCCCCAGGTTGTTTTTTTTTTATTTTGCTTAAGCCTTCTATAGGATTTTGTGTTCCTGTCAACAGGATGATAATAAACATAAGTTAAGGAATAATTGAGGAGCTCCATTTCCATGAATAAGCTTAGCTAGAGCATGAATTTCATAGACTTGTTTTCCTGTGTTTGTGTTTGTATAACTCTTCTGACATCAGTTTCCTACTGAGTTATCTAGGACTTG
This sequence comes from Athene noctua, assembly GCF_965140245.1. NCBI lineage: Eukaryota > Metazoa > Chordata > Aves > Strigiformes > Strigidae > Athene > Athene noctua. The sequence goes on from NC_134039.1 coordinate 23,716,896, forward strand.
CTTGTTCTGCCATTCTCTGTCTCTAACATGGGTGTTTAGCTTTATTATGTTCATGTCAGTGCATCCATCTGTATCATTGACTAACTCATGAGTTCATCAATTGTTTTGATTTACTCAGCACTTGCCACTGCAGCAGTTTCATAAAATCAGAACATAAAAAGATTCCTTTAGTTAAACTGGCTTAGCCCACAATTTCAGATTTCTTTCAGTTTCTGTAGCATTATACATACAGTGCTTGAATATGAACTCGAGTTTCTTTGGCCGCTAATCCCTTCTCCTTGTATTTTGCAGACTGGGACTGCTACTGAAAATTACTGTTCAAAACACTACATGTCCCTCAGCAACTGCAGTGCCAAAGCATAGGCTCATTCAGTTCTTGCAGTGATTTCACACTCAGTCTTTCTGAAATGGGAGAAGTAGTGATTCACATTATAGAATGTTTAACTGAAAGCCACACTGAATATGAATGCTATCATAACTGTAGGCCTGGAAAAGGTCAGGAAAGCACCCTGTTAGATATATCTGGCACATTAAATTAGTTCCATGTTAATGAAGTCTGGTTTGGATAGAAAGAGTTGAGGGGTTGTTTTTCCCTTCTTTTTACTGCATGTGCATTAACTGTAAGACAGTCCTATAGTTCCTCACATTCATGATGTATGATATTGCATGTTTGTGTAACCTTGAAAATGAAAAAGAGCAAAGTTGCTGCTGATTCTGGCAATAAAGCTTGGAATTAGCAGCATGCCAAGGTCTAGGGCTGAGCAGAAGCCAGTGGAAAAAGACAGCTTTGTGTTTGGTGATTCCCTGGCATGTTTAACTGAATTTGACTGAGAAGCTGAGGAAAAGTGATAAGTAGTCCAAAGGATTTTTTCTTTTCACTCACAGTTTAGTGTAAACAAAATAGCATATATGGATTTAGCTACACCTAGAAAGCTTGTAGCAATGAAAAATGTAGCTGCCTTAAAACTATAACATGTTCACATCAAGTTATGTTTTTGACAGATCATTAAAACATATTTCTCCCACTTTTCTTCTTGACCTTCTGTGTATTAGTCCTCCTGGCAAAGATATGGTAAACTGTAAACCCGAGAGCTTTGGATAAAATTTTCTAAAGCACCTGAGTGATTTAGGAGACTAAATCTTCATTTGAAGAGTGACAAAGCCACTAGGATTTAAGTCTCAGGAATATTTAACAAATGTTTCTACTGTAAACTTTAGTGGTCACCTGCTTGATCTGAGCTAAAGTGGATAGCAATACAGCACGGCAACAGAACAGAAACAGCTGATTCATTTGCTCAGCTTCTCAGTACATTAAATGTCTAACTTTCACTGAGTTTGCTTTTGGATTCAAGGTCTTCCTGTCAACTTCTGAAGACCCCACTACCAGCATCTTTACCCAACTGCCATCATTATGTACCATATGAAAATGGAACCTCACTTCTACATCTTGCGATGTCTTTTGGAAAACCTGCCCTTTTTTCTGAACTGATAGATTTTCAGAATTATTTTGTATGGCTGACTGATAGGAATTCTCTAGTGATGATTCTGTTTATTTAGTATCACTAAGAATCTGTACATTGGAATGATAAAAATCTCCATGAGACAACTCACTTCCAGCCACAGATAACAAAGAACTATGAAAATTTTCATATACTCTTTCTCAGTAAAGGGAAATTTGAAAATTGAGGGGAAAAGGAAGAGGGAATTGTTTTGACAACCAATATTTTCATAACTAAGTAATGATGCTGAGTACCTTGATTATGGATATCCTGTTGGGGACACCTTCAAAGGCGCATTTATAGTGTTATGTGCCCTGCCTCTTTAAAAAGTCAGATCTCCAAGAGGGTGTCTCAGAATCAGCAAGCAGCATGCCACCTAAGGCACTTCACATCTCTAGTCAGTTGTGCTATTGGTCACACCTGATGCCTGGGTTACTTGCTGCCTTCTGTCTGCAGGCCAAGTAGCTGAAGAGATAACTGTCTCCAGTTGCTCGTCACTGTGCCTCTTACTTCTGACACACTCTCCAAACTTCTTGATTAAGCACTCCCTAACTTTCTTTTGTCCAGGCTGGGATAGCAAGAACTTTCTGTTAAAATTGCTTAAACTGAGCTGGCTCATTTTAATGGAAACGTGTTGGGAAGTGATTAAACAAGCAGCTTGGTTGCAGTGGTAACCTTTGACAGGGGACTGTGATTGGAGATGGTGGCCTCTTCAGCCAGCACACAGATGGAAGAGAATGTGTGATCAAGCCTCGAGGTCAGTGAAAGAGAAAAAATGATGAATACCTAGTTATACTGCTGTTTTTCTTTCATTCAGCTTATGAATGAAACCAAAGTAACTTACTCAGTGCTTTCTGATTCTCTGTCTTAGAGCAACAGAGGGTCAAATGTACATCTCCCAGTGATTTCAGAGAGTGTATGTGGTAGGATTCCCTCAGGCCGTGCTTCGCAATGGACTAAGGACTTATCCAGAGACTGTGGAAAGGAAGAGTACTGTTTTCTCTACACATACTTGCTTTACTGAGGATTTGACTGAAGAAAATACAGAAATAATCATATCAGTTCATAGCAGGGGTCCATTTAGATTTCTGTCATGGGAGATACCTAAAGAAGAGAGAAGAACAAAGCAAGATTATACCGATACTTTATCCCCATATACTTTGCCAGGTTCCAGTGGTTGCGGACTCAGAGACCTTCTGACCCAGTGGTGGCATCACTGTGTGAGAGCTATTCTGTCTGTTACTGAAAATGAAAAGATTTCTCTGCTTGGGTTCCTACTTCATTGGAAACATTCTATATGGCTCAAATGCTCAGAATACAATATCAGTTTCTAATACATGCTGAGCAAATTTTTCACTTACACTTCTCCAAATAGTTTGCAAAATTGAGTAAAGAGAGGGAGGAGAGGGGTAAATATTTTCTTATAGTTACATGGCAGGTCATGGTCTTTGGCTTCAAATTCGATGTAGTAAATTTCCTTTTCTTTCTTTTTCTCCATAGCAGTTCATACTTGGGAGTGGCTTGGTTTTTCATTTTGTTTTGTTTTTTTAAACAGATGGTTTGCATTACATAAAGGACAATTTACACAAGTTGACACTTCCCCTTTTTTCTCTATGGCATATTGTGTGGTGGTAAAGTTGGCAGAGAAAAAGGGAGGAACTTCTATTAGGATTACATTTCTATTTGAGAATAAGATTCATAATCTATGCTTGCAGTTGATTTTTTAACATCCATACCTAGATATAATTGCATGGTGTGTAAAATATTTAATATTATTATTTAAAACCAAAGCATTTTTATCATATGGGAAAAATAAATTGGCAGTATTTGATGGACTATATTGTCCACAATAGCAAGAAAAGTGCTGATTACCTAATTTGCTACATGCCTGGTTATCCATTCACTGTATGCTGTTTGGAATTTAAGAATGTTGATTTTTATGCAAACCTATATGTACTTTATTATATACATGATATATTTATATAGATGTATAATGCAAATCTCTTTATAGAGTTGATGTTTCAAAGTCGGGTGTTACCTATGTTAATGACCTGTGGCATGAGCAGATGTTACGAGTTAACGCCAGTATCTGAAGTATATGAATTGGTTTTAGCAGCAGGTGAGCACCTTCTGTTTCAGCTGATGTTGAAACCAAACAGAGTCCTATTACTGCATTTCATAAACTGTGGCAAAGCTTCTCCCACATTTAGTGTATGCAGATTGGCTCAGGTCATTTAACCCTTTTCCTCTTATTCTCAGACAGCATTCCATAACCCTGTCATTTGTTACTGCTGCTGTTACTAGTTCAGCTCCACTTGTGATACTTCCTAGATAATATGCACGACTCCCAGCATTTTAGCAATGGCGAGTGATATGTCAACTCTGTTGAGGTCTGAGGAGCTGTTGCTGTTGACTTCGCTGAAGTCAGATTTCGCACCAGATGATACAGATCTGCTAGGGCCACTCTTAGAAATAATTAGAATTTATTTAGAGCTAATTAATATTTGTGAAGCGCTTTGACAGTATAAAAACAGTATAAGTGATAGAAGAAAAGAAGTTTTGTATTGTGCCCTTTAAAAACTGCATAGTTTGGCCTCAGAGCAGGCTGCTCTTTAGTCGTAGGTAGCGTGCTTATGTATAATGCACATATGGATAGATTTGTATGTGGAATATTAAGGCGTGATTGTCTCTCATGTATAAGAGATAATAAAAGGAATGAAATAAAGACTTGGGAAGGCAAAAGAAGCTGCTTCTAGGGACCTATTTGCAGAAAAGGCAGCAGGAGTTAGGCTGAGGACAGTGGTAGATTCAGTGTTCTTCAGGAAGTGTAAGTAGTGAAATCTGTCAGGACAGAATGCTTCCCCCGTATGCTTCTGTGGTTCTACATTTGCAACACTGTTAACTTTCCACTAAAGGACACAGAATAGCCCAAACTTTGTAAAGAAGATGAGTCCTCCCTAATTAATAGTGCTAAGTAAGATTAATTTTGGAAACCTCACTCCATCACTTATTTAAGTTTTTGATGATCATGTTAAAAAGGGACTAGCCACTTATGGCAGTGTGTTATGTTATACTGGTCCTGAGGTTTTTCAGTATGATTGAAGCTGTTGAATTCCAGATAGCTGCTTCTTTGGAGAATAAAGAATAACATACTTCGTTTCTTAAACAGAGATGTACACGAAATTGAAATATATGCTGATTTTTAGGATTTGCTTTCTTTTCTCAGGAAACAATAGTGTAATACTAAGTGTATTTCTGTAAGTGGGATTTACCCCAAATATATTTTCCAGGTTATTTGCAAATTTTCAGGAAATCATCTAGGTAGCCTTTTATTTGCTGATACCTATGTTATTTTTATGGAAATATACCAAATCTTGGAAACTAGAAGTGTTTTTGTTTGCTCATTCCTTTTCTCCCCCGTGGATAATTTGTTGTAACAAGTCATATTGTGTTCCCAGTCAGATGTCATCAACACGAGGTTTTCTGAAAGTTCTTTAATCACTATTTCAACCATATCCAATTAGGGGGGAAAATCTGAGTATTGAATAGGTACATTGTATGTGTCTTACATGTCCACCATTTCTGCTGGAAATACTCTAAATATAATAATGCATACAAAGTTATTGAAATATCTAGTTACCTTATAAAATCAGCAAAAATGTGTGAGATGAACAAGCCAAGCCTAATAAAACATGCTGGATTTACTGTTCATCTATATTCTGAACAATAATTCCGATGTCCAATAAAAATGAAACTCTCAGTTAATTGGTTCCTCATTGAGTACAATAAAATTAATGTTTAAGAGTTAAATACCATAAACTTCCTCAGGGAAATTTGCTGATGTATCTCTGGTTTTTAGTCAGTCACATGTTTCATTGTTAACAGAGTATCATGTGGACTGTCTTATAATTTTTCCTGTGCTCAGGGTCCATGTGTCTGGCTTCTAAAGAGACTGAGTGCTAATTTCTGATTTAACTGTGTCAGCTGTATCAGCTGACATACAGGTCATTGACAGTCACCAAATCAGAAGAAAAAAATATTGACATTGCTATGCTTTTATCAGAATGACAAAAATAGGAACCATGTGTTGTGAGGACCACATACTGTAGCTTCTTTATAAAGATGCTAGTCATCTTTCAGGGCTACTGTTTATGCCTCAGAAAAGAATGAGCATATGACTAAACCCTCATGTTCCCCCCAGGATAAGAAAAGAGTAATAGCATTGTGGATAGAAACAGCAAGAAGGAGGAATTTTTGGTAACAACTGCCTTTTAGCATACATGAGAATGTGTCACTTCTGTAATGCTGTAAATGCAATGGAAGGCATCAAGACTGCAAAAAATAACAACACAGCTAAAGACTATTTCTAACTGAAAGAATCCCATAGCCCCCGATCTTTGTGTGTCTTCTCACAATAATGCTAATAAAACCAAAACAGACAAGCAAAATAATGGGGTCCTGTGAAAATACGCTGATAGTTTCAGTTGAGTTTCTAGGCCATAAAAGATGTCTGGTGTTATGTTATCCATAGTTGGGCAACCAAATAAAAGTCCTGATTCTTAAATTCATGAGCATGTACAAACCTCTGTGGAAATATATTAGCTATCCTTGGTACTCAGAGCTTTTGAATAACTGTCATTTATTCAACAGGTATATATAAAAAAAGGCATCCTGGAAATCATAGGATTATTCTGGTTGGAAATTATTCTGTTGGAAGGGATCTCAGAAGGTCTGTAGTCTAACCTCTTCTTCCAGGCAGGGTCATCTAGGAGATAAAACCAGATTACTCAGGTCTTTATTCAGTCAGAGCTTGAAAACCTCCAAGGACAGAGACTGCACAATGCTGTTTTGACAGACTCTTTCAACATCTGGCTGTCCTCATGGGGAAAATCTGATCCTCTCTTGATTCACTTTATGTCCATTCGTTCTTGTCCTTCAACCAAACAGTGCTGTGAGGAGCCTAGCCCTGTCAAAAAGATCACCTCCTCATAGGAATTGGAAAGCTGCTTTTAGGTCCCTCCAAAGCCATCCCTTCTGTAGACTGAATTATTTCTCTAAAATGCAAAATGGGCTAATCCCTTGTAGGCAGCACTCTGTCAATGCTGTCCTGAACTATCCTCAGAGAAAATCAGGGAAGCAGTTTGGATTTCTTTTTGGAAGCACTTGGTGGTACCTTCTTCATACTCTCTTTCTTACTTGTCTAATTTTCTAATGCCTAGATCCAGAAGTCAGGGAACATTGCTCATGTCTTTCACAGCCTCCCATTACCCTCACTACATGTCCACCATCACATAAAAAAAAGAAAGGAAAATGGTGATGAGCATGAGAATGAAAAAGTGATGAGAAGAAATGCAGTTGGTTACCTGTCAGCCATCATCTGTGTTTATTCATTATGACTATACTTAAGTGATAAATTGAGTGTAAAATTTTTGTGGCTTTTTCTAGAGCTTGTCAAAAATGGGGGGAAGATAATGTAGAATTCCTTTTCATTCAGCAGAATCTACTATAAGGAAGTGTTTATTCTGGTATTTTTCATGGAATTTAGTTTAGCATACTGGTTTTGGAAATTACAATTCATGAATTTGTTTTTGTTTCCTACTCTTTATATTCTTTACACTGTTTTCTTTTTTTCTTCTCCTTCCATGACCTCCAACTTTTTTCACATGCTGTCCGTGAAAGACAGGTAGGAGGAAAACAATAAGTTTAAAAAAAATCATGGGCAATAACCCCCCTACTTCTCTTCTGGTATAATTTCTTTTTGAAGAAGAAGATTTCAGGAAAAAAATCAGAGTGTTCTATTGTTTCATATAATCAGGTTCAACTTAAAAATCCTGTCAAAACATTATAATTTAACATTAGCATGTAACTTGATTTATATAGCAAGTAAGACAATTGTGCCTGCTCTGAAGAGCTTGCAGCCTGTCAGGAGGCAAGACAAGACAAGACTCTAGTGGGGATTACACCATGAAGGAGAATAAATGAGTGACAGAAAAAGGAATACAAAAAGCGTCTTATGAGTTTAAGTGAATGGTGCAACACACATAATGTTAGCTCCTATGCTTTCCTTTCTCTTTTTAAAAAATTCTCAATGTTTTTTAACTTACTAAACTCCTTTGATAAAATTTTGCAAAACATATAAATGGTTTAAAAATCACTGTTATATTTCCACAAGTGTACAATCATTTAGTATCCATAAGCTTGGTAGCTAGTTAGTTGAAAATCAAGTTCCTAAACACAGGGTTGTTATTTTGTGTTTTGGGACACGATGTCCACTTGGCTCTGTACCACAACTTACTTTCACAGAAAAGTGTTTTCAGTGGAGGATGATAGGGAGAGTTCATAGAAAGAGTGGTTTAAAAGTGAGTGTACTTCATGAAAAATCCTCTTGTAAGCAAGATCTTGGAAGATTTTTTTGGGCAAGGATGAAGGTGTGATTTGAAATTGAAAGAAGTTGCAGCGCATAAATTATCAGGAAAGAGGTTCTGGGTATGTTTGTGGAAGATGGACCAAAAGAAGGATAGAGAAATACAGAATTGGCATGGAATTGAGGGTTCAGCCTTGATTTTTTTTCTTCCCTGAGCCGCTGGTGTTCTCCTTTGCTCGTATCAACACCTCTAATACAGCCCATCAGCTCCCTCAGGCTGACATATCCCATTCAATTCTTTAGGTGCTGTATCACCAGTACATACGTCCTTCTGCTCTTTGCGTGTAATCAGTCTTGAATACTTCTGTTTTTCAAAGTGGTATCACTGAGTAGCTGGGAAACAATCATATATTAGAGAAGAATATGTCAGCTAATAAAATAATTTTTACCTTGTTCTCACAAAAAAAAATCCCAGCCTTTGACCTGCTTGATTTTACCATATAGTGTACTAAAGAAAAGCAACAACAAAACGTATCTCTGATGTTTTGTTTATAAGAAAAGCCCACACATAACAAGAGACAGTTGGGAACATGAAATGACTGCATAAACTGTTTCTTTTGGTAGCTGAAAGATGCAGGGAGGTACATTCCTGCCTGTGTGTGTGTTAGTAGCTTAATAGTGAATTTTGAAAATTGAGTTGTAATACGGTTGTTCGAGAATTGATTGGTGTTTTCAGTGATTCAGACTTGTGAATGGCTTGGGAAATATCTCTTTCTAATAAGTCTGTACCTTGCCTCGCATTCCTGAAATGTTCCCAGAGCTTGGGAAAAAAAATGTAGCGACTTTTTACATCTAGAAATAAGATACTTACTGAAGAAGTAATGAAATAGTTAAGACATGCATTTCCCAGACTTCAGAATTAACCTAAACTACTCAGACAAAACCTTCAGTTTGATATGGGAATAAATTTAAGGCTAGTAGAAAGATGTATCATGTTCTACAGTAACAGCAAAGTGTGAGAGGTACATATTTATCAGAGGAGACTCGAGGCATTTGTTAGTATTTGAAGGGGTGACAGTTGCTCCTGCACCATGTGATGTGAGCATGTAAGTGCTTGGCCTCCTCATTGATATAGGGCCTTCCCTGGGCACTGTCTGAAGGGTTGTGTGGGGGTTTTAATCTTGGGTCTCCCACTGGCCTGTTGAGTGACCTAGGGCATGGCACAGCATTTGAGCATATTCCTTGCTCTTTTGTGTTTTGTCTCCTGTGGACAGTAAGCTCCTCCAGACAGGGCAGTCTTTTGTTAGACATTTGTATCAGGGCAAACACAATGGACTGCTAACCCTGATGGTGTCTCTGCTTATTATTGTACCTTCCTCCAACTGCTTTGCTGCTACTGTGTCTGTACCATGGGAGCAGTAATCTGGGTATATACTGTGTGTGAGTAGCACTTGTGAAAGAGCTGCAGCACAGGCAGGGAGTATACTTTTCTTCATAAAAAGAGTTGCTAAACTCCTACAACAAGCGCAAAATAGTAGAGGACATTACCAAAGCATAACAATGCAGATTCATTATATGTTACAGAAGCCTTTCAGATTTGTTTGTTGTTTCTGTTTGTTAAAAATGTTTTGGAGCACTGGAAAAATGTAAAACCCTTTGAAGAGTGAACTAACAAAAAAAACCCTGGTAGACTGCAGAGCCTAGCTCTGCATAGCAATAATCGGTTTTTAGGATGAATTTTGAGTTTTTTCCTTAGAGTTCTGAAAAACTTTGTTAGCATGTATTGCTGTAGTAGTTACTTTCTAGCATGGTCTCCTAAAGAGTTCCATAGGTGTTAGCTGCACCACCAAAGCCAGCAGTTGCAGCCATGCACATGGCTATGGGGTTTTCACATGGCCATGGAGACTTTATCATGTTCTTCTGTCACAAGCATCTCCTTGATTTATCTGCCAAATTAACTGTAAAGGATAGGAATTACCACCACAGATGAGGTTATGAGAATCTGCCTGGCTGTTTAGGAAGGTGAGAATAGTGGGATTTATGAATTAGCATAAAGTTGTGGGAAGATGGTCTGAGGCTTATACATCTGTGTAGAGAGAAGGGGAATGTGAGACAGTACATTGAAGTTAATCTTGTGATATGTATGTTTTAGTACAAATAATTTGTAACTGCAAATTTTCATGGGCTGTAAAATAAACATTCTAGTGAGAAACTTTTTCCCTTGTTCTTTTCTTTGCTGTTGAGAAATTAGTAATTTTATATTCTTTCGTGGCTGGTTCTTGAAAAAAATGTCCTCTTGTAGAGAGGAGTCTTTCAGAATGATACTAGGATTAGCCTTCGAGCTACTCGTGGTGTAGAAGCAGCTAAACACCATTGACCCTGAGTCTTTAACCACCGTCTCTTTTTTCTCCATATCTTCACATGTTTAAGGCCCACTGCTTGGATCACCTCATGACCCTCTCCAGAGAATTCAAGTCAGAGAAATTTTAAATTCAATCCATGATGTGAAACGAAAAGTGGATGAGTCAGTTAAAGCCAAGTGAAACTGGAACATGTGAAATGGCATCATCTAGGGAAAAAAACCCAAGCAAGTCAGGAAATCTTTGCCCATTGACAATAAACAAATAAGTTATGGCCTGGTGTTGGTGCAGACATTTATGAATGGGGATGCCTGAGGTGGACCTTTGGATTCCCATTACTTGGCTGGCCAGCCTTAATAAGACTGTGAGGCTTCAGTCAGCAAACAGTTAAGATGATTTTAAATATAAGCAGGCATGCTTATTGAAGTAAAATATCTGTTAAGATACTTTGCCAGCCCAGTTTTTTGCTGGCTCTTCATTTCTAGAAGTTATGGTATTTAATTCTTAACAGGAAATCAAAATGCTCGAATGAAAAGATCTCTGTAAAGAAGGTTGCATTATAAAAGGAAAAAATAAACATTAGCAATTATTTTGAAACACAACTTATTTCTGCATTCCAAAAACATGAGATAAATTTCTTTCCCTTTGTTTTCTGTCTCCTGTAACTTAGGCTTGATACCATTATAAACTTAATTCAATAATAACTAATAGTGATCGTACACAACAGTCTGCATTGCCTTCTTAATTCGTCTTTTTGTTCCCCAGTTCACTCAAAAAAGCACAATAAAGGAGGAAGACTTTTAATCTACCTTTTTAATGAAATTTACAGGAACGTTTAGGTAGATTTTCCTGATACAGTGTTCTGCCTTTTCCATAGTCTCATTTCAATTCACTTTTTTAATGCTACAGAAATCATACACACAACTAGAACTACAGAACACTGCTCGGGTGATCCTTATTTGAGTGGAAAGTATTTAAACATTTTATCATTTAGAGAAGCAGTATAATGCATGTAACAGTTTTAATTATTTTTTACCCGTTTTCTTAATGGTTTTGTTGATAAGCTAGTATGAAGTTTGTTTTAAGAAATCAGATACATAAGGAGTGACCAAAAGTGAGCACTCCATAATACTAAAATACGCCTGTCTCCATTTTGATTTTTGCCATCTCAGGTAGTTTTTCTTTATAAACACCTGCAATTGTTTCTTAAACCTTTAGTGGCTCCCTTTGTCTCATTGAGCACAATGCAGTCCTTACTAAAACTGAAGTAGTTTTCCCTCAGAAGCAAAATTGAATCACAAGTCATGAAGTGGAGTTGGCACAGGGATTTTGGAGGCTTGCATCTGATTTACTTAACTTCACATGCTTTTTCCTGTTGTAGGATCAAACCCGGAAACTAAAGCAAGATTTTTTTACTCCCCGAAAAGAAAGGGAGTGCCATTTCTGATCTGTGTGAGGCTTAGTTTACTAACAGTGAGCAGAGTTTGGTTAACTTCATATTCTGGACAAGCTTGTAAATTTGTCCCCTTCTAATGCTGTGATCTTATCAAGGTTGTACTGTTTTCCTTTTCTTCTCCACCCCCATCTTCTTTCTTTCTTTGCTTTTTTTTTTTTTTTTTTTTTTTTTTGAAGTGCAGCCTTCTGATCAATGTGCACTTTTTTTTTCCATTTCCCTAAATACATCATGAAAAAGGATGAGGTTTCCGCCTTAATTGCTTGTGCCTTTTATTCACATTCCTCTCTCAGCCAGAATTGTGAAAAGAGTGTTAGTAAAAGGCTGCACAATAGAGCTTTTCATTAGGCCTCAACAAGGCACACAAAAGAAGGCTTTTGGAAAGAGTGAATGCAGGACTTTAATTTGCAGGTGGAGAGTAGATAAAAGGTGCTGACGCCTCTATTATTCTCTTACTTAGGTGACCCTTACCCCGTTCAGCTGATCCCAACTACCATGGCAGCTGCTGCCGCAGCAACACCAGGCTTAGGCCCACTCCAACTGCAGGTAAGTCTGAAAACAATGCAGAAGAGGCAAAGGTTAAGTAAATATGAAAAACAGTTTTCTCTTCCATTTGAACACAATGCAATTAACAGGGGTTTTGGTCTGTTCTCTTCACATAAAATTTGCATCTGAAGCAAAATAATCGTCAAATCACATACATTTTCCTTTTATGTTTAGGGAATTTCTTGTTACCTTTTTGTGTCTTTATTGTCAATTTAGCTACTTCTAGGTTTGTACTTCAAATTTCCACAGAGCAGTATGTTTACTTGTCTTCTCCATTAGATAGTTCTGATGCAGGCTGTAAATTTCTGGCTAGGTATAAACCAGCAAAAAGAAAGGCATTGCTAGGCAGAAAAGCTCTGTCCTGACAGGCACATTTAAACTGCTTAAAAGTCTCTTAACTTGATTATGTCCTTTTAGGCTGTAAGCTCTTCAGGACAATGACTGGCCCCTCCTACAGTGTTTTGTGTTACCCAGCACATTTTAGGCACTGCTGTAGTGCAGATAATTAGTGATTATACTAATTTAACATAGGCAATTAGAAAACAGGTGGAAAGACACTAAAGAATTTTTTTTGAGCTATGTGAAAGGGTTGGCCTGATAGCCACATGTATCTGATTCACAACTCCCAATATCATTCTAAATTTTGGAGGTATTAGGGTGTCCATGGGTCTTAATGACAGTGGTGCAGATGTTCCTCAGATATTCCTGATCACCCCTTATACATACCCTTGTCAAATCATGGGAAGTAAGCAAATGTGAAGTCCATGTCAACAGTTCGTATTTTGTTACCTGCCAGGTATGCTTTCCTGGTAGGATTAAGCCGGATAAAATTTGGGACTAAAATGAAATGAAGATCCAAATCATCTCTAGTTCTGCTAAGTCTGGACTGACACTCTTCTGCAGGAAGAAGAAAAAAATCCCATACTCTTCATTGCTAATTTGTCTCCCCACTCATTATTTGCCAAGTCACATGGAAAAGCAGGGCTTTATACCTGCTTGAAAAAGCTCAGCATTTATAAACAGTACTTGTAAAATGCATTCTCAAACTCAGTTTGGCCAGCATCAGTATAGAGTAGACTCTCTGCAACATCAAATATTTTGGTTGTTTGGCCAGCATATGGGAGCGTGGGACATAGTTGTGGGGAAGATTTTTTTTTTTTTTTTTTTTTAATTTTAACACAGCCAGTGGAAGTTAGCGGAGTTTCACAGAAATAGCTGCCAGTGTGTAAGCTGACACATTCCATGCACCACAGAGGTTAATACATTCATTCCTATTGTGCCTTTGTATGAAAAGCTACACTGTCTGTGCGTTAGTTTCTGATTCTGTGAGTTACAAATCCTGCAGACGGCTTAGGAATCATGGGAGCCATGAAAGTCATCTGTCTGAAATTAATTTTGAGGAGTAATGTCAGTATTGATAAAGTTCTTATCATGCTTATCATGTGCCAAACACACATGAACACACATATGGAAAAAAAGAAGGGGGGAAAAAGGAAAAACAAAAATGAAGCTGACTATCAATGAGAAACTAGAGTTCTGAGTCGCTTTCTCCTTCTTTTTATGGTCTTTCAAGCTAGTCCTAAAATAATGCACTAGTGCTCCAGTAAGTTGGGAGGATGGAAATACTTTCATTTCAGGACCAGCTTTTGGCTGTATTGCTGTATGCAGTGTGCTGAAGCGTTCTGATTAAAATAGGCTTTATCACAATGACAGTTTCTTTATAAAAAGGTAGGCTTTGTGCAAATGGGACTGACTTCATAAGTTTCTTAAGATGAGTTTCGGTTGTGGAAAATTTGAAAACCTCAAAGGCCTCTTGTTTCTGTGCAAAGAGAACATTAAAATGAAAGTATTGACTGAATTCACCTGTGTTGTTTTGCTGCATGTTATTTAGTTTGGAATTACAGAGAGAGTTTGGCAGCCAGTCAGTGGGAGAAGTTCAAATTACTAACTCTGTAGACTCCTTCACATCTTTGAGACTTGAAGAGTATGCATATGCTGGAAAAAATTTAAAGTTGTCTTTCTTCACATCTTAACAGTGATTTCTTAATAGTGATTTTTAGCTATAGGCACAACTTGACTAATAGAAATTGGACATGTATCTTAATTTCTGGTGTCATTTGAAAGAGTCAGTTAGGGATGTGCTTTGAGAAAGGTTTCATGATATAGTACTCACCCATGATAACATGAGTGGAGCTGAATCTAGCGTAGCTGCTAACCTAAAAGGATTGTGCCTTCCAAACTCTATTCAAATCCAGTTGAGCTCAGTGATGAGTGTTTCTTCAGACATGAAGAAACATTCATGAAATTTGTCATGAAGAACTGATCCAAAACCACCTTTAAATGTCATGAGCGTGCAGCCATTACAGTCTCTTTCAAGGAGAAGTCTTCTTGCTTCAGATGTTCCCCTTCATTACATATAACCATAGTGTTCCCTACCAACCCTCTGTCACCTGGCCATCAGACAGTAGAAGGTCAGAAAAGTACAATGTTCCTTCTTTTCTTCTTTTGCTATCCTCCCTATCACTCATCTTTCAGGTTTTGTATACTAAAAGCAGTAGTTTTCAGGGGAGGTCAGAGAACCTGACACAATGCTCAGTTTGTTGCTCCCAGCAGAATTTGGCACACAGTGTTGTCTTAGTGAAGACAAAGCCAAGGAATTTTTCTTGTTTGTTTGTATAGCCATAAACATCTCTGTTATTTCAGTAGAGAATTTTATGTCAGGGCATGGCTTTAGTAGTGTACTGTGAGATCAACAGGAAGTACTTTTTTATCCCTGATTATCAAAATTGAATTTTATTTTTGTAAATGAAATGCACACTGTACTTACAGAACACCTAACACCTGATTGTTTTCCTGTGGCAAAGATGCTCTTTGTCAGTGAAAATGTAATCTCTCATTTTGAAATGCCCTGTTGATTCCCACTGATGGGGTTTGTAATTTGAAGCCCTCTGTTTCTCTCCCTGCCTTTAAGTCCCCACTGGGGTATACAGATTCTGTAATCTGATATCTACCACAATTAGCCATATGTGATTGTCTTTATTTCCAGTATCCACAGAGAGACTAATGACTCAGTAAGAATGGAAACTAAAACTTACATTGTTAGATGTCACAAAAGGAGTAGACGGATGGGGCCATGTTGGAGAAGCTGGAACTAACGTGATGCGTGCTTGAACGTGTTCTCTGATAAAGGGCTGACTGTCAGCCCTGCATATTCATTCATACCCAGTTGAAAAAAAAAATTTAGCCTTCCTCCGTTAATGAGAAGAATCAGTCCCAAACATTGTGGGAAGTGTAATTTTAAAATGCACCCTCATTGCAGTAAAATCCCTCTGGGTTAGCATGTGAGTTTCTTATGTTGTTTTTTTCCCCCCTGTAAATTTCATACATTATTCTTCTTCAGGACTTATGCAGCATGGTGATTCTGTTTCAAAGAAGAAGAACAAAAATGAATATAGCATTGCCACTGTTTTACTGAGTAAGGCTAGTGAATCAAAAGTACCGCTATATGCCATATATGAACATGATGTTTTCCTATATGGTTCAGCAGATGAGGAAATAAAACTCCTCCATCTTGAAGATCAACATTTAAAGCTGTAAGCGTAGATACCATGTAACAAGTTTTGCACAAAGTAAACTGGAGTGATTATTCTAATAACAGGTCATCTTGAGTATACCTAGTATGAAATAGATGTTTCCAGAAGTCTGAGCAAATTCAGTATAAAATGTTACCTGGTGGTTTCTTTTCAGAGAAAAAAAAAATTCCTGAGTGCTTTCTAAGCATTAGGAAGCAAAGGACCTGATTACCTGATCGGAAAATTGAGAGGAGTCTGCACCATGGGGAGTGTGAATGATTCAGAGTTCCCAGATTGTTTATTTGATAACCAAATAGTGACAACGACTGATTAACTGGCAGTAATACAAATGCTGTATATAACTATATTGAAAGATAATGCTGCATGTATAATGACAGCTGCCCATGTAGTGTTACTATATGGACATTTTGTGTCCTTTCAAAACAGTATAGCAGTCTAATGTAATATAGACTTCCTGCAAGCATCTACTCTTGGAAAAACACCCCAAAAGTTTTGAGTGCTCACATTCAGACTTTCCTCTCTCTTCATCTTAGTATGAAACTGGACATAATGATTATTAGAGGTTGTGTTCAATATTATGACCAAACGTGTCACTATACAGATCAAGAGAGCCTCTTTTCAGCATACAAGTGTGAAAGCATTAGCTGGGTCTCAGTTCTGAAGACCTGCCATTTGAAGAATCCTGATTGATTCTCTTAGCTATTTGTGTAAAGATGATGAGCAGATTTAGACCTCAAACATAGCTGGAAAAACAATTTGGCCAAGTTTTTTAGTCTGCACTTTCTTCATTAAGTATTTGGATCGATTTTTTTTTCTAACTACAAACCTATTCTTTTCAGTGGTTTGGGAAGATACATACCAAGGACCAAATTTCAGTGGAATTTAGCATACATTGTCTGGACCACATTTGTAGAAGAATTTGGGCTAGGTGCAGGCACTGACATAAGTGGCTAGATTTTGAGAAGGGTTAAACCCATTCAAAGTTTTGAGTGCTTCTCAAAGTTGTTCATCTTGCTGTTACTTAGGTGTCTGACTCATTAAATATTTTCCTTTGGAAAACCTTGCTTCTAGATATCTTAAGGGTCACATAATTATCTGTAGTCTCCATGTTTGTTTTACTTGAAGGAAATGGAAAGGATAGAGCTATTTAACAAGTATACAGTGACTCATCAGAAGATAGACTGTTCCAGTGGTTCTATGAGTATTACATAAAACAGCTGTTGCCTATGAAACAAAAATAAAGGATAAGGACTGCCTGCTCCGTCAGATACTTTTTTTTTTTCTTACATGCTAGCTTCCTTTTGGCTTCTGCACCATTACAGAGATGAGCTACATCTCTCCACTCGCCAGTTCAGGTTATTTCTCTGAAGTATCTCCTTAAGTTTCATTTGAAATGTTGCTGATGATAGAACTTCCCTTCACTCAAAGAGATGGCACTATATTTTCATGCATTAATTGTCAAGCTTTTTTTTTTTTTTTTTTTGGCATATAACTCTTTCTGATTTCTTACTATATTTCTTCAGACATAACCAGTTTTGACTAGATTAAGCAGTTGGCCTTACAGTATTACAGTGCCTCAAATCTGTGAAAGAAGACCCTGAAAAAAGTGTTTGAACACTGTAGTTATACATCTGAATACTAAGAGCTTGATTCTTTCCTTGTATTGGGGAGCCAACTTGCCAGCACTGCGAAGACATACAGATTATTTCTGATTGAGAAGAAAAGTCCGATGCCCCATTATTGTCTCTATGGAATGTAGCCAGGAGACGGCAATACTTTATCCATTATTCATTTACTTTGCAATCTACATTCATAACCTCCTTGAGTTACTACTATAACCAATTCTTTGCGTACAAGAAGATAAACCATTTCTTAGCAGTGCAAGGTTATCCTTCTATTTGTTGGGCAGTGTCTACCTTTAAATACCATTTAAGATGGCTTTTCAACAGTGAGTCAGTATCCTTTCACTGTTTGCTTTTCTACTTTACCTGTTCTCATTAGTAGGACACTGACTTAATTTGTAGGGAATGAATCATTAGTCCACAGTTTAATTGCAATATTATAATACTCATGCAATCCACTTAAGCATGAAAAAGTAGAATTCGTTTTTCAGTGTGAGCACATACATCTGGGTAAAAAAACAGCTAAGTACATGAAAAGCAACATTTCTCACTAGCATAACCAAAAGATGGCAGTTGTCCATCTGCCATTAGCTCAGTGTATTGCTATGCTGTTTCTGATGGCCATCACAAATAATGATAATAATAGGAGTAATAAAACAGCATAATATATATACATTTTTGTTGGTTGCCCTTTTAAATGTTTTATAAAATTGCTATGCTCAGGCAGATTCTATATTCCCTACTTCTGTGCACCACTTGCTTCTGGATTTGTAAGTGAATGTGTTGGCCACTAGATACTCACCACCTGTTCTGCAAATGCGTAGCCAAGATGGCCATTCTAAAAGAGATCACTGAAGACCAAGGTCCAGTTCTTCAGCTGGAAAAATGGGGCTTAGTACTCTTCAAGTAAGTGAAGATACAACCATCTAAACAGGGTGAAGATCTCTGTGTGGGTGTGGGGTAAGTTGTCTTTGAAAATTTGAACTTTCTAGTATTTCTTACTTACAAAGTCTTTGTGATGATTTAAAAATATTCATTAAACTGTGTAACTAAGGTGTGGGTTGAGGGCCCGTTGACTGCCAAGAACATTTTTGAGCAATCCCTATGATGTTAAACAGAAAAAGTTCCTCCCAGTTGACTCAAAAGCAAGCCTCATAACACCAGGATGCAACTAGTCCTCACTTTCTGGATACCAGCTGAGAGCTAGAGATTGTGATGAATTGTGTAAAAGCATGAGCCACATAACATATCAGCTCAAATAAATCTTGTTCATGGTGGGTAAATGTGCTTTGTAGTTGGCCTCTAAATAGCCCATACTTGCCTTTGATAGAATCTTATACAATGTTATGGGTAAACTCATTATGTTCTATCAAAATAGATTTAAATGGAAAGCTTGATTACATTGTTTTATCAGAATCCAATCAAGTTGTGAAAGACAATCATTATGACAGACTATATATAAATGCATTGTATTTTATTGAGCACGGTAGGTGAACATATGCACAATGGACATTTACAGGCAGTAAATACACATGGTAGAACAATATCATGGCTACTCTGTGGGTTGTCAGATTATAACTCCCTCCCCAGCCCTCCAAGGGAAGGAATTAGCAGTGGTATCATATTCATTTTATCTAGATTAACAGTCCTTTCTGCATAACTTTCAGATTCCATCCATATCTATGAAAGATGAAAAAGACTGAAAAATGACCAGCCTATCTTCCTTCCAGTTGTAACTCAGGCCTGCTGTTTGCTAGCAGACCTCTGTCTGCATGAGTGAGTTTTCTTGTAGGTTAAAGAGACTGAATTCCCTCTTCCCCCTCCCTCCGACCCTTAGCCTGCAGGGCAGACAGACAGAAGCACACATATGATTAATACAGCACAGCTGCAGTAGTGACTCATTTGCATATGTATTAATAGAGGCAAAAACAACAATTCAGTTACATACAGAGACATTCTGCATACTAAAGAACATATGCAAATAGCCTGGAAAAAGTGCAGCCAGCATTTTCTCTGACTTTCCTGAGCCCATATGGGCTAGCATCAGAGCCTAGCAGTTTTCAAGAAATCCCCTTTAGGAAGAACCTGGTACAAGATGCTTATACAGCTATTATTCCTGCCCCCCCCTCCCCCGCCCCGGGTTCCCAGAAGGCATTTGACATTTGGACAATGGAAATAGCACAAGCAATGTCTTTTCCGTGTTATTTCGTATTTGCCAGCTTTCAGCTTTATATTGTTGTCTCTTTACATATAAGCTCCAGCATGAAGAAACCCAGTCCTTCGCCTTGTCTTCCATATGCACACATTAATTCTAGTTTTCTTCTGCCTCTTATCTTGTGCTGTCTCCCTTTTCTTTTGTCTTTCTCTGTCTCAAGCTTTCTCTTCTTGACTTCTGTGAATTAGAAAAAGATGATCATTTCTGCGTCTTTTTCTTGTAGTGAACTTAAGTACTCATAATAATATCATTTGGTGATTTTTCTGCTAGGGGGGCATTAATACATTTAATGGGTCTGAAAGTTGTCTTGGAAAAGTTAACCTGTTGTAGATAGGCTTTTATATCATGATACATTGGTCTTTGTCTCTACTAAGAAGGTTGTGGAGTTCCCAAACCAAAAAGGTTTAAAATCACAGGTATTAAAATAGTTAATACTACAGGTCATGCGGATCTTCATAACTGATACAGAATGTGAGTCTAGTAGTAGAAACAGGTGTTCTCTAAATCTCACAGGAATTTAATAGGCAATAGTTTTGAGCATCTTTCAGAAGCAGGTTGAAAGTATTTGAGCATTGGAATTTGGACTATAGGAAGGTTTACTTAAAGCTGTAAATATATTCTTTAGCTATAAGTTATTCCTTTTGTTAGTTTGTGTTATAACTAAAACACCAAGTATACTACGCATATGTACTTGATATACTTCTTCACACAGGCCATCCACACACTGATACGCAACAAAATATTAGACTGTGATCCATACAGTTTCTGAAAAAGTGTGACATTTGACATTGTCCTTTATGGACTGGATAAATGGAGCTGTATTTCAGCTTGAAAAGAGATAACAAGTCACTAAAAATTTTTGGAAACCTGACAAAGCCATTAAGATGCCCAACTGTCTTGTTTGGGTGTTTCAAGCAGTCTGAATTACTGGCCATTTGTTTGAAACATCTCTGTGGTGTGAGCAGGGAAAAAATAGGTCATGCAAGAAAGAGTGTGTAACTGTCTGGCAAGCACACTTGTGAGGTCAGGTCATGCTTAATTTCTTTTCTCTCACAAAAATGTTACACTTCTTTCTTTTTGGGGTTAGCCTGACAGACGGAAGCAGATTACTCCTTGATTATTTATAAGGCATTAATTTTAGATGAAAATTGCTGAAGTAACTGACATCGTAAGTTGTTTTAGCAGCCAGCAGAAGAGCCTGTTCGCAGATTGGAATATGACAGTCTTCACTTACACAATGTCCTGTCTAGGACAAAGTCTGAAGTGTATGAAAGAAGAGCAGACTTGAGAAGTGGAGGCATATATATCAGCTAAGACTTTGTTTATTCTTCTGTGTGATATAACTGGGACTTCAGATGGTTGTAATGGTGGTGTCAATGTTATAAATTCAACTAGCTGCAGAACAAAACCTGTGTCAAAATAGCAGCGGTGACAACACCTGTCTGCCAGAGTCTTAAACCAGAAGGGAAAAAACATCTGAGAATTGTCTTACAGTGCCCTGAAGTAGCTTCCATGGAGGAAGAAGTAAATAGCCACCTTTGTGCATACAACTTGAGATAACCTAAATGATGCCTCCCTCCCTACAATGGCAACAGAGCAAACCTGTGAAGTGTTTGTGTTTCACAGAATGCTGTGTTTCATGGCTTACATTCATTTGGAATTAATTCTCTCTGGGAAGGTCTGTATGAAAAATCTGGTAACAAAACCAAAAAAACATTTATTTTTTTTTTTCTATTTTGTGCCCTTTGTGCATTCCAGACACTGGGTTTTGAAATAGTTGGCTTACACTACTGGTTTTCCTATTATGTTGTTTGCTCTTTTCAGAGGGATGTTGCTGAAAAGAAGATTATATAATCATGCAAATAAGATTGTATAATCCTGAGCAAACGGTCCGGGGAGGCAGGAGGGGGAAACTACAAACCACACTGAGTGGGGCTTGGCTGGCTACAGGGGGACTCGCTCTGAAACCATAAGCTGGGGGGTTATGGGCCTCCTGTAAAACATGAAAGCTGCAGTCAGACTAGTGAATTTTTCTGGATATTTTTGGAATTCATTGTCTTCATGCTGAGCGCTGCCAATAGTGCATATTTACAGTGCCTCAGCAGAACATCGTGACAGACAAACACACAGGAAAACTGTAAATCACTAACATGCACACTCTTCAGAGCTTGCGGAACAATGCTACAAATAACAACAGTGAGAAAAGCTGATTTACACAAAATTAACTACTTACTGACACTCACTTACTCCTTAGGTCCACAAATCAAATTACTACATTTCATGCATCTCAAAAGTTAACACAAGAAAATCTCCCTTGAAATCTTGCTAGCTTTGTTGTACCTAGGTAACACAATGTCGTTTGTTGTTAGGTGCAGATTGGTATAATATATGAATGTGTAAGATTTTCAGTTTATGTCTCACTTCTTACTACAGTCTTGCTTATGACCATCCTTTTTGCTCTAAAGTTTTAGGTAATTTCCAACTGACAAGGCAGAATGGGATAGAAATAAACTAACAGCGTAGTAAACGTGTACATGAGGAGAGTATCACTGGCCGGTGATACAAATTTCATACAGCAGAAACAGTGCAAGCCATTAGAAGTTCTTGTGCTCTTACTGTCATCCTTTCTTTCATATGTCTGATTCCTTGCCAGGGTTGACTGTTACCAGCCAGGATTATTTTAGCATCTTTTATGAATGGAGGCTAATATTAGGTACAGTTTGAAACTGTGAAATACCTAGTTACTGTAGACTGTAGATCTAAGCATTAGATGACAAACCACTAAGGTCAGGATGCATGTTCTCTTTGTTTTCTTTCCAAAGTAATTAATTGAACTTAGCTCAATAGAAGATACCATAGTATCTGGAGATGTAACTTTCAGAGTGTTAAACTTCATTATTCTGTTGTGCTTGGACACCATAAGCCTATTCCTGAAGTTGTCAGAGTGCAATTATTTCCCCAGTACCTAGGCTGTTTCCTCAAATTTCTTTTCTCTCCTTTCAGAGGTTTTTAACGTTTTCCACTCCAAAGGATTTTGTAAGATCAATATGAACAAGAAAATTGGGAGGCAACACTACCTGTAGCTCCTAACAGTCCTCAAGACTAGCTTTTGTGTTTGTAACCCACATGAGCTCTGCTGAGTTGGAGTCTGATTCCTAGACTAACTTTTAAGCATTCCTTTCACTTTGCAGAACTGACTTGCTTTGTTTGCCATTTTTTCCAATGGTCTGCTTCTGTTCCTGTCCATTAGATAGCTAAGGAGAAAAGTATTGCAGACTACTGGATTTAGATTCCTTAACCCCTTAGTCATACAGACTGGTCACATCACAGATAACTTACCCAACCAGAAATATACTGCAAATTTGTTAAGTCATCTATCTGAGAGACTGACAATTATGGAGACCAGGGCTGTCAGCAAGCTGCTGTGTGAATTGTCTTTCCCTAATGGACACGCATACAAATCCAATTAAAAAGCAAAATAAATAAAAAGCATGTATACAGGAAAGAAAAACGTTTTAAAAGTCAGTGTGTAAGAAGCTTTGAAATCAGTATCCTATGTTTATCAGTACAACAGGAAAGCAATAAGAAAGTTTTAAATGCTGTCATGGTAGTAGAAACAGATTTTTAAAAGCATTTGCCAGCTATGTCTGCACCTCTGCATCTTGCTGTTTAGAGTGATTGCTCTCTCTATTTAAAACCTGCATTACAACAGAATCTTCTAGCCATATTGTGAGCTGTACTTCGGTTTAGTAACCACAGCTGTGCCACATGCTGTACCAGCAGTGGCTGACAGGGGCAATCTGTTTACGGCATACTGAGGGAGTCAAATTGTCTTTGGGGACTGCTGGGAGGTGGCTTTTTTCAGCTCCTTCCTACAGGTACGGTATCTGTTTCTCCCAAAGGGGCCTGGGATGGACAGTTTGCATGCAAGGGAATGAGGTTAATCCTTCAGAGACGTGGTTGCCATGAGGGTTGGTACCCATCCCCATCCCTGATACACTCAGGGACCTGAAAAGCAGTGACCCTGTGTGCCTCCCCCCTGGGTACCATGCTGGGGAAGGCTGGCTGTCCCCCAGCAGACCTGGGCAGCAAGGCTAGTGTCCACTCTGCAGGTTACATTTCTCTCCACACTGGAGTGTGAAAATAGCATCTGGTAACAAAGCCTTTTCTTTCTCTTTTCCTATTTTTTTTTCTTTTCCCGTTCATGACTTACAGATTATAGCAGGGCCGTTCTTCGTTAATGCACCAAAACATTACAGCTTGTGATAGTGTTACTAAAGTGTTTTGGGCCATTACCATAGAATACCGCAGCATATTTATTTCATTAAGAGAACCAAATGGATCTAGCTGAATTTGGCAGAAGAACATGGCTGAAGTCCTTATTTTATCTCCGATGTTGATTTTACCGCTAAACTCTGAATTTCTGAAAATTCGAAAATTCACAATAGAAACACTAATAGGCATACTACGTTTTGTAGTAGGTTAAACTGTCTTTAAATATCTCTTGCTTTCTCCACAGAAGTTCTGCATTAGTATTTGTTCAGTGTTCTAACATTTACTTTACAAACTTGGCCTTATTGATGTTTAGGGTAGGCAGTATGTCATGTGTGTATAGCTTATGTTTAACTCACTCTCCTGCTGTGTCATCAATAACTGCCTTGGACTATAGTTCAGTTTAGGCCAATATATCCTACTCATCCCATTCCCATTATCATGGCAGCCTTGCTTCTTGCCCTGTGCTGGTCTGATATACTGGTGGTGAAAGTAATAATATGTGTGTTTGGATAAGGTTTTTTAAAGAGGCCTGAAGGGATTTGGGAGCCCACGAATAATTAATTTCTTACGGTGGCTTTGAAAATAGGATATATGACATTCACACTTAATCCTTCCTCCTTTCCACAGCTGTTTTATTTTTCCTGTGATTAGTTTTGTGGAAGGGAAACAGTCATCAAAATTGTATCAGAATGTTTGATGGTAGGTGGCGTTCGTTCAGTAACTCAGTTTTCATTGGATACAGTGAAAGATGTGAGTACTCAGTGTTTCCTACCTCTGGTACGAGCTGGCCGTGCTCACATCTGTGTGGTAGCTTGTGTTTCAGTGCATGGTGCTTGCTTTCACTTTAAGCGGGAAATAGAGAGAATGAGCATAATTTCCCAGCATTTCGTGTTGCGAACTAGGATATCATAATCCATATACTTGTGCATTAGAATTTCATTATTGGACAGGCGTGGGACTCTGACCAAATTGAATGCTGCCTCAAAAGCAGTGCCAGGTACCCTGTTTTTTATCATACTGTGTGGACATGGGTACATGAATTTGTATACGTGATCTCAGCTCAGACAATAAAAGTTGGAGAAGAAGAGATTCTAAAATGAGCCATGGCCTACCCAGTTAAAACTCAAAGTGTTATGCTTAAAATTAAGCATTTTCTTAAGTCTGATTATTTTTTTTAATGCATTGCTTCATTCAGATAGCTTCATTTCACTTCACATTAATTGCTGCTCTGAATCAGGTCCTTAATGGATGTAGGATAGGTAGGTACTTTTACGTCAAATGTTTCTTTCATATCACGCTGTGTGGCATTACAGGTTTGATTTCACTGAAAGGTATTCATGATCAAGTGTAGAAAGGAATGTATACTTAAAAAAACTCAGGAAATGTTAGATTAAAAAAAAGCTGATTTGTCACTTTGCTCATTGACTATGCACTGTATAGACTTCTAACCCTTAAAATACTTTTTCCCCCCTTTTTCTTTTTATTGCCTGGAATCTTAAGAGCTTTATCATTTGCAGTCATAAAATGAAAATATACACCAAACCCTCAAAGGGCAAGTATGAAATTAAATTATATTTGGGCAGCTGTAACCTTTTAAAACGATCAGATTCCAGTTAATGTATTTCTTCCTGTTCCGAGTGCTGCCATGGTGTTTGATGGTGGGAAGCAGTCCAAAGGGCATTGGGAGATAATAAATTCACTGGAAATTTCACCCTGAGGCGAGCCTCGATACACCAAGGCTTCCATTTAGTGGGACTGACCTAAAAATCTTGTCACATCCAAAGGTCACTTAGGTTGGAGTTGGTGTGTCCCATCTATCTTTCCCTGGTGCAAAGAATGACAGCTGAGCTCATAAACAGTCATCAGAATATGGAAGACAAGCAGGGGGGAGAGGGAGGAAGGATAATACCACTGACAACTTAGATTTCCTCTAAGTCAATGAGAATAGATACCATCTTTAGGTTTGCTTGTTTCTTCTACTGTAGATATGGCAATTCAATTTAAAGAGGGTACAGTTAACTGCGGAAGTCTAAAACAAGTGATTCCCTCTATGTCTGCAAATGCCACATAATCCTGCTAGTACACAGTATACTGTCCCTGAACATTTCATATATTTTACCAGTCTTGTTAGTCAAAACCATTTACAGTTTATACAATGATTTATTTTCAAGGTCAAAAGTCTAAAAAGCTGTCAGTAATGACACTGATAGGTGTCATCTATAAGAACAGTGATTCCAAGGGAAACAGTTTGGACAATGACACTAATTATAAACAGTACTTGGAAGGCAAGATATTTTCATTCTTAAGAGAAAATCTGTGATGTACATACTCTGGGACATTACTTATCCTAAAATCATTATAATCCTCCTACACAGTAAATTGAAGCAAGAGGCCTTTCAGAATTACTGTTTTCTTTCAGTCATAGTTCTTACTTCTGCAATGGGAAGCTCCAGTGGATCCTTCCTATGCGTGCAGTATATTAAATATTCGGGACAGGGCTCAGAGTTGCATAATAGAAGTATATTTGAAGGAAGAAGATCTAACCGATCATAATTGGTCTTGCTTAATCGGGGATGATCCATGCAGCATATGTCCCTTGTATCCTAATGGTGTGAATCTCCTTCTCAGAATTGCCTAAGAAGAGGAGAGAGGCTGTTTGCCAGTCACCACTGTGATGCAGGTGTCAAAGATTTCCTCTTCCACATCCTAGCTTGGTTGGAAAAAGAAATTGTAGTTGGTGGTCAGTGTCATCTTTTGAAATGTGTTAACACCCCACTGTTGGAAAAAGAATACTATGTATGGTATAAGCATTGTTCTGAGTCTTTTTGGAATATTAAATTGAAGATACAATGTTAAAAGGAATGATTCCATAAAATCAGTGTAACCTTGGACATATGAGAAAAAATTCAGAATAAAACATGCGTGTTCCAAAATTTGAAGATACTGAATAAGTTAGATATCTAACTCCTCCTGGGAGTTTGTTGACGTCTCCCCATGAGTTTTAGTAAATCAGATCTTTCCAAAGAGGATTGTAAATTGCATGTTTCTTTGCTTGTTAACACTAAATGGAGTATAACTGTTATTTTCAGAAGTATTTCACACATTCTTACAAACATACTATATTTGAGGCAAACACAGTAAAGAAGGGCAAGATTGGCCAGCTGTCAGTGTTTGTCTTAATTTTTCTTGGGTTCACACTCTACTTTATGTTAACATATATGTTCTCTACACAAATCCAGAGTAATTTTCAGGCAACTTTGGGGGAGTTCTATGCCCTTTCCCACATGTTCTGTGCTGAAAATGTAGGTGTATGCCTTATCAGTTGCACGGTTTTGAGGAAGACAGAGTCACTTTCCATCTTGTGTAGCAAGAAAAAAGGAAATGTGTATTTTTCATTAACTTCAGAGAGAACAGATATATTTCACTTGAAAAAAATAATCTGCTAACACAAAGTTTTAAAAATGACATAGACATGCTGAGCACAGACTAGCTAGTTTTTTTCCTGGTTTGTACTCAGGTTGGTAGGATGAAAATCATCTTTATCCATGGGTGCCTTGCATGTGTAATTCATCTGGCCTAAAGTTGCAGGTTCCATTCTAGTTTTTATAAAAGGAGCTGAGGGTAATTAGCTCAGAAATAGTCAGGTGGATTCCCCACTTACCCCCACTTCATGCCACTTTTCTGCTGTGGTTCAGTTTTCTTTTTCATTTGCCCAGGTGATTCCAATTGTAAGCAAGTAACAGTGGACAATAAAGTCAGAATATGTGATTGCTGGTGGAACATGGAGCCTCAAGGCCAGCTGACATTGTGTTTCTGTAGTAGTTGGAATTTCTGAAAGACACTGAGTTGGGGTCAGTGCAGACAACTTTTTAACCAACACATAAGTGTAGCTTCCCTGTGTCAGTTAAGTTTTCCATCCTTGGGAAGAGTAGATACCCCATTGTGCTGTTTAGTGCATTGCTTTCCTACATTTTCACAGCCATATTCATTTTGTTTCATGCCAGGTGACTTTGGACAGTTGACAGTGATCCTGAAGTATGTTGATGTTGTTAAATGCATGATGGAAAGATTAATGGTGAGAATAAGGATTGTATTTAATGCCTGCGATAGTGAGAAATGTTTTTGTGTTAGCTTAGATGATCCTTTTACTGTAGTGAATATGATCACTTTGACCAAAAGCCTGTCTTATGGCTTGATATTAACAGGAGAAGTTGAGAGATATTTTACATTTGCTGACTTTGGCAAAAACAAGATGTGTCCCTGCGTAATGGAGGACTGTACTGTTTCTTGCATTATTCATGCTTCCCACGCTGTAGTCACAAACATTGGGTAATGTTAATACTTGTCATGGAAAAAATTAATTGGCAGAAATGTTTAATATATTAGCGATAGATGGGAGGGCCCAAAGAGGCCTTCCCTGTTCTGGATTGAAATGTGACACGTAATTAGCGATAAAAGAAGGCACTGTATGGAGCGTGTCATTGCTATACTGAGGGAAGTGAGTAGAATCCCTGCTTGACATTTCCCAGTCTTTCCTGAAATGGAGATGTATTTACCGGTTGCTAACTGAAGAAGCAATGAGTACTGTTCACCCTCCCACTGTAATGAACAGCCAGTCTTGGAGCAGCATAAAAAGGGTCAGTCACATAGGTCATACATCATATGTGGAGACAGATGTTAGAACATATTGTAATGGATTGCTGTGTAGTATATGAAGATGGCTTGTGGAGTACAGGGATGGGGGAGAGAAGCTATCAGCAATGTTTTCTGTCATGGTCACTGTAAACAGTTTTTTGAGGAAAACTTCTGAACACAGGAAATCAAAGCATTAGCTTTGTGGGTAGAATGACAGAGGTAATAAAGGAATAGAAGCACGAGTCTCTCTGTAATACTTTGTGTAATATGAATGTCTTGGTATTATCTGTGCTCTGCCAAAGTCAGTGTTAGCCTTGGAACGTGTGAGTATTTTACCTGAAAAAAAATTACAGAGCTTCAGACTATATTAAACACAGAACTGTTAAAATAGCTTCTATTTTAGCAGCACCCCTAATTCACACCCACTCAAACACCTCCTCGCTCATTAACCCCATCATCAGACCCAAGGAACTCAAGTGAAATGAGATGGCATTAGGAATGAGGTAATGAACAAAGATTTCTGGATAATGTTATTACTTCATGATAGCAGCTCTTGTTAGTGTGACTACAGTTAAGAGCTTCACGGTATTTCCATTGCAAACTCTTTAGTACTCCCACCCCTTCTGCTTTACAGACAACTACTCAGCCAGAAAAAAATTAAAATTTGATTTTACATCAATTTTGGCTGTTGTTTTGAATTGAAAAGAGTTTAGTGTTTTGTTACTGCTTTATAAAACATAAAAATTGCTGTTTTCTTCCCTCCTAATCCAAATTTCCAGATGAACAATTTAAAATATGGATTAGCTATTTTTATAACCCAGCCACATTATTAGCAATTGAAAAATGTTTCCTAAGCATGCACAGTAATTTCAGTACTTAATGTTTTTGGACAAGCAGATCCACCTTTATGTTATAATAAAAATTCCATACTAAAAATTGGTGTGAAGGGGACAATTTTCAAAAAGCACTGTTTTCACTCAGGAGTCACAGTTTTTATGTCTTTCCTTAAAAATTTACTCAGTGCCTCAAAAAAAAAATGGGAAAATCAACTTTATGGATGGATCAGATGTACTAATGGATTATAGAGCTTGTTACTAGTTAAGGAGTGTTAATATAGTGCACATCACTGGTTGTAGAATATGTGGCTATGTAGGATACTTTAAGAGATGTGTTAGAGATTACAGCCCTGTTGCTAATGAATGGCATCCTTTTTGCCTGAAAAACAGTTTGGAGTGATGTTTTACTGCATTTACCCCATCTAGACCTAAGAGCAAAATTCTGTAGAGTTAAAGGAAAGAGAGAGGACACTTCCATGTGATTGCTGTGGTAAGCTGGAAGAGTCTGGGATTTAACGACTTTCATCAGGGTGGAAGGGTGGCATTGGAGAAATGTGGAGAACGTTGCATTTCCCTTGGACAGTCTGATACTAAGAAGTAGAAAGTGCATACTTGTTAGGGGAACACAAGGCTCCAGCAGCTCTTAGTTATCCGTATAGATTGATAAAACTAGAAACAGCCATTGTATTCCTCTTAGCTGAGTGTAAAGTTCCAGAGTTCATCATGTAAGCTGCTCTTGTGCTTGGGTGATGCATAGCATGTGAAAAACATAAAAGTTAAAGATGTAATTCCCTTAAACCTTCAATTATGTTAATTGTGCCTACAGCTTCTTAAACCTTGAGTACAGCATGTGCCAAAAGAGGCATATTGGCATGCGTTTCAGGCTAGATTTAAGACTTTTCATGCGTGGGCTGAAGTCTGAACATGCAGTGTCATTGGACCTTAGTGTTTGCAGTTTCATTGTAGTCAAAGTCAGAAACTGAATCCTGAGGGATTTCAGATGTTTTCAGAGACCACGTTTGGGGGAACAAAGTCTCTAAAAATTAAGAATTAAACTTCTGTAAGTGTCCTAATGGAATACGCAAAGTGTCATTCTTCCCATTACATCAGTGTAAGCATGGAAATAATGAGATGAACCAGAAAACAGCTTCTTATATTACTTCCTGAGAAGTTTGCCAAAGCTTCACAGAGGTTTCAGGCTCTGGAGTTTTATGGGCTCCATTGGAGGGGCAGTATTACAGACCACACCCATTTTTATTATGAAATCAAAGAATAAAAAGATTGCACAGCTATTGACCTGTTTCTACTACTTCACTTTGTTAAAGGGGGACTTTCATATAATGAAGCAAACTCCAAAATAATTAAATTAAGGACTTTTCTACTCCATTAGCTCTCCTCAGCAATTTTGTTAGCAAATAATGGTGCTTTCCTCCACATACTCTAACATGTCCCCTTTGTAGCCTCTCATCTCCTAACCTCAGGCATCCCCATTCAACCAATATGCTTTTGTTTTTTAAGTGTCCAAGTTATCCAGGTTATGGCAGTGGGGCTAGTTTGAAGTCAAGCACTTCTGTGGGTTTAAAGTAGATAGGACTCATTGAGAACATTAGAAGGAGTCAGATTTGTTCTGATTCAATGAGGTTCAAAACATTCTCGATCAAAGTTGGGCCGATTTCTGTGTCCTTGGTTGAAATTACAGTTTCCCTTCAGGTCTACTAAGTTTGATTGACCTTTTCTACAGGCTTTGTCTTAGTAATGCCTAGAACACAAACACTCTGTGGTAGAAGTAGAGGGGATTCCATGTGTCTTAAAGCCAAAGGAAAATTACACGTGAGCTGGAGCTTTCCACAGGTCTTGTCATGTGTTCTGATCTTGAGGAAAGTGATCACAGTGGGCTGCTGGGAAGGAGAATTGGTGCCCTGTATTTATACCATGACTTCATAATAGGATCCCATAGGACAAGGTAGGACTCGATAGCTTTCTGGAAAATTAAGCTTTTGAATGAGCTGAGTAGATGTCACTGAGCTCCTGTACACATCAGATAACCAAGGAACAATGTTAATTTATACTTCCAAGGACAACATCTACAATTGTGTGGTACTCCAGGTTCAGAAATGCTCTTGATAGAGAAGCAGACTAGAAAGAATATGTTTCTCATTTCACTGTTTGATATCATAAATAACAAATGAAGACATAACCATGGGGGACCTTTAGGAAATACACTGGGAAAATGATCCAAGTGAATTTTTTTCAACTCATTTTGTTGTTTAATTTTTTTCTTGTCCCCTCCCACACACTCTTAAGTTGGTAATGTGATACTGTTGCTTTTGGTAGGTGATTATCATCCTTCTTCCACCTTGAGAAGGGACTTCAGTAGTTTAGGACTCTGTTCTTACCACAGTTTGTCACAAAAGAGTTACTAGAGCAGGCTGAGTGCTGTGGTCCACATGTACTGCAAAATACCTATTTCACTACTTTATTCCTGAAGAAGAGGAGGGACAAGTCACCAAGGAATCTTACAATCATCAAGATATAAGAACCTGATACCATAGCAGCATTGAAGTGACAAATCCATGTTCCCAAAATAAAAAATGCAGTTGACCTTAATCTTTCTACTGTGAGCTCTGCACTTAACTTCAGGAGAAACAGTGTTCAGATTTGAAGTAATTAATTCAGTATCAGTCCTAAAGCAGGCACAGAGTTTTCCTGACTTAATTCTCTGTTGAATACAACAACTTAAAATGCAAACAGAAAATCTATAAATAAAAACTGGAGAAAGAGTTGCTTAAGGAGATGTGTATAAAATCATGAAATACCTTAATTATAGCTCATCATTCTGAAATATATAGAACGTTATTTACAGTAATTCAGCTGACAGTGTTTGCTTATTAACTACTCTAGTCACTTAATGGAGAACAATGAATGCTTATATACAGTGCAAGTCAAATAAAGCAATGTAATATGAAATAAGTATTTTGTCAAATGGCCACTCATAGAATTTTGTTCTCTCAAATGGGAAATTACACTTAGTGGAGTCAGGTGCTCTAAACTACTTGCCAAAAGTCTGGCTATATCAAAAAACAAGCTCTTGGGAAACATACCTGTGGTAAACAAATAGGCAGTAGTGAGATTTTTCTTACAGGAGTATAACATCTGTGCCACTTTACTGACTTCAAGCTTCTAATTTGGAAAAGATGTACTGGGACAGAAATCTCCATGTGGAACCTTCATACAGACACTTCATCTTCATTACAGAATAGTCAGCTCTATTCTTTGTTACAGAATAGTCAGTGATAAAGGGAATGCAGTTTACAGAACAACTGCCCCTTCTTAAGTTACACATCCCTGTTGTTTGTTGGTCTTCCACATTACCATTGCCCATCTTTACTGTATACTCCTTAAGGAGTACACTGTCAAAAGTATGTCCTTACTTTAAATAAATTCTTTTCTCTTTTTTCCTAACAAAAGAAGTTCTCTTGGCGTAAAAATAAATAATAGTAATTGCAACAAGAATGCGTAATATTCTGGTGCTGCACAACAAACTATAGGAATAAATTGTTGCAAGAGTATTTTTTTAAATATGTACAATATTAATTACTTTCCTTGAAGGGGACACTGTTCATCTGCAACATTTCATCCAACAAGCTTTTTCCAGAAGACATTATCAAGTTTCCTCTCCAATATGCATTCCATATAGTCACTCTATTTCAATTACTGTCATATGGTGTGAACATGGTATGTATGAATATGTAGGCCACTTGGGCAGTTTTCCAGTTAAAAACTCTTCATTTGTTAAGAGGAGGCAATCTTAAACACACACTTTACAATGATATTTTATCACAGAAACTAACAGGTCTTATTAACCTCTGATAGGAAGTGTCTATTGGTAAGTTCCTACAGTTACATCCTGTAGAAGAATTGTCTTTTTTTTTAAGGCATGGGACAAAGGAGCCATGCTCTAATCAGGAGTTTCCTACAGTCTTCCTGTGTTGCCAGCCAGTTGATGTCATGGGTGCTGATTCTCACCTTGCTAATGTTTGAGTAGCATTTATCCATTGACAGAATTAAAGACTGCTTTTCAAGGAAAACTGAATTTCTTAAAATTTTGTTGTTAGTGTCTTTCCCATTAAGTACAAATATAGTTGTACTTTAGCTGAAGTGATTGTCCTGTCCATCAAATCCATCAAAATTACATTACTTTGTTACAAAACTCAGAGCTACCATAAATTGTACCTACAGTTTTTACTTGCTTTGCTTATAAAATGGCAGATAAAGCATTGTTTTGAATGTATTGCATGATGAGAGAAGTCTTTATTACTTCAAATGCAGACTTAAAGCTCATTCAGTTTTTCAGTGACCTGTACTCCAGCCTTGTTTCTGGATATCAAGGATCCCCAGTTGGTCATACCATGGAAGTTCCAAATGAGAAAAGAAATAGTGCATTCAGCGTGGCATGGGCAAAGCGGTCCTGTTGACTACAGTGAGATTATTCTCAGAAATAAGGGCTGCGGGCCTGGAACCTTAGAGATCAGCTACCAGAATTATATTTTATGGAGACTTGTGGTTACTGATTCTAAAAATTATGTTTTTCTAATATGAGAGAGATGGTGGTTACAAGGCAGTGCTTGTAACTTGCATGCAAGAAGTGTATAAATGAAGCCTTGTTCTGTTTGGGAATGCTTTTTTTAATGAGAACTTGTTTTTCTTAATGTTTCTTTCTAAGTCTCAGGTTTTTAAGGCTAGAGAGACTATAAAATTGTCTAGTCTGACAAAAAAATGATGTAAAATATTATTGGGCATAATAAACTCTTTGTTTAAAGTTCATCTTCCAGAAGCACATCTGATCTTGACTGAAACACCAAGAATCAAAACCCACCATTTCTCTAGACAGTTCCTCCAATTGTTACAAATTCTCTGATTAAAAGCAACATATTACTTATCTATTAATTTGCTCTTTCTTAACTTTCAAATATTTATTGTTGTTCCTTGATTCATGATTTACTTAACTATCTTCCTCCCTTAGGCTGAATACAGAACAAAACTAGAATGAGAGTTTTGAAGGGAAGTTAGCTGGTTTCTGTGGCCACGGGAAAGAACAGTTTAGCTTTTCAACATTTAGTGTATCTTCTCTAGTCTCTGTGTGGCCCACAATATTGGAGAGAATTCATCCAGCTTGCTATTTTTTACTTTGTGAATAAAGGAAACACTAGTTCAGGCAAGGTCCCCTGCCAGAAAGAGTCTCTGTGGGACATATGCATACCTCAGCACCGGGAGCCAGGGAAATTTCTTTTATGAAATGGGTGTGATAAAGTCATACAATAGGTAGATCAGTAGCAATTATCCAACTCTGTTCAGAATTCTATAGAACAAAATAAAATAAAACCAAAATAAACCAAAATACTTCGAGTGCATCTCAGGATCTCAAGCTATACTGTTCTTAACTGAAATTAGCCCGCAGTGAATGCTAGCAAACTAAGCACTGAAACTGAGTAAAGTCACTTTGCAATGGGTTCTTTGGGCAAGGTTTTAAAGGAGCTTGTTGAATTTGTGCTCACATACTATCTTTGTTTTCTGAAAATCTCCCTGTTGGTGCAAGCAAATGGCACTTTAAAGCCTTTGCTGAAGTTTTAAAGGTAGATTGGTGTGTCGCTTTGAAATGTTCGACTAACAATCTTTGAAGGAAACTTGAGCACAGAAAAAATGAAAATCTGTCATTTGTACCTTTCAGATATGTAATGAAGAGTTAAATGAAGAACTCTTTTCATAGAAGATCTAGAAAGCATTGCTACCAATCACTAATGAGTGCAGCTTTAATTTCTATAGTTAACTTTTTATCTATGTGGTCACTACCTGTAACAACCTATCTTACAGTACGATGTATTTCAAATGTTTGTTTCAAGTGCAAGTGAATTCCTTTTTCTTTCTAATTCCTTGTGTCCCTTTTTAAATAAAAATTATACCTGAACAGATCAAAAATACAAAAAAAAAAAATCTGCCATAATCAAACACTTCACATGCTTTATATAAGCATAAAATTTGAGATAAAGAAAATTAAATTCATGTATTCTGAATGAGAGAATCTCAATTTATACCTTTTTTTTTTTCCCCAGATTATGCAAAATTCAAAGAGCAGAGTCATTCATGTGTATATTTTTAATGATGGGTCTCAGAATGACAAAGAAATTGAAGTGTTAGATCAGTCAACAGTTCAAACATTTAAGCACAGTGTTTTGTAAATTCATCACTGTAGTAACTCCACTGAAAAACTAGTTAATATCAGAAACAAATTTATTGCAGT
Organism: Athene noctua; assembly: GCF_965140245.1. NCBI lineage: Eukaryota > Metazoa > Chordata > Aves > Strigiformes > Strigidae > Athene > Athene noctua. The sequence continues at coordinate 23,752,592 of NC_134039.1, forward strand.
AGCTGATTTGATTTCCAGTATCACTTGTCTCTCTCTGTTGTTGTTTTCTCTACTGTTCACCAATAAAAGTATTTTAATAAGAGATAATACTATAATCCAGATGCCTATAGGTGCTTGAATCAACTACCTCTGCCTATGTAATTGCTAACACTTTGTTCAACCCTTTTTAAAATTGCTATTAAATCTCATTCTCATTTTCTGTATTAATAGAACAAGAATTCATTTTTACTGTACCCTCAAAGCAGTAATGAGCATTGTTAACATGTAACAACAATGCCCAAGGGGAAAGTTTTCAAAGCTGATCTAACCTTAAGGCTTTGCTATTGATGTACTACAGAGTCATCAAGCCAAGAGCTGTTAGAGCTAGTCTATTTGGAGAGTTCAGCTGAATATTTCTGCTTAATATATTGGAAGAATTATAAATAGTTTAAGTGGTGACCTACAGAGAAGGGGGAATTTTTGTTTAATAGCTTTAAGAACAGAGGGGCAACATTAAAAAAATAACTATACCTCCTGCTCATTTTAAAGTGTATCACATTGTGCTTTTGTTCTGATGATTTTGCTTCCATACAGATTTTCATAAGAGGTTAATGAGAAAACATTAACAAGGCATGCAATATTGCACATGGGCAGGGAAGCTGAAACATAGTTATTTAGTTATAAACAAACAAGAGATGTTACCTTTTAATTGCTTTTTTAGACGCCCAATTCTGCCTTTTTGAAAGAAGTATCATCTATGTTATTAAATTAAGAATATTATCCTTATTTTATTTATTATGTATACAAAAAAAAACTTTACTAAAGAAGTAGTGCTTTACTGATGTTTTGGTCACAATAAACCAGTCAATACCCTATAGACTGAAAATCCTGTATGAGTTGTAGTGCAGAAAAATTACCTTCTTGAGTGCTAGAATTTGAGATTGAGCCTTTAGGTTAGCTGAAGGTATCAGAAGTGGCTTCGGGAGTCTCTGTTTGGGGTAAAGATTAAGAGGCTTAAGAATAGTTTATTACAGCAGTGATACAGAATAACATGATTTTCATTGCACTTTTTTGAGGTCTTAGTTTCATTACTGTGGAAAATATAAGGGTGCATTTTGGATGATGGTTGAATGTTTCAACAGAGACCGATTCATACACTGTTCTAAAATCCAAAACTCTATTGGAGAAGCAGGGTTAGAACTGTTATTTTGTTGGAATTCAGTTTATCTATGAAATTAATGCATAAATTGTTGTCATTTAGCCATCTTGATTCATAGCACTTGGTCACACCATTGCCCTTTCCTTGGGTATAAAGGTCATCATGTCCTAAAACAACTAAGTATGAACAGACAAGTTCAATAATGTCAAAGCTCAAAAATATTGACAGTTTAAGAAATGTGCTGCATGTTGTATATTTCTGTCCATTTTTTCAGTTTTGAGGGGGGGAATATAGGAGCAGTCTTCCTGGTTAAATAGGATTCAGACACTTCCAGTTTCATACACTACATGTTTTTCATTTTAGAGTTGGGCCTGATGTTGCTTTTCAGTAGAATAAGTGGATTTGTGTTGCAGGAAGAGACTTTTTAAGAGGGTACTCTAACAAGGGGCCTGTTATAGGATTTTATTTAATGTTTGGTTTTAATTTTCAAAATGAGTTAACTAGAGGTGAGATGTTGGATCTGATAATAGGAGGACAGAAGTTTGTACAAAGCATGAATAAAGGCTTTATAGGTTTTCTTCCACTCCTCCTTCCAGATTACTCCACACTGTACTGTGTGCTTCACTCTCTTGAGGTGTATCTGTCCCTGAACTGAGAATAAGACATGCATTTGAAATTCCATATATTCCAATTATCACCTAAAAATACGGGCTCCTGGGCTGTTGCGTAGGGAAATACATTCCCCATGCTTATTTAGTCTTCATCTGCTTTGCATGCATCATCTAAAAGGTGGTGCCGTAAGGAGGAACCATGGCTTCCAACACATTTCTCAGAGACCACTGAACAGGTGTAAGATAGTACAGATTCTTGGACACCATGTTGTGCATGTATTTCATGTAGTTTTGTTCTTGTGATTCACTCTTTGGACCTCAACAGAAGGTTGAGAGATATGGTTGAGGTAGAGATTTCCCTCTCTTTTCAGGGTAAGCATTCTTTTTGAAAAGTATTCCCCCAAGGCTCACAGAAATTTCTGGGAGGCTCAGTCCTCAACAGGCCGATCCTTGTATGGCCTGTCAGCAATGTCCAGTTGGTTCAAGACTGCTAAGTGTCCAAACTGACTATTTTATTTTTACCTTTATCTGTGGACTAGACATATTATCTGATATTTAATCTATAGATTAGCAGCAAACTTGAACCTTTCCTGTTCAATGACCATTTGACTTTCTTTTGTCTTTTTCCCATAGTTGCCTCAATTTGTTGTGTCCTTTTTTTTTCAGTAGGGAGCAAAAGAAAAGGAAGAGCCTTCCCTAGATCTGCTCTGTCTTCACCAGAGTTCGATTATGTTTGAGCTGTTCCCCAGTCATGTATCCTATTTCTTAAACAACTGTTGCCCTTCTGATATATTGATTCATACATAAAGCTGGTTTGGTTTTCCTTGAACTGCCTGCTACAGTTCTTCTCTGGTTCACACAGAGCCTTGTTCCTTTCTCCCTGCTGGATTTAATCTTCCTTTGAAAGAATGAATGGATGTGAACTTCAACTGATAAATACATGCATTTGAATCTGTGACTGATTTGTGGCTGGATTGTTTTTGATGACTTTTATCTGTAGCTGATTTGCATCTATTTGGCTCAGACTTGCTGAGGGTAACACATAGAATAAATGAATAAATAAATTTGAGGAAGAGGCAAGGAGAGAATGGATGAATGAATGGATGATAGGGAAAGAGAGGGAGACTAAACAGAAAGGGATGGATAAATGGTGATTAAGAAGTACAGAAAAATAAGGAACAAGCAGTGATCAAAGTAGAGAAAAGAAATAAGAAGGATTCAAAACTGAAAAGAAAATAAAGTCTGAGAAGAATAGAAAGAGTGAAAAAGAAATAAGTAAGAACTTGGTGCCTGATTACATCTAGAAGAGCAGAAATGGATTACTTTTAATTATGTGAAAGGGCTAGGATTGTGAAGAGTTTGCATGGGGAGCCACGGGACAACGTCCAGGCTTGTCTGAGACTCAGAGCAGTAAATCTTGCCCATTTGATCAAGTTAAGTGTTTGGTACAGGGTTTATGTACTCTGAACTCACGTTAGCAATGTCTTTCTACCTTTTGCACAGTTCCATGTGGAATACTCCTGTAATGGATCTTCATTTTCCTTTCCTCTTTCAAACTTAATAGTTTGGCTTAGCATTTCTTTGTGCCCTCCAATCTGACCTTTGTTCTTTAATCGGCATACTAAAGAATTAACTAAAAAAACCCAGCAAAACAACTAAGTACCACTAACAAGACTTCTTAGCCTAGTCATATTGAAGGCCCCTTGTTTTTTCACATCAGCTTCCATATTCCTGCATGTTATCCCTTGTCACATTGCATCTCAGAAGCTTTGTTAGCACCTGCAGGTAGAGAGCACCAGCATTCAGTGTTACACATTACACATGTACTGCTCTGCACAAAATAACACATAGTTTGAGTCTTTGAAACTGATACTGTGACCAAGGAGGGAAAGCCTTTGTTACTCCATTACCTGCTCTCTCAGACATCTGACTTCTATTTGGTTTCACCTGAATTCTTATCTATCCACAAAGCAGCAACAATTGCTGCTTCTGCTGCCCACATGTCTATTTTCTCCACTTTTTATTTAGAGATCAGGGGAGTTTCCAGGCACTGCTAGTTTGTCGGTTTTCTCTCTGCTGTTGACTCTGTCCATCAAACTCTTACTGCAGTGCTTAACTTTAAACAGATGACAGTGATTATAAATATTCACATGCTAATAATCTAATATGTGTTTAAAGTGCCTTTCTGGTTTGGTTCTGACAAAAAGAACGTTCCCACTGCATCTATCACAGAAAGAGTTCTTAGTCTTAATTGGAGCTGCTAGTTGCTAATGGACAGTACATTACTGTTGATATGTATATATTTATATTGACTGTAGTGGTTCCTCAGAAGCCAACTGAAAGTGGACTCTCACAATAAGTACTAAACACAATTTTGCTTTTCCCTGTCCCAGATACCTTACAGCCTGTGCAAACAAGGCAAACATAGCAAGTAAGAGAAAGAAATGTAAAATGGTAGCACCGAGACAATCATCAAACATCATGTGAATTTCACAGGGGTTGATGCATATTATCAGTGGAGATGCTGTCGTGCCTAAATCGTCTCAGGAAAGGAAAGATTGCCCCGTGGCTCAGGCAAGCCATAAAGATTAGCTTTTGTTCCTTCTTTTCAATGCCTGGACACTCAGGGAAGCTGGGACATTTCTCATTATGATGTCTGTCATTCGTCCCCTGAGGAATGAGTCACAAAAGTTGAGATGACAATTCTTGTCTTGAAACATACCAGTGTGCTAAATAAAAAATAGCCATCAGAAGGAAAATATATCATTTGCAGTAGGAGAAGTTTTGGGAAAATTACTTACGTATTGATGATGTCTCTCCCCTCTCTCTCTCTCTCTCCCTCTCTCTCTCTCTCCCCCCCACTCTTCCCCTTTTTCTCTCCCGCTACATCCCCCATTTTTTGTTTGTTTGTTTTTACAGCAGTTGTATGCTGCCCAGCTTGCTGCAATGCAAGTGTCTCCAGGAGGCAAGATACCTGGCATACCCCAGGGTAACCTTGGTGCTGCTGTATCCCCTACCAGCATCCACACAGACAAGAGCACAAACAGCCCTCCACCCAAAAGCAAGGTACTGTACCAGGCCCTGCAGCATTGCATTTCCAATAGTATGGGTATTTGCATGTGTTTTTTTCTGAAGAGTATCTGTGTGCCTCTCAGTTGCAGGCAGCTTTGTTCTCAGGATGGCTTCCTGAAATAGGAGGATATTTGTAGTGCCATTTTTCCAGTGTGAGGACCCCAGCATAGTAATACCAAGCAACTGTTCATACACAGTATTAGTAACAGATACCACCTCAGCTGAGATCTCATGGGTTCCCTTGCAGTATCCTAGCTATCACACTGCTGTTTATTCCATCGTCGGTAACAGGTACCAGGCTGAGGTGACCAGCTCCTGTTCCAGCACACAACTGTCATTTCCTTTCTGAATGCTAAACCAGAGTCAGGTTAGCAGTGTGTCAATGAGAGATGGAAAGTGGTGGGGCATTTAATCTGTGGCCAGATCCTGTCCTGGGGTTCAGTGGGAGTTTGTGGAGGAACTAACCTCCAGAGCAGTGTCTGTTATGTCAGAACAGGGCTGGGATCTGTCCATCAAGCAATGGGCTCTGCTAAGTAATCCTGGTCATAGCTGGGCAATTAGGTCCGTACTCATTTAGGAGGTCAAGCTAGCAGACTGTAGTCACATCTGTAATGTCACCAGTGTGTGACTAGTTATACCTAGTTATACGTGTACTAGTTATACAGAATATGTCCAGTGGAAGAAGATGAGCTCAGCATATGCCACAGCTGAGCAAAAGTAGCAGGTCAAAATTGAATGGCATTTCAGGTATTGCAGAACAGCTAGGAAGAATTTAGCTAAGATATGCAGGGAAAATGCAGTCCCATCTAGGTGACAGCAAGAACTTGATGAAAATGTGTCCGTCCTTTTTGTTAGTGTCCTCTAGCATGCTGTCCATATCTCTTACCATGTCAGAAAAGATTCCTTGAATCGACAGTAGTGTCTTGTTTTTACCCTAACAGTAAAACAATACAGATTAAAAATAACCAGATAGATAAATAATACTATTTATCAGTTAAGTGAGATAAATGTTTAAAACGTAAAATAGATGGTGTGGAACCAGTAGGTGTTAAATGAATCAAGTTCTGGGTCTACATTTTCTTTCCTCTCTCCTCAGTGTAGACTTTCTGACTTCCTGAATTTTATCCTTGGCTTGATCTCTTTTATATACTGTAGAGCAAGGAATCACAAAGCCATGCAGTGCTCAATGATAGCTTTGGGGGATTTTTTCCAAAAAGTTGTGTGTATGGTTAACAAGATATTTTTGTGCATTTTAGAAAGGTTTTTTGTGTGTGGCTAGCAGCTTGTGAGATTCACTACACTTAAAATCCCAGTGGTTTTGGATCTCTTGTGCACAAGCAGAATGTCTGATGAGATCTGAGGGGACACAGTATTTATTTTGTGGCAATTGTGGAATTAGAAGGCCTGCCATATCTACTGGTAACGTCGAGCATAACTGTCTTACTGGCAGCTGTCAAGCTGTGCTCTGTTCTCCCTTGTGTTTTATTGCTTTTTCATATTTGTAGGTGTTCCAGTGCGTTTGGCTTGCAGTTCTGTAGGATACAAACAAAACTTACTTGCAAATTAAAAAAAAAAAAAAAAGTGGGCCAAAAGGAAAGGAAGGGGGCTCCAAAAGGCTGTAAAATTGTGCAGCATGAGCCCTGTGATGCATGCTGTTTTCAATCTGCTGCGTGCCAGTTGGAGGCTCAGAGAGAGAGCGAGAGAAAGAGAAGGGATAATACTGAGAAATGATAGAGTGGCTGTGACCTCCAAGCTCAGCCTGGAAATCCAAGACATTGATTTCACTTAGCATTCCTGCTGAGAAATCCGGCGGAGTTCAGTTGTAATAAAAGAACAAGATTCTGTTCTAATGGTAATGGTGTATGACAGACATATCACTTTGTCTGTCCTTAGCACCAGAGAGAGGAGAATTGGAGAAAGGTCACCTGACCTGCCTGTGGTGTTGTGCGAATGCTATACTGAGCTTTGAACTCCAGCCTGGAAGCACAATTATTTATAATACTAAATGATAAAGAAACCTTTATAGAGCCTACAGTAATTAGAATAAAGCTTATACAATAGTGCAGTGGCCTGGCTTAGAAAACACACTGGCAAATCCATCACAGTGGCAGAAACTGAAGCTTATATGTTGAAACTAAACACCTTCATTTGTGTCTGTGTGGACCTTCCTTTGCTTTTTCAAAGATTGTTTGTGTTCAACAGGTCCAAAAGTTTTTTGTTTGCTTTATTACTATTATTATTATTATTATTATTATTACTATTATTATTATTTTAGCTGTTGGCAGGGAGTATCTGTCTGAGTTTCACAGCCATTTTTAAATTATTTTTTTTTTAAATCCTCAGCAGCAGCTTCGTTCTTGAAGTTAGTTCATGGTGGTCTTTCCCACTGTCATTGAAAGTCAAACCTCCAGATGAACAGTTAATGCCTTAGACAAGCTTTCAATAGATGGTGTTTGCTGAATCTCTATTTTCAGCGCACGGTTTACACTGGCGCAGCTTTGGTAATATGTTCAAGTGTTTGGAGACAAGGAGACAGCCTTACCTGAGAGTGTGTCAAGCTACTGGCAAACATCTAGGTCACTTCTGAAAAGCTGTGGGTTTTTTCCCTGTTGTATAGTGTTAAAGTTAGTGTGCTGCTCTTTGCAAGGATTCTTCAAAGTCGGCCTCAGCAGCAGATGGAACAACTGTTGGCTCTAGAAATGCTGAGAAGCATCAGGGGGAGATTGCCAAGGATCATCCTTTAAATCTAGTAAGACTTGAACACATCCCTGAAACTCCTCTAAGACCTTGGCAACTCCAGTTTTGGCAAACCTTTTATCAGTGGCCCTCACCAGTGTTTGAATATTGTTCTGGGCAGACTACCCAGCATCTTCTGTTGTCTCCCTCGCCTTTCAACAGATGTGACTTGGAATAGTCAAATTCACTTCCTAGGTTTCTGTAGTGTAACTTTTAGGAAGCCATAAAGTAAAGATGCCATTATGCTGTGCTGCACACATTCTGTCAAGTTTTGGTTAGGAAACTGAGCTGGTGTCATACATTCTTCCAAGAAGAAATCTGTGCCAGAAAAATTGATTTAAGAAACAGAGCTGGTGGAGCCTGTCCAAAAGAAAATGCGTGTGTCTTGCGGAAATGGATTTTAACACAGCTTCTTCTTGAGCAGTTTTAAAAACAGCCGGTATGCTAATCATACCATTCAAATTTACCAAGGCCTCCTCCACAACCCATTTGAAACGCAGCTATCTTTGAAGTTTGCCAAATTGTGCTGGATTTCCAAAGTCTGTCTTAAGCACATTTTGCCTTTGATCATGTAAATGCTTGTGTGCTGCTCTGTTGGGTGTTCAAGGTGGTTACATGCTCCCAAGTAAGTAGAACAGGCACAGGTGCAGGTAAGGACTAGGCAGAATAAGCTACCAGTTCATTTTATAATTGACATCAAGCCTCTTGCTTGTACAGGGCCATGCAGGAGATTTAAAAAAAGCAATATTATAGAGAATATGTTTATCTGAACAGTGACCTTTACCATGCTACCAGGATTCTCACCTGATAACTGCACTCTCCACTGACTTCAGATGAGGTGCGTTATACTCTTGAGTAAGGACAGCAACATCACCCACACTCGTAAACAGCCAGGGCCCAGTTCATGCCTGCTTTTGTTCCTTGCTGTTTATGTTGCACATATAAATACAGCATTTAGTGCTTGCGTGATGCGATATCCTAGCCCTTTCCACGTAACCTTTCATGTACAGTAATTCTGGAGTGAATTTTCAATGTAGCTTGTAAATATAGCTAAATTATTGTTTATATTTAATGGAGCACAGTGCATTGTCTGTAGCATCTGCTGAAAACCAGGAGCAATTCAGCATGAAATGTGACAGGAGAGAATTCCTGGGCACTCTTTTAACTTTGTTATGACCTCAGCCCTAACCCTATTCACAGTTGTGTCTCCATCAATGACAACAGCACACAGATTGTCCAAATCAATTTTTTAGTTCTTTTCAAATACTTCTGGCAGTGATGTTACTATTTGTTCAGCAGTAGCACCTGGGAGTTGTGACAAGGAAAGGAAATGTGTTTCAGACAAGCCAGAAACAGCACTGAGAAGTTGGATATACACAATCAGATTCTCCTGTACTGCAATATCCAGACAAATGTCAGTGTGAATCCTTAACCGAAGATGTTACTTTATTTTCACATTACCTGATCCTCTGATCACCAAAGTAAACATTGGATTGGAAATTTTTGATGTTGCCTATAGTCAGCAATAGAATCACCTTTGAAAGACTTAGAGCTTGTCTCTCTACCACAGCACAGATTGACCTTAAAATGGCCAGACACTCTCCAGAGGAACTTCTTCCATTTTTGAGGAATATCTGATGATGATGATACTAGAGTTCCTACCACGTGCACCAGCTGTGTCTTGCATCCTGTTTATAGTATACAGAAGATAGAAAGGGACCAACAGTGTGTTTGCTACATTCTCACCCAGGCTAGGTAAGCCTAGATATGAAACTACAGCTGAGTCACTGTCGACTTTCTTACTGAGTACATCTAATACCCGGGACAAAATAAAGAATAAGAATCTTTGGAAACAGACATTTTAATTCAGACACATCACAGGATATGTTATTAGGAAAAGTAAGTAAACTCTTCACTATGGGGAGCTAGCTGGGGATTTTCCCATTCCAGTCAAAACTGATGATGGGACTATACTTTTCAGTATGAAAGCTTTCTTGACTCAGGGTAAAAATATGATGGAAAAAAAGAAAAGGAAAAACATCTGAAGAGAAGAAGAAAGGAAAAGACCCTAAAATGGCCTAGTAATATGACCACTCGTCTAGATGAGATTGTGATTCTACTTTGGGCAGATTGTTGACTTGAATTTAATTTTAGGTGACTACTCTAAGCACCCCTGTTAACTTGGGTATATTTGTCTCCCTTTCCCTCATTTCTCTCTTTTATATGATAGTGCAGAATGTGAAAATTTATCCTGGGGAGATCTTGGGGAAAACATTAAGCTCCATCATGTACATAGCTGCATCAACTTGCTTGCCACATCAAGCTATGACTCGCAGAAGCCTAGCTGATAAGTAGACATACAGATTTCTTGTACCCTCAGAGCTGCCATTTTTGAACATATTAAAGGAAAGTATTTGATTTCAGCTCTACAGATGATAGATGGATTGCTATTCAAATGCAGAAGGATATTGGTATTTCCTTCTCACAACACTTGTTTTTAGAACTCACAACCCTTTTTTTTATCTAGTAATATAAAAAATTTTTGGAAACGTGAGCTAATTGTTCTGCACAGCACTGTGAAGAAGAGGACAGCTGTGTGATAAAGAAAACTAATTATGGTTGTGTACAGGTGATCAGAGGGTGTGACTGGTTGTGTTAGATAGGGCCAAATTCTTTTCCCTGAAGAGCAGAGAAGAGTAGCCTGTCTGAAACTAACCCATTGCACATGTTAGGCCTCATATACTAATGGCAATTACTGTCCTCTTTATTGGTTGAAGAGCTCAGCAGCTGCTGAATGCCTATCCAAACAGCAGGAAATTAAGACATCCTTATTTTCATTAAAGAGAGCACTGAGGTATTTTAGAATGAAGAACAAGAGTTCTCATTAAAGTGATGTAAGACACACCATCTCTGCTAGAATGTCGAAGCTATGTTTACAGAAGGTTTATCTCCAAGATTTGCAAGGCTCTTTTATTTTGTTAATTTCTGGGCTGGACACAATTCTTTATATGCCACTGATTTAAAAAATCCTTGTAAACTAATCTATTAATCTTTTCAACACCAGAATAACAGCCTAAAAGATTATAAACCAGTAAATTCAGAACATTTTTCAGTGCTTGCATTTCCCACTCCCCTTGTCAGTACATTAAACAGGTTAGAAATAGCTGTAAGATAATTAAGGAAAAGTTTCTAGTATGGATGCAGTGATGTACAGGGAGGTGTAAGCTGAGATCTCATTTGCCTTATCTGTGCTATGCTACTTGGAGCTATGCTACTTCTTTAGTATCCCTGTCCATGCTTAATGGAGACCTTGTGGCTAATTATCTCTTTACCTGGAAGCCTTTATCCTTTGCTGCCTGTGCTTTTAATCCCAAATAGCAAAATGTGGAGTTGGTGACAGAATCTTTGAAACTATCCTCTTCCTTGCTCTTCTTCCTATACATGATGTCCAGGCATATAAGCAATGATTTTTTAAACCATTTGTGGGAGCACAATGAAGTGATGTGTATTAATGGAACTTCGTAAGACACCTTTCTAAAACAGAGAATGTATTCCAAACAATAAAAACAATCTTACTAGCAGTATCTAGAATGCAGCAGCAGTAGGGACTTGCACAGCATTCTGCCTGCCTCCCACCTCTCCCAATTTACTAAAAATAAATTATGTACATGGAGGGGCTCCTAGGATGTTTTTTCAGATTAGTTCTCCACAGCTCTGTTTCCTGATACCATGTCTCTCTGGCAGGACTCTGTCTCTCAAGCAGAGTTGCCAGACAGCCAACCCTTGTCAAGGCTCAGCCAGCACCTTTTATAATGAAAACTCAGAAGAAAACATAACAAAAAGAAAAAAGAGGAAAAGAATCCTCTGAAATCTGCAATCACAAAACAAAAGTGAGATACGCAAATTAAGCAAGACCACTTTATTTCTGAAACAAAGGTCTTTAGAAATCAGACTAGGAACAATAGAGGTGTAAAGCAAAGTGGTCATGACAGATATGCAGTGTGTGCTCCTTCTAATTCTCTACTGTTCCTTGCCAGTAGTGCCTTCCTTACCTGGTATGAATAAATAAAACACACACTTTTTCCTAAGTGGCAAAGTTGGTGGGATGGGCAGCAGGTGGTAGTTTTCATTCTTTTTGGTTAAATGATCTGCAACATTGGCTTCATACTGAAGACCAAGATATTACACCAGGCACTGTTATTTTCAGAAGGCAGCTACTAAAGCCAGGTTCAGTTACAGAATTCCCTTCGTTTTCATGAGTGCTGGGGCCTGACGCTTTGTTTCTGCTCTGTGTCTTACTCTGTTACTTAGAAATACATAAGTATCAACTTCTGCAGAAGCTTTTTGACAGAACTGCCCATTTAGTGTCACTTGGAACAAAGAGCTTGAGTGAGAAAGAGCAGCATTTTGCAAGAAGAGACTGGAAGAGTCCCAAACAAGAAAACAGTGTCCCAAAGTCAAGGGTTTTTAATGCCACTAAGATAGCAGTTGAGTTGATGTTGCCAGTTGGCCATGCAATCCTAATAGCAGGAAAGGGACTTTAGGAAAGCATGAAATCTGGAGCTGTGTAACAAAACAAAGAAAAATTAGATTTTTCTGTTTGCAGTGGTTTTTGTTGATCCTCCTCGTGTTTGGGTGGACTTGTTCTGTGGGGAGAGTTGGAAAGTATTCAGGAGAGGATCTTTCTGCTGCGGAAGGGGAACCAACCATGAGAAGAAACATGTGAAGTTCAACTTGGGACATGGCAGCCCCTGGTGAAGAATGCTAAGTATTGCAGTGCTGCAAAGATGAAGGACCAATATTAGCTCTAAGTTAAATATAGATAACAAACCAGCCAGTTATGCCAATATCAGATTAATTTCTAGTTTCCTTCATAATAGGAAATTCCTATAAAGTAAAGGTCATCCTTTATTCTACAAATTTTTGCTTTAGACTCTGAGCTGATAGACTCTAAATCAAGGAATGTGTTTATTCCAAGGAGTTCCGACTTGTGCAAAATAATAGTACTGTAGCAATGTACCTATTTCATGGATTAGGAGACAGTTTGGAATGGAGCAGAGGGCTCTTATTCTACCAGATCTGTCTAGAATGGAGCCAGGTATTTAAGTTCAGGAATTAAATCTTCCCTTTTGCAGCTTCAGATTAAGTGTTTGGGTATTTTGTGGTATGTGTTAATAATCAAAAGTGAAGTGCATAGACTCTGTTGTCAGGGCTGTCTGCTGGACAACATAGCAACATAGCCATCTTTTACCAAATGTAAAACTTATTTTCAACACAGAAAGTAAATTTCTGAGGTGACTGAATCAAATTCTAATGTGATCAGTCTAGCAGCTTCCAGAAACTGCTTTCTTTGTGTGCAGAAGGGTTGTTTGCTTCCACATCACATGCTAGATTTGAAATTAGCTCCTCTTGACACATTCAGGCAGAATGCAATTCAAACTGAGCATCAAAGGAATATATTTTGCAGTAAGTATTCCTGTACCCACAGCAGAATGATTATAATTTAATAAGGGAGCTTTACAATTTTTTTAATTTGAAACATTTTAATCTATAATCCCTGGTAGCTACGGATAGCTGAAGAGAAGCAACATTTAGTAGCAGAATGGAGAAGAAATCTATTCTATTTTCAAATCCAAGGAGACATTTTCTTACAGGTTAGTATTAACTCTCAGGTGATATGGAGAGCTTGGCAAATATTTTGTTGAAGTTTCTCAGAGCTAAATATAGAATATATAATATACAGAATGAAGCTTGAAGTGTTTAGTGTAAAATGAACTGATGCAAAAGAGGGTTTCGAAGAAATTATGTGGAAATTGTCACTTTAGAGTACGCATATTTTTTAAAGTAGTGTGGTTACATCTTGTGATTTTATAATGGATAAACTTCCTTAAAGTCCCAGATCCTGGAATCATGTGAATATGTGAGAATCTCATTTAAACAAAGCTTCAGGTTGTCATGACTGAAACTTAAAGGTTGGTACAAATGTATCTCAAAGGCTTAGAAAAAAGCTAACAAAATGGATCTATGAGTTACTATTTTAATGAAGTGGGATTAATTTTCAGTCTCAAATCATAGAAGGCTTCATATTGGAAATTCTGCTAAGGTATAAATATTTCTCAGCACAATTAGACTTTTTAGTGTAGTATCTCCCAGTAAGAGTGCTTCAGTAGTATCCAGAGAGAACATTCGAGAGCATCCAAAGAACATCAGAGGCAGGCAAGCTGATGGAAAAAACTATTTTGGTTTCTGATGTAATTTGACAGGATTTTATATATGAAAAGAGTTTAAAATTTTGATCTTAATCATGTGCCTTTACCTACTAATACTGCCAGACTATGAATTCAAATGTGTATTTTAGTACTAATGAGTAAGTTTAATTTCTGTTTCTCTCAGTTGCTACATTTTTGCCTATTGCTTTTAAAGGAAAAATAAGTTAATGCCATGACTGTTATCACTGGGGAAAAAAAAATTAATTAAAAAAATGTCTTTGGTAAAAGATTGCTCAGTATCTTGACATGTGGAGTGCATGGAGGGGAAGACCTTGTCTTCTAATCTGAGTGCTAGAAAGAAGGCTTTTCAGTTTCCAATCATGATGTTACGCAAACAGTATAAGTTTGAGTATTTCATAAGTTATTAGTGTTTCTTAAACTTTTTTGAGTGGGTGTGCCAGCACCTGCTAGTAGATTTAAAATAAGGGGCCATTTCAAAGAGCAGTATGTGTACAGAGATGTAGCACATGGGTTCGTATAGGCTTTCAGCTGACGTGCCAGGCAGTGACATGTCACGTCATGAATCAGCCACATCGTGTTACGTGATTTCAAGCTAACAAAACACAACAGGAGTTACATAGTCACAAACACAACTAAACATGACATATCCAAGGGAGAATTGGCACAAAAAGCTTCTTAAAGTTGAGTTTCAGGGGTACATTTATTCATCTCTAAAATGCTCCAGAGAAAACTATGAAGCAATATACCAGGAAAGGGAGTAATGTAGTGACAGAATTACTAAAGCAGCTTTAATTCATTGTACAATTAGAAAGAAAACATATGTATATAACAATTCTGGAGAGTGGTTTTTTTGCATTGGGTTCTTGTGAATTTCTCTCCAAAGGTAGCTCTCTCTGGGCTGCAATCATTCCAGGTCAGTGATTATTTTTATCTTCAGCCATGCTAAGAGCTGTATAGGCTTCAGGTTACAGCTGTAAGTTAATATCTTTTGAATTTAGCCTCAGTAAATCTTGAGTCGTCCTAGTCTAAACTCTGTTGGTTTTTATGCTTTGCTTGCAGGTCAGAGTGTCCCCCTTCTTTGCCTATTTCCAATATTTTTAGTCTTCTCTGAAATTATCTTCTTTCCCTTTCTGGATACTCCTATCCTAATTTCTGATGTCCACTGAAAATAGTCTGCAATTAAAACCCTGGGATGAATTAATTCATCTCTGCTTATTATTCATCATAAATGTGCAGATAGCCTGTGCTTTCAATGTTCTCTATAAAAGGCACAGACCTAATTTGGGGTCAGGGAAATTCAACACATACGTTTAGCTGAGAAGTGCGTGTCAAGTAGCATTTTGTTCATGATATCAGAAGTGAAAATGATGTCACATAACTGTTTGCCCACTGCATTGCATGTCTGGATTTACAGTTTTTTAATTTCACAGCCTTCAAAATACCAGTTTTTCTACACAAAATGTGAACTGCAGCTTATAGGCACAATGACGTGGTGGTGCAATACCCAAGAGATTCACCTACTGTACCAAACAACTGAAGTTTAATGAGGCTAGCGGGTGAGGAAGACAATAGCTACATCATTTTGGCTAGCCTAAGTGAGAAAATGGCACAGATATTCAGAGGCTTTCAGAGCAGAACAAACTGAATAGATACTTTCTTGTCTGCCTTCATTTTAAAATGAGCAAGATGTTCCAAGAGTGCCAGAAATGGTGAAGCCTAGTTTCATTTGTGAAGTTTAACAATATTTGGACTCTTTCTGGAAGTACAGAATACCTCTCTCTGGGGGATCCTCTGGTGCCTGTTAGAGCATGGGTAAGCTCTGGAGTCTTCTCCTGAGGGGAGAGGCTTAGGGCATTCCTCTCCCCTGCGCCACTGTCCCTCTACACAAATCATGTGGCAGCTTTGGGAACTTCATCAAACCTGATGGAGACTGGGCAGTGCACTCAAAGGAGATGTCTGTAGAGGTGAAGATTGCCAAACATGCGTGCATGTGTACAGACTTCATGTGCACACTGACACACATGCACAAACAGATACTAGTTTTGAGGCTAAAAATAATCCCACATTTGGACAACTCTCAGGAGTTTTACCAGCATGGCATCTTGAATTTCAAATGGATGCAGTATGTCTTCCTACCACTTTTCCTGCACTGCTGCTGTTCACCCCCAAATCAGTTCAGTGATGGGTAGAAGGGTTCCCATTATAGTATCATGTATATAGTAGTATACTATAGTATACTACAGTATAGTATCACTTTGTAAATTGCTCTGGGCTCAAACAGCGAAATAATGCTATATAAATACATGTTATTATTGGTGAAGTGATAAAATTCTCTTATGCTTACCAAGTATCCTAGTGTCTTGTCTTGATCATAATTAACTGGTGACATATACGTTGAGTCAGTGCTCTAGGATTTGTGCCCAGAATAAGTCACAAAAACAGAGCAGCTTTAGTACAGGAGAAAAGGATGAAGGAGTGTGTTTTATTTCTCCCTTTTTTTCTTCTGGATAAGATATAAAAACTGCCCAGAGCTGGCCCTGTTCAGAAATAGCGAGTCAGCCTCTTAATTTTTTTTTTAAGATGTCAACTTCCCTCTCATATACTTCTGTGAAGACAAAGAATGTCTTAACGTCTGTATTGAAGTCATCATTAAAATAAAAGGAGATCTATAGACATCAGCTATAAATCATCAAGAAATAGCTTGTGGGTAACCTTTGACACAATTGAACCTACTTGAAATGAGCTAGGGCTGGATTCATTGCCTTTAGTGAAGCTAGTAGGTGGACTAAAGGTCTCCTCTCTCTCTCTCTCTCTCCCTCTCTCTTTCCATCTCTTGCAGTGTTAGCTTCTGGGAGGTGAATGTCTTCTGGCTGAGTGATGGATATGCATTTGGATGTGTTCTTAAATAGACATTTGTTTTATGTCTGAGAAGAATAGGCCAATCTTAACAGTGTGATGCTGGGGCTATTTGGAAGGGTTTTTTTAAGGCAGTTGTCTTCTTTCAGCTTTACAAAAACTATTTTAACCAATAGTTTGGGCTTGAGGAACAGCGTGAAATATATATTGTGTATGGATGGATACATGTTCTACAGAATTAACAGGAAAATGGTGGATAAAAATCTGCCTAATTTTACATAATGTATTTTTGGCATTCGTGTGATCTGACTTCAAATTCATGCTGAGTTTCTACAGTACAACAGAAATACTAACTAGTTTGCAGTTGTTAATTTTAATTTTTAAGATGCTAGGTTTTAAAAGGAGCTGAAAGTGTTCAGCATCTCATGGGGACAAACTATGAGTCTTACTAATGAATCCAGTAATTAGTGGTTCATTGTGCCTGCCAGCAATTTGGCCCCAATACCAGTCCTGATGGTGATTTCATTTTTGCTGGTGTGAATCAGGAATAGGATCTGAAGTCTCTTCACCGAGGGGGGTTGAATACTTCTTCAACACTGTTCTGCTTTTAATCTGCATTCAGTACTGATAGCAGCAAATAAGAAAAAACCTACAATATATTTCAATTTTAATTACGATGATTATGGTTGATTAATATGTTCATTAGGATAATTATATAATATCAATAGTACTTACTAAACTTACAGGGTTGTAAATGTTGGTATCCCCATGCAGTTAGATCAGTGTATATATGATGAATGCCCAGTTTGCATAGAAGAAATCCTTTTCATAGGTGAAAGGATGTATTTTCTCCAGTTTTATAAGTAGAGAAATGAGACAAAAAAAAGTGGCCCTTTACTTTCTGTAGCCATTTCCAGTTGTGCAAACACAAATTTATATTTGGTAGTATTTTATCATAACTTTGCAAAGATGTCAGTGACCTTGTGGAGAAGATTAGATAATGAGTGACTCATTCAAGTTCACAGAGAAGGTTTTTTGGAAAGTCAGGAACTGAACCCAAGTCTTGTTGGCATGACCAAAGAAATAAGCAGTAAAAAAAGGCATGGCTGTGGCATAGGAAAAGGAGCGACCCTTCCCAGCAGGTGTAGTCCTAAGTAGTTAACCACATATATGTGATTATAGATGGGGTATAAATATCAAACAAATTATTCTTCTATGACTGCAGAACTCAATGATTGGAGTATGTGTTTGCTTTGAACATTCCCTACGGTATGTTAAACTCCCTCCAGTTTCTGGAGCCACTGATTAGATTTCATCTCACTGCTAAAAGGAGGGGAAATTAAAAAATACCCAGCAAGACAGAGTTGTAAAATCATTTTGATTTTAGTGATCTGGGATGTTGGTAATAGCACGCAAGCATTAAAGACGGATGAGTTTTGTGTTGATCGTTTCCCTCTGAAAAGCTATTAGTTGGAAAAACAAATTGTCAAGCAGGTCATATCTACAGTTACAGAACATATTTTGACATTCTTCTTACAGTTGTATGTGTCTATAAAGAAAAACAGTGCATGTTATCTTTGCACTACTTATTTGTAGTGCTGCATACATTGTTGCCTCTTTTAGTGAAAAATTTACCTAGACTACATAGAGATATGCAAAGTGAGAGAAAGCATAGGTGGTTTTTTGAAAAAGAATGTCTTAGGCCACTGCCAGTTGTCCAGGCTGTTTGAAATTTCTTTCAAGCTCAACTTGTTTCTTCTAAAGTTTTCAGCAGCTGGGTTTTTTTGGTTTTGTTTTGTCTTTTTTTTCCCCCCTGAATCTTAGAATCCATGCAACATCTTTGCTTCTCCTGCCTGACCACAGCAGGAGTTAGGGGTGTGTTGCTAATTTGTTTTGATGCGGTACACTTTGGTCTGTATTCTTTTTGAAATTAATTCCTTTTGCAGGTGTGGGGTTAGAGGTGGTGGTGTGCTCCCAGCGAAGGTGTCATCCACCACAGAGAGGAGGTGGGAGGCTTTGATCAGTGTGGCTTCTGTTTTCTTGTTGTTCATTTAAAATGTACCAGTTTGTAATGCTGTTTGGCTTTGCAGGTCCTTGTTTTATTTTCTTCCAAGTCCTTCCCCATCCTTTCAGATTTTGTTGTTTTCATTGCTGTTCATTCTGCTTAACATTTACTAGGGATTATTCATTGGAAGATGGTGGTTCCAAGTTCAATTTAGGCAGCAAATGACATCCAGTCTCATGTCCACTACCATTTTTTAAACAGCCTTGTTATGGGTGGGAGAGTGCATTATTAAGGACATGACACCACATGTTTAGACTTCTGGGTCTTGCTGGGACAGAATTATGTAGCAAGGATTAAAAAAAAAAAACAAACAAAAACAAACAAACAAAAAAAAACCAACAAACACACAAACAAGAAGGACCCAAGCTACAAGGCATCATGCTTCAGGGCATGGGACACTGTTTCTACCCAGCACAGGAGGAGAAGTTCAGGAATACATGCCACAGATCAAACTGAACAACTATCTACTTTTTCTTGCAACTTCTTTTGAAGCAACTGGACATTTTAGGAGGTTCAGCACAGTATCAGAAAAACCCCGAAACGTTGGTCTAAGAGTGGCAGTTGCTCTGCTCTTCCTTTTGACTCAGCTGCTTACTCACTGTGTGAAATTAGGCAAATCAATCATTCAGCCACTTT
Source organism: Athene noctua (assembly GCF_965140245.1). NCBI lineage: Eukaryota > Metazoa > Chordata > Aves > Strigiformes > Strigidae > Athene > Athene noctua. The sequence continues at coordinate 23,771,936 of NC_134039.1, forward strand.
GTACCTTATTCTTTACATTTGTAAAATAAGGCAAAAGCTGTCAGAGTAATTATGAGCTTTATTTAATTAATATTCTTATGGTACACTGGAGAAGTGATTATTTTTTTTTTTCCCTCTTGCACTTTGCTACTTACCATGTATTTCAGTGGAGGCAGTTTGGAAGAAGCATTCTTTCCAGGAAGAATCCTTTCTCCTCCCATTCCCCACAATTCTGTGATCCTCTCTAATGATTTTTACCTCAGGTAAAGTGATTTGCATGGGTAAAAGCATGAAAAATCAGTCATCTTTCCCTGTTTGCAGTATCTGCGTCAAATCCCTGCTGACCTGTGCCTAAGTCACTCTTCCTGCTTAGCAGCTGACTTGAGCCTTCTTAGAGAAGTGCTTCATTAATAGCATTATACCAAGTAAATAAAAGCAGCAGTGATGTTAGAAATGCAGCTGAATGATAATTATTAGAAGCAAAAAGCTAACAACAGGACCCAAGTTTGGCATGAAGTATGGACTAGCAGAATCCCATGTGGCTCATCTCTCTGCACTGGCTCATGTTTTATCTTTACTCAACATAGACCCTTCTCATTTCAGGCCAAACCTGGCAGGATTTGCTCAGAACAGCTTCACTGAAGTTCTTCTGTAAATGAGGCTCCAGAGTTAAATTTTCTCTCACTCAGAGATGCAGATTGCGAAGGAGCTTTTTCATTATGAGGTGCAAGCAAATGCTAAAAGCTCTTTGTTCCTACAGTTTTGTTTTATGCTGTAGTGAAAATCCACATACTGGGTCCTAAGCAGTGTGAGCAGCTCTCAGTTCTGCTTGTTTCAGTATAACAAAAGAACAAATGCCCAAACAGCAGAGTAATGGTGATATGAGTAAGTCACTCGCTTTTGAATGGATGAAAATGAAGTTTGAATCTGGGTTTAGGTGAGCATCCACAAGTTTCCCTACAGGTTGGTGTGACTGAAAACTTGTGATCAAGCAAAAATAGTCTAGAAATCTCATACAAGCCACTTTCCTCAAACACATTATACTGTTTGTCTGTGATTACCAGGAGACTTCACAAGGATGGTGGGCATTTTGGCAGTCCAAAGCTAGCCAGAACCTGCAAGTGTGGTTTGGAGGATGCTTCTCTTAAAATTTGAGAAACTAAATGAATGAATTTTGGGTAAACACATACCAGTCTGCTCATTTTTGCTGAGCTGCATGCCATGGTGTATTCTGTTGGCCAAACAGCCTGTCTTGTGCTCCACAAGACCCCAGAGGGCTAGGTCCCAGTGCAGCACTTGTCTTTCCCGAAGACTGCTGAAAGTTGCTTTTAGGATTCTGTGTGCAGAGGTCTTACCAGTTGCTATACAAAACTAGGGCCATTGCCCCAGGTCATCGTTGGATGTAAACTCTGAATAGGAGTTATATTGCTCTCTCCACAGACACCACTAGGATGCCCTGCAGCTGAAACAGCCCACACTCTTCCATGTCTGACCTAGCTGAAGGACTGAAATGATCCTCGACTTATTTGGCGTTTGGTCCTCTGTTATTTCAGAATCTGTATTCTGTGGCTCATAGAAAGAGCAGTACTACAGAGTAAGCGCTGTGCATTGGATAAAAAGGTTGTGGGGAGGAGAGAAAGGCATGTTTATAGACAGGTCATTCTACATGCTTCTCTTTTGTTCTTCCTGTATCTGTTCATGAATCCTGTGTACAACTTCAGGAAGCAACAGCGCTAAATACAAAGGGAAAACCACCCAGCAGTTCTCTTATTTTACTGTGACATCATGTGGACTAGACAAAATCAAAGCTTAGAGTTTCCAGGGCAGCAATTTTCTTTGTAACTGCAGACTTCTTTCCTGGCAGCTAGGCTTCCTGTAAAGAAAAATGAAAGAGGAAGATGTTAGGGATCTTTTTGAGAGGACAATATCCTCTCAGAGAGGATACCCAGAGAATATCCTCACTGAGAGCCCCTAGTGTTGTAATAAAGGACTGGGGAAAATTACTGTCTGTCCCTGGTACTACAAAGCAGATTAAGTTGGTGTGTTTCTGCACCACTTTTTTCCCCATGAACAGGAATGGAGACTGTGCAAGAATACTCCCAGCATTTGGGAGTATTTTATTCCTTGAGTAGTCCCCTAAAAGAATCAGATGAGAGAACAAAAAGAATATTTGTCGCAAATATAAAGCAGCTCAGTTCCCCCCTTTGTTTTGAGTCCCATGAATAAGAGTATTTGGGCCATATCAGTAAAGTCTGGAAGTACTAACTTTGATTATCTAACATGCAGTCCAGAAAGTGTCTGCCTTCTGAGAGCAACGCATTCAGGAAAAGATACTCAGCAAAGCAACACCATAAAGAAATCTGCTCTGGGTATAGATAGAAATGCAGGCTGAGATGTTTCTGCAGCTATCACAGAAGGAAAAGTCTGTGCACTTTGTATGATCAGGAAGAGAGAAGACAGCTCTTCTTAATATTTGCCCTCTGCCTCGTCTTTGGTGATGTTTCTTTTCCTTTCTAACTAGACTCTGTTGTACCTTCTTCTTGGTGCTGAAATGTGTGGGCAGGAGTAGGATAAACTCACTTCTCTGAACCTGAAGTATAAGTCTGTTGTGTTTATTATCATATCATAACCAAGATGCCTGGTTTTATGTCTCCATCTTTTTTTCTGCGTAGTTAGAGAAATTTCCACCTTTGCAGGAAGGGACACATTATTCTTAATCAAAACTTGAGAATGTGGCAGGAGGAGGTACAGCTGCAAATGAGAATTATGGAATTCACCCATCCTGTCATGTGAACATCCCTGCTTAATTTAATACAATTATTTCATCAGTGAGAATAATATCAGCAGCATGATTCATTTATACAACATGTTTCACAACTGCCTTTACCTCTCAGCTTCCTATTATCACTACTGATAATTTCACCATGACTGGCTTCATAGGAAGGGGAGGGGACATGAAGAAAGCTGCCAGTATCTTTGTGTGAGTGTGTAGACAGCTGTAGTCTTGAGGGACGGTGGTGCTGAAGGATTTTCTTTGCATATATGCTGTTGCACCTTGGTTTCTGATATATTTTGGTTAGACTTTTCTAGATGAGTACAAGACTGAATGGATAAGCCACTGACCGGCTGCATTGTTCACTGGGCAACAATAGCATCATTGTCTTCTGCCCCAGACATGCCAGTAAGTGCTCCATATTTTGCACTTCTGTTGAAGATCTACATGAAACAGAACCAGGGTGGGGGAATGATGCTTTGTTTCTGGTGAGGTGGCAGAGACATTCTTTTAGAAACCCCCTCTCTGGCTTCTTATTTCTAACTCATTTGGCTGTAATTTGTACTGTCAAGGTCATCTAAATAGGCAGCAAGATGTGGCGAACATGTTCCCAGAGGTCATGAAAAGCCTCTTTAGTAGAGCGTGCTAGGCTGTGCTCATGCCAGGTCATTTAAGCACATTTGTGTAGCCAGTCAGATGATACACAGAGTAGTTCATGATTTGTAATAAACTGCGCAACGTGGACCTACAGTGTGCGCCACAGTGGGATACAGCACTTGGATTTTAATGACAGTACAATAATTCAGTAACTGTATCTTAATAGTAGACTAATCTTTAAAATATGTGAAAAAAAAAATGATATGAAATCCAGATGAATCATCTGGGCTCTTCCCCACCACCCCCCTTTTTTCTTTCTCTGAGACTTGTTCATTCATCTGGGCTATCAGTCCTTTATTCGGCCTTCAGTGTTGAAATAGTGCCATTTTTAATAAACGGTTTAGAGAGATTCTCAAAACCAGATTTTATTCCCCTCTTTTTCCATATCCATTCTCCATAGAGATAAATTAACCTTTTATCTTAGGAGGAAGTAAATAGAGACAGCATGATTGAAAGATTAGAAAAGACACCATTTGACTGAACTATTTGCAACATTGCTGATTGTGAGTCAGAATTCCTGGGTCTGTCTGAAACTCTGCCACTACATAACTGTATGACTGTGAACAAATCCTTTTCTTTTATCTTTCATTTTTATTAATAAGCACTTTGTGTTTACCTAGCATTTTACCTTTTCAAAGGACCATACAAACCTTATAAAATCAGCATGATGCACAGTCAACTTACCAGCAGTATTTCTGTTTAAATGTTGTCGGGCACTTATATTTGAAGATTTCCAATGTCTGATGCTTAAATACGAAAGCTCAATCCAGGTTGAGTGATTCTACAAAATACAGCTCTTGAATATTTTATTTAGGCCCCGAATTCTGGTGTAAATAAAGGGTTCTTCTTTCTTTCCTCTTATGTCTAGAGATCAGCTGGGAAAAAAAATCTAGAGAAAATCAAGGGTTTACTGTTCCCTGAGCTCTAACGTTCTGGTTAATGGCAGTCTTCCAATCCTGGGAAGCAAACCACCAGCTCTCCCTAAAATAGTGACTGTTCTGACACTGCTGTGATACAGGGGATGGGAATTTCTTTACCAATGCTTTGCTCTTGCTGTGGGTACTTCATTTTATTAGCCCTCTGTCATGTGTTTTCGCTTACGCTTTATTCTCTACATTTTTGTGTGTGTGTGTTTTGTTTTGTTAGACAAATGCGCTACTTTAAAGGAAACATTTCATAACCTTTAATCAAGATCATATTTTACTTTCATCACATCTGTGTTTATATTATTACAAGCCTTTTGGACTTAACGTCCTCTGGTCTAAGCATTAATCGTTTTGGCTCATATATAAATAAATGTTTGACTTTGTTTAACTCTAAAAAATACTGGCTTGAAAAAAAAAAACCCTTATCAATGGCATCTTAGAATAACTGAGTGTCAAAAATAAGGCAGGGACCAACCACTGCTGAGCTTTCTCTAATAAAAACTAAGTGCAGGGAGTAGTGCTAGATTCTGTGATCCCACTGTATAAAATTGAGTCTCCTGGCTGTTGAAAGATACCATCTACCTGGAGCGAGCATGCTACATCTATTTTTTTTCTTTTTAGTAGTTATTTGCCCTAGCTGTCATGCTGCACTTTTGCACAGCCTTGATATAACTGAGTGAAACCTGCTAATCTATAATGTGGCAAAATGCTAGCTGGAAGATTTTATAGTTAAAAATAAAGATATGCCAACACCTAATTCTTCTCATGGTTACACAGGCTCAAATCAGTAATGAAGACAGTACAGTTCTTGTTACAAACTGGAAGAGCGAAGAATTTTGATTTTATGTCTGCAGACAGGAAAAACAGTAAAATGTCTCACTGAGTATAGGAGTGAAGATCCTAACAGTCATCTTCACACTTAACACAATTGTCTATTATTACCCGTCTCCCAGGTATTTTTTAGACCTCCGTGGAATAAATCAGGGCATTTCCGCTGTGGTAAAGGAAATGACTTAAATTACTGTCAACTCATGATCCAGCGTAGGATTTCTAAACTCTCTGACTGAATTATTAATGTATTTGACTTCCAGTGAGGATTTGAGAATGCTCTTTGAAGTAACAGAAGTAAAAATGTTATGAAGACCAAGCAGTGAAGTAATATCGTTTTGTAAATACATGTAATAGCTGAAAATTGTTTACTTGTCCTCCTTTATGAGAACCAAGCTTCTGTGACCTCCAATTAATTTACCATTAGCCTGAACACACAATGAAAGTGAATGAAGGGGCAATTTGGAATGACATTTATCAGCTCTGGAACTGTCAACTTCTATTATTTCCACAAGGCCTTATGCTTCTTGACTTCAGAGAAGGCTGTGCTGACTTGAATGAAGAAGACCATTCTTACTACAAAGAATAGTTACAGCGCAGACAGCTTCATTGCTGGATGCCCACAATGGAAAAATACACCAGTCCCGTTTCTAACTTGCATTAAATGAGACCAAAACCACTGTTCTATAGTGGACTTGCACAAGACCTTGACTTCACACCAGGCTAAAAAAAGGGAACAGAAGAACTGAGGAAAGGGAGAAGAAGCGAGAGGAGGGAAGAAAATAACTTTATAGAGATGGGATAGCTGAACGATTGAGTCAAAAAAATGACACTAAAAAGAAACTTTCAGCACAAGGATGCAGGTTGGAATCCAAGCTGACTTTGCAGCAGTTCCCATCAGGGACTGGTTGCTGCTCCATATGAACTGAAGTGCTGCTCTCAGTCAGATTTCCAGTGGCCAGAGAGCACGCTGTAGCTTTTACTACCATATCTGAAACTAATCAGCCCCTTTTATTGAGACTTACAACAGAGGTCAAGAATTAAATACACATGGAAACTAGCCCCTCTTGGATTGAACCAAAACAAGTCTGTGGGAAGGTTTGCATTGCTTCTAATACTGTCTTCCAAGTAGATGACTTTGCTCTTCAGGGATCCTTGTCTGGCACAGGGTCACTGTGTTTGGTTGGTTTGTTGGCTGGTTTGTATTACACTTTTATGCAACTATCGCAGTACTGGTTTTGCACTGTTGTGGGATTTTGGGTTTTTTTTAAATTGGAATCAGTAGAACAGCGGAGCAAGTCCTCTTCCATTTGGCTAGTAGGTTAATCTGGTTTATCCTAATACAGATGGATTTGTGTTTCTGTAAAGTAACAACTGCCTTCTTAAAATGTCAAATGCTGGTTGAACTGGGTGACATTTTTAACCCTGAGGCTTAAGTTTCCTAGAAGATCAACAGAACTCTGCCTTCTAGGTGCCTAAGTTGCTTCTGAGAATACAGGATATAGGCCTCTAAGGACTTTTTGCATTGATTTTCTTCCCCTTTATTTTATGCACAAGTTGCATCTAGGATGGCTTAAATACCACTTTAAGGATGACATCTTTGTTCATGATGTTCCTGGTAGGTTTGTCTGCTAAGCTTTAATTTATTTTTAACCATGACTATTGCGAAAATATAATCAAATATAACAAAAGTGCTTTGCTCAGAGCTTGCTTCTTTAAGGTAATGGAAAAGTTATATGACAGTGCTTTGCAGAATTGTCCTATGTTTGGAGAGGTACATCTACATCATACTTCCAGAAGCAATAGGCAATTATAAAATTCCTTCTTTACTGCAGCACACCAGCCTCTGTGGAAAAGAATCCATATTATATGATAGTAGTTACAGATACCTTAATGGTAACACTAAAACACTCAAACATTATGAGTCTCATTCCAGTCAGCTTTGCATTGTTGTAGGTCAGGAATAATTCTGTAAAACTGAATGTACTTACAACTTAGGGAGATCAGAACTAGCTTCTTCAGTGCCTAGAGCTAAAACCCAATTGTGTGATGTGACCCTTCCTGTAGATAAAGACTGGCTTTCATAAGTCACAGTGTCAGAGGAGATCTAAGCTAATATGTGATGGTTGGATCTAATAACCATATCTATTAGTTCTGTTTATTTAAAAGTAAGTTAAAATCACTTCTAAAATATCCCCCTTGTTGAAAAGCTTTTTCTCCCTTCCCTGTTTTTTTTTCCTTTACTATATTTTATTTTGTCTCCACAAAAATGTATGACTTAGAATTTTAATGTGTTTTATAGCACTGTCTGTTACTCTGTGTAATCAAGCCAAGTTTAGGAATAATTCCACTTACCCTGCAAAAATGTCACCCAATTTCTCTATTTTTGCATAATAATAATTACTGAAATCTTGAAGTCCATCTCCACAGAAGATAAAAAATCTCGGGACTTATGCAGAATTATCCAGGTTATTGTTTCAAATTTTGTGGAAAGAAAGGATAGGTTCTTCCTGCTCTCTCGTTGTGGGGGAAGTGAAGTATTAATGTCTTATATTTTTATGCTCGCGATTCTAAGCCTGGATAGTTTAGAGAAAAGCACAAATATTAAAAAAAAAAAAAAAAGGAAAAACCAAAGACCAACAAAAAACCCAACTAAAACTCATTCACTCAAACATATTTGCCCAATTGGGGTGGTGGTGGTTGAATTTTAAGTGAAAATTCTTTTCAGTTCTTATTTAATTTATCCATATCAAGTTTAAAATAGAACAACAAAAAATTATAATTGTAAAATTGCTCTTCATTGTCATCATAGAAGTGTATATCTTGTTGATGTGAATAATTTCTTCAGAAACAATTCCTACTTACAAAGTGCAAATGGAGGACATTCTCTGATCATGTCATGCTAATTTTCCAGTTTATCAGTCAGTTCGGTTCCAAACTGGAAGGACAGGATGATACCATGTTTCATCTTAGTATATATCATATAACCTTTCAGGTTTAGAAGTTTATATGAGCTGAAAACAACTGTCTTCTCTTAGCTGGTGTTGTGCCAACAGCAGTTTTTTAATAACATTCTTTTCTCTTCTGCTTGTCATAGGATGAAGTGGCCCAGCCTCTGAACCTTTCAGCCAAACCCAAGACATCTGATGGCAAGTCTCCCACATCACCCACCTCTCCTCATATTCCAACTCTGAGAATAAACAGTGGGGCCAGTTCACTAAAGTCCTCAGTGCCAGCAACATTAGCTAGTCCTTCGGCCAGAGCTAACACAATAGGTAAGCTCATTTATCCCTCCTCATAACGATTAATAGGTGTTAAAGGAAAGTGGACATTTATCAGTCACTGCCAGACAGCAGTCTACAAACTGTCATGGGGTGACCATAATACTACATTAATTGATGCCAGTGAAGAAACTTGCACAGACTTACCATTTCAGGAGGAGTATCTTAACTTTTACAGACTTGGAAAACAAAGACCTGTGTTACTTCAGATACTGCTTTATCAATAAAAGGTAGTAAGTGCTGTTTGTTTAATGGCATACATTAAAGAGAGTGACCTGTCTAATGGCGGGCTTTAAAGACCTGTGATATTGTACAATGTCATCTAAAAGTGATGGATAAACATTAAAAAAATGCCCTTTAAATTAAAAGTCTACATAGGTAAATACATCTTTGCAAAATTACAGGTTTAATCCTTAGTCCGATAAAATGCTACGTGGACCATTTTTTTACCTTGATCTAGTATGCAAAATAATCACCAAGTTTATTCAAAAAAGCAAGTTTGATGTTGTATCTTGCAAAGAGTCTTGACTGGCTGTTTTTAACATTCCTCCAGAAAGTAGTGTTAATTCTTCCTCCTGCCAAAAGTACCTCTTTGCCGAAATACCATCTAGGTAATAACAGTCTTAGTGGTGATTTTTACAAGGCTGATGTGTTAAAGGCACTGTTCTTTGTGTGTATGAGTAGAATGTGTGCACAGTCTATTCTTCATCCTTGTAACTGAACCATTTTATTTCATGAAATAATTGAATAGAACCTGAATTAATATTTCAGGATTTAAATCAAGCTCTGTCTAGGGAATTAAGTGAGGTAGATAGTTGCTCCTTGGCTACTGTGTGTCTTACTACTCCTAAAGTATCTCCTGCTGGCCAGTTCTAGGGATGGCACAGAAAGTAAAAGAAGCCATAAGTCAAATCTCAGAAGCTGTTTATGTGATATCTCAGTGCTATGTAGTAAAATCTCACTGTGTCTCTGGGTCATTGTAGCTCATTGTAGTCCATACTCTACCTGCATAGACACCAGGAAGACCCATAGTTATGTCCAAAGATAAAACAGATCTAGCTGTCACTGTATTACCCTCCCACTGTGCATACGTGATTATTGCTAATGTTGATGAGCGTTACGTATATCAGACAGAGAATACACTTCTATGCCTTTTAAAACAGAAAATAACTTTAATTGGTATTACATCTTAGAATTATATAAATATTTTGTAAATATCTCATTGTTAGTTGTCAGTGCGTGTGTTGTTATTAGCCCTACACTCTTTAACTGCAATAGGTAATAATGTAGTTCATCTTTAATTTGCTTGGCCCTGTTGCTCTCCATGTACAATGCATTGAGTTTCAATTTTTTCAAATTACATTTTTTTCCTTAATAGAGTGAGCATCACATTTAGATGTGGAGTTAAGCATCTGACCTGCATCTCCGTGGCAGGACATCTCTTGTTCTCTGCTCTCAAATCTTCTTTCCCTACACACCTGATCTTTTTCATAGGTTTGAGACCCCTGCAATTTACTTCTTTTAACAGAATGCAGATTTTGAAATGCTGTACCTGTAATGAGTGATAATGTAATTGGATAAAAGCTGTGAGGATGAACAGAGCTTTAAAGGTCACTGTTGTAAGAAGCATTAATGTGTTATACCATTAATAAACCATGGAAAACTGTGGAGCAAAAGATAACATACTTAAGTTATTGTTAATGACATAGAGTTCACTGCTGTATCTCTCAGATACAAATACAGAAAGTGACTTTTTGAGGTTGCTGAGTAGTATCACTGTGCAGACTGTATATATCAGATAAGTAGTCTTTAACTGATGGAGGAGCTGGACAGGCATAGCCGACTTCTAAGAAAGGTTTGTCCTTTAATGGAGGACTAGAAGAACGAAAGGCTTGTGAACACTCTACAGTGTCTTTTTCTGTTAACTGTTAGGTCAGATTGAACTAAAGTTACAGCAAGTAAAACTCATTACCATGTTGAACCATTGGGTGATCTTAAAAGAGCAAGAATGAAATTTCAAGTCCCTCCAGTAGGAGCTATGCCACAAAAAATTTTGATAGCATTTTTAGCAAAGGTAGTCAGGTTCCTGAAAATGGTAAAGAAACTGGATCACTTTATCTTGAGAGATGAATCCCTCTACAAAAAGTCACTGGGAAACATGTGGTCATTTGCCAGGCAGTTACTTCCACCATTTCAATGATTTGAGCTTTCAATGCAAGGCACAAGTTGTCTGTCCTAGATCTGCCCAGCCCACCTTGCTGGGGTGCAGTTGAGCTGTCACTTTTCACCGCCACTAACTTCAAATTAAAACCGTTCTCTGAAAGCAGTTCTTCGGGCTGTTTGGTTCCCATTGCGTGGAGAAATGTTCATGTATTGTTCAGTTGTCTTTGGAGGACATAAACTTATAACCTCCTGTGATTAACAGTATAACTGCATTTGAGCATACAGATATGTAGTCCTTTTCTAGAGCTATCCTTATAGCGTATAAATCATGCTACAGACTGAGCAGTCACAAATGTCATGGCTTCATGTATGACTTTAAATCCAAGCATTTCTTTTTGGGAACAGGCATATGTCCGTGTGCTAAAAACAGAAACAACTTCTCTCTGCCCTTTGCCATTATCTGCAACATCTCTATGCTAGTTTGGCAATCCTTGTAACTATGTGCATTTTATGTAATGCAGTTCCTCTCTCTGTCAATAATTCACCACCTACCCTAAACAACAATAATTTACATTCTACTCGCTTCTATATTAATCATTTCCCTGCACACCAGCATCTTGGCAGCTACTGAAAAACATAAGGAGTGCTTGCTTTTATTCACTGTCATGTGCCAAAGTGTCTCAAAGATAGCAGTATTCAGGAAAAGCCAAATAGTCTGGAGAAGGGCGTGAATTCCAGTTCCTCGGCAAATTCGGCTGTATTGAAAGTATTATACCTAGCCTAATCAAGAGCACAACCACCAGTAATACTACTGTCTGTTTGTTTGTTTGTTTGTTTGCTTGCTTCCTTCCTTTTTAATTTATTCTGACTGCATGCAAGCTTGATCAGTAACAGATGCAAAGTGGGGAAGAAACCAAGCAAGTTGATAAAATGAAGGTTAAAAAAAAATCAGCTCGTAGCATTGTGCTGGTGCAGGTTATAACTTTCCTTATGCTGGGAAAGCTGGAATTACTGCAGTTCCATTGGCTGGGAATTACTGGGTCATTTGATAAAAGAAATGTGGATCAAGTTATTTCATATAAAACTCCCAGGGTATTTAGCCAAAAGCTAACTGTTAGTGTAATTAAACAGTCAAACTGCACAGAAACTTCTCTTCTTAGTTTTTGCACACCAAGGAATACAGGAATACTAGTCCCATTCTGTCTGGAGTCTGAAAAAACAACAGTAAAAACCCAAACCAAACTAAAATCCTAACAGCAGTGCAGCACTGAACTAATCTGACATCAGCTTCTTCCCCTGAAATGTTTTAAGCAGCAAGACAATGTCCCACGTTTTTTGGCAATCAGCGGATCAGATAGAAGAGTCTAGCAATACAACAAGGATGTGTAATCTGACATGATTAGACAAGGCTCTTTAGGAACAGAACATTCATAATTGAGACAAAGAAAGAGTATTAATAACACTTTCCTAACACGGCAGTTAGCCATTTTATATTTCCTTTCTTTAATCTTAGTGTTTTTCAACAAATCATGGGATTTAATAGCGTGTTTTGGCAGATTAGAGGATTTATGGCCCAGATGTTTTTTGTTCTAAAAATGGATTAGGGTGTAAAGTTTGCTGGAATCCATGGAACATGTTGAGGCAAGCCGGTCATTTTGTGTGTGATTAGTGCCTGCCTTCTGTCTCACAGTCCCTCCATCTGTCACAATTCACCAATGGATCTGGTTAGATTTAGCCTCATGTCACAAACAGAAGTCCCTTTTCTGGGCAATTTCATATTACAGATTCATTTTATGCCGTTTTTATGCCCTAGTTAAAAGACAGAAAGAACTGTGTGCGTGCGTGCGCATGTGGGGATGTGGAGAGGGGGAGGGAGATTGATAGATATTAGCCTCTCCTTTAATGTTTGAAAAATAGACCGGGGCTTGGAGTCTCCCATCAGTATTCTATCCTGCAAATCATATGCAGATCATAATAAGTATAATCTACAGTATGCTAAAAGAAAAAAATGACAAAGTGTCACATTTAAAATTAAATAGTATTAGCTGTGCTGGTGATGCTTGTAACATTTTAAAAGGATATAATTCAGTGACTACTAAGGCTAAGCCCTAGGCTGTGAATTTGCAGCAAAACAGTGGACATTTGACCTACTATTAGCAGCATGAATAGGAGTGGGAACGTAGATCCATGTAGCTGTGGTTTCTTATACATTTCTGAATGACAGGTGGTGGTGGGGAGCATTCAGTGGATGAGGTTTCTCTTCCCAGCCATTATGCATTTCATATCTATAGCAAACCACCGCCACCTGTGGTTTATTTTAATGTATTCACAAGTTTTAAGAAGGGGAAGAATGAAATGATCTATTTTTAAAAGTTTGGGATTGCTGGCATGATCAAAGCTTCCCCTAACTCCTACCAGGTTACATCCTGCTGTATGCAAACCACAAGGCTAACCTCTGCAGCATCAGGGAAATATTGAAATTAATGGGATCAAATATCAGGACGATGATTTGGGCACTGAGGTTTCTCACAGTTTCTATCCAGGTGGCTCCATCATAACAGTAACAGAATTACAAAGCATGGATGGGTTTCTGGGCATTACCTTTTAACTCTTTCTCTTTAATCACTCTATGATTCTATGAATAATGATAAATGGTGCATTTCACAGATGAAAGCTGAAGTGTTTTCTTGTAACTTTCTTTTTTTAAGATATCCTTTCTTCTATCACGTCATCAGGTTATTTAAATGACCATGATGCTGTTACCAAGGCAATCCAGGAGGCTCGACAGATGAAGGAGCAACTGCGGAGGGAACAACAGGTGCTGGATGGGAAGGTGGCCGTTGTGAATAGCCTGGGTCTCAATAACTGCAGGACAGAAAAGGTGAGTTTCTGAGACTCCCTTTGCAAAGGATCCGAGATTGCATTTGGTTCTCCCTACAGATACATAGGTTCTTCCTCCTTTTTTTCCCTCCTTTTCCTTGCTTTATTTTCTTTTTCCCCATTTTTAATAATAGTTGCTTATTCAAAAAAAGTTAAAAGTAAAATGAGAACCACAACCAAAAAACGGCATGAGGGCAAGACCTGGAGACCCCTGGGGGAGACTGAGGAGGAGGCAGAGATGGTTAAAGCCCTCATGAAAACTTCGGAGGCCAATGATTCTCTGTTCCAGCCTGTCATTATGTATTATGAGAAGGTGATCTTGGAAGTCTCTGGGTTGAAGCAGAGATCTTGCTTTATGGAAATGCTTACATGTGTTTGTGAGATGAGCTGGATTTGAAAATATTCAAGCTTCTTTAGGAACATAAGCTTTGCTGATACTCAGGCTCAGCTTCTGGGTATTTAGCCTTGTGAGGTTGTCATATATGATATTTTGTGACCATTGCTGTGTAGCACTGTCATGTCACGTTAGATGACTTAACAAAATTGAAAAAATGAAGAATTGACAACACAAACTGCACTAAATATTTGCAGTGAAACTTAGAGGCAGCAGAATATATGGGCCTTACCACCTCCTGGTTTTGAACTGGCCTGTGAAGCTGTGCTATAATAGAATATCAACAAAGTGAATATTCTCAAGTAAAATTTGTATGTACTGTAACCATTGCATATGTCAAAGAGCTTGTGATTTGCTGCTTTTCTCTGGAAATACCCGTGGTCTTCCCATGCACTGTCCTGGCTTATGGAGGATAAATAGATCTGCACATGCGACCTTGCTGCCACGTTTACAGTGAGCTGTCCTTATAATGCTGCCACTTAAGATATACATCCAAACTCTTGTGTGCGTCTCAACATCATATGCTTAGCAAGACTTTTTCCTCAGTTCCTCTCTTCCTCTGCAATAATTTATGAGGAGATACAGCCTTTGCCATGCTGTACAACAAAGATGACTGTTGTTGCATTTGGTGTAAACTGAATTTTATTGAAACTGCTTCTAGTGGCTTTTCACTGTAAGGCCTTGTGTGATCAGCTATTTAGCAGAAACTCGAAAGGCAGTTACCCTAGGAAGATTGTGAGTCAAACAATATTGTCCAGAATGAGCAGATTGCTAATTTGGATAGCTTTCCATTTTCCCTGTTTTTAGATGGAGTTTGATCAATAAGCTGTGAGAAGCCAGCAGTCTGGGTAATAATAAATGTTAAATGTGCATGTGAGTCTCTCACTACTGTACCTTTTTCCTCGGTGTAAGTGATATAGAAATTACTCCAATTTCATGCACTTTCTTGACAGGAAGGGAAAGGAAAAAAGAGGTCACTATAATAGGTATCAGGCAGTACATACAATCTCTCTTAGAAGAATAAGAGCACTGGTATGGGGAGAGAGAAAGAGAGGGATGGAGCATATTTACAGCATTTCACATAGAAGTGTACCAGAAGGGAAGAGGGAAAAGCAGAGTGTCAGATATAAGAAGAAGTGATCACGAGCACAAAGGAATTTATATTCAAATATTTAAGCATTCTTGAAAGGATGCTCAGAGCAGAAATTTCTTTTCTCTGCTCCCCATGTCGAAATGACTTTAACACTCAGCCAGATGCTAATGCAAAGTGACTCAAGCTATTCCTTGCAAGCATAGCTAAATTGCCATTATTTGTTAAGCGCATTGAATTCAGCTGTGGATACAGCAGTTGGTTGCATTCAGAAAGCATCTGTACCCTTTCTGTTTTCCTCTTTTTTTTTTTTTTTTTTTTTAAATCCTCCAAAGCAGAGACAACTCTACCTGTCTCCCCCCTCTCCTCCCTTGTGCAGGCTGGGAATTGTCAAGTGACAACCGACCAAATCCTTTTGGACAGGAAGCCTTCATCCTGAGTTCTATATACTTGCAAAGCAGGCCTTGTGGTTGGATCAGGAAGCCCATTAAAAGCACTTTGATGGTATGGAAATTCATCTTCATGAAGCACCCAGGCCCCTAAGCAGCATGCTGTTTAGCTGTGGTTACAGATCAGTCATTCACATCGGAGGGCAGTAATTGTGATGACGGCTTGTTCGGCAGTGGCAGTACATAAAATAATCCCAGGCCCTCCACCATGGCATTGCGAGTTAATCTTCTTTAATACAGATCAGCTGTTGTTCTAACACATGACTTTATGCTGGCTCTAGTGACTCTGCACAGCCTTTTGATTAAGTAACAGGAGTGGAACCATCTGCATTCACTTTATTCTGTTACTTTCCTATTGTTGGGATTCTCCTTACCCCTTCTGTTTTCACTTCTCACTCTCAACCCCAGTTGAAGTTTATTTTCCTCTCTAATTCACGCCTCCTAGTAGGCTCATGGAGGGCAGAGAGGAGTTCTTTTACAAGGTAGCAGAAAAACAAAATTGTTTGTTCAATTGAAAATTTTTCTAAAGCAACTATCGGGTTTGTCATTTTTGATACAATAAATGCCAAAAGCTTTATTGTGGTGCACTGATTTATTTTATTTTATTTTATTTTATTTTATTTTATTTTATTTTATTTTATTTGTGGAGACAGGAAAGGACAGAATCAAGTCTGATTTCTCCTAGACTATAATGGCATTTGAGATGCTGGGGTGACCACTTAAGCTACTAAGTACTAGATAAGAAGTTGCAGTTTTTAACTTTTAGGGTCTCCTGAGCTGTCTCTTTCATTTGACCCAATAGAGGAAAAGCTGTAAGCTGTGAAGTTTAGGTACTTGTTCTCCTTTCCCATATATGCTCTAAGCTGTCTAGCCAGCTGTGAAGTTCAGATCCAGACAAACACCTCAACTTCTCTAAAGTTTCCGTCTGTTTGATGTAGAAATTTAAAGTTTTCTCTGTTACTAAGAGCAAGATTTGAGAGGAAGTCAAGTGTTGCCATTTTGAATTAAATTTTACTCTCGTTTTCCCTGTTTTCAAGAAAAAGTAAAAGAGATAGTTGTGAAGGTGTGTAGTGAGAAATAGAGTGCTGCAGTGTTACCAGTGAGGGTTTCCCTTCAGAAGCTCAGGGTCCTGTCAGGGAGCTTAGAGGCAGCCTCCTGAACTTTTGGGACATTTTGTTTGCTCACTGCATGCTTCCTGGCAGGGAGATTTTGATGGGGGGGTGGAATTGAAAGAGGGTTAGCATAATGTAACTATGTGTCTGTAGGCATATTGGTACTTAGAAATGTACATTATATCTGGTGTTACGTATGGAAGAAAGACTCTCCTTCCTGTAGAGTGATCTTTATAGGCAACAAACACTCATCTGGGGATAGCCCAAATTTTCCTACCTTCTTTGCTGCAGTGGCTAGTGTGATTATGGAGACCTAACGATTCTCAAGAGACCTGCTGAGGTTTTTGTTGCATGAATTGCTGTGGCAGCTTACCAGTGAAGTTCTGAACATGTATGTTGGACTCTCAGTAAGGATTCATCTGCCAGGGGTAGCTGTGCAGGTCTAGGGCTAGGAATCACCTTTGTGAGTCTCTGTTAAAGCTCTTGGGGCTTTTCTCCACACATGTACATGACCTGTTATCTGTCTTGTATTCCCAGATGGGTTGATCCCTGTGGACAGGCCAGACCCGCCAGCTGTAAGGCAGTAGTCAGACAGGAATTTTGTGGAATTGGAGAGATGTTGTATAAAAGGAGTCATAAATGAGAAAATACTTTTTGAAATGGCTAGGATTATTTGGGTGAGTCACTTTATAGGCCATAAACTTGGACCATCTTGAGAGATTTGATTTGATTTTCAGAGGATTAGAGTAAAAACTAGGAGTATCATGATGAACATGGATTTTATGAAAACCTATTTTAATTGCAAATGCAATAAAACATATTTTTATATTACTTTTCTTGGAAACATTTCTGTGTATAAATGAGAAGTGTGTGTATATGTTTTTCTGGTTTCTTGGAAACCCAGGAGCATAGTTTTATTTGTAATTGTCATCTACAGTTAATTATAGCTTGATATGTACTATACATAAACAATGTTGCCTTTTATACATGTAGCTTAGAGCACAGATTGTCATCTAGTGCAAACACCACAACGGGCAACATCGGCAAGTGGACTCTGGCCTGTTTGTTCAGCCCCAAAACTGCCTGTTCCTCTGCAAAGGAGATGTACACAAACACAAAGAGCCAGCA
The DNA here is from genome assembly GCF_965140245.1 of Athene noctua. Classification (NCBI taxonomy): domain Eukaryota; kingdom Metazoa; phylum Chordata; class Aves; order Strigiformes; family Strigidae; genus Athene; species Athene noctua. The sequence continues at coordinate 23,789,596 of NC_134039.1, forward strand.
TGTGTGTGCATGCATACAAGCCCACAGTGCACTCTTTCAGAGACACACAGCACAAACATGTACTGAGCTAGCCAGTAATTCTCTGACTATAGTCAGACTCTCAAGCATTTGTGTATGTGCCCTGATACCAGTAAAAAAGGCGGAAGGAGGCACACAAGCAGGTTATTTGAGCATGTGTCTGTGTGCACCGGTGAAAACACAGGTACAGGTTTCAAAATTCTGGTGCCTGCTGCTGAAGGTGCAGGCAGCAGGGACAGGTGTGTAAGTGTACACAGCCACACAAGCATTTCAGATGTGTATGGGCGCAGTCACACTCCTAGCATGCTCAGAGATGAGTGCATCCGAATACTTGTACCTCCTGTGCTGAAGTGTTTCTTAACCTGTGATACAAGTTCTCCCTGTTAACGCTTGGAATGGGTCCTTTTAAAAGGCTCTGACATGTACTTGTCTGCTGGGCTGTAACTAAAAACTATTTGTAACAGTATTTATTCCAGCATTGTAAGCAGGAGCATATTTATTACTCATGCTTACGGAACACCGGGTTCAGGATGTCTTTCCTCCCATTCCCACCCACCCCTCCTCCCACCATCCTCCCCATCCCACCCCCACCTCTCCTTCTTCCCCTTAAGAGAGTGCCAAACATGAAATGACAGTGACCAATGTTGACTTAATGTGGATGTTTAATAATGAAAAAAGTGTGTCAGTTCCAGCATTAGTTACAAATGGCAGTAAGTATATCGGGTGGCAGCCCAGTAATAATTTTACATCCATCATTCCTTCCTGATGCCTCGCTGGCTGCCTGATGGATGGGGATAGCACAGTTAACTCTTAAGAAACTGCTGTGATCTGCTGAGCTGAAATGAATTCTGTCCCTGCTCTTCCCTCAGGGAGGAGGGAGATATTAAGAATCTCAAACCCGCAGATCCTGCTGTCTTTGAGAAATAAAACACTGGAGCTCACTTCACTAAAGGCATAAGAAGGAGCTGGTTTAACACATGGGATTTAAATTTCTCTTGCAGTAGAGAATTTTACTTCAATAACATTTTTTTTTTCTTCCCCTAATGGTTAAATTTGAATCAGAAAGTAGAGAAAAAACTGGAGGAGATAAGAGCAGGGAGGAGAAGAAAAGAGAAGGGTTGGTAAAACACAGTCTGACCCCATGCTTTATGGAGACACTGACAGTCCATGGGTCAGACTACAGTGAATAAGTTGTAATGATTGAAACTTGGAAGAACGGGACCTAGTGTAAGCTGGGCTTCTCAAACAGGAAAAAAGTCCAGAGGTGCAGTACTAACATAAACCAAATTACTTTGTAAGAGTTAAAAGCTGCTCATTTTCATAATCTCTGTAGTATTTTACTGGAAAAATACTTTAGCATTCCCAGTGACTAGCAGAGGCTATATTAGCCACAGACATTACATACACACTTATCCCTGCAAGTTTAGCAGACTGCTAATATATATGTCCGGTAATTTGTAGCCCACTTTATTCCTTACTGGCCTGTAAAACACTAGGAAAGATGATCAGTGTAATATTTTTGTTCTCACAGTGTGAGTAGAGATCCATTTGGAATAATTATTATACAATGCAGGGACCCAGAATATCTTGCAGACAATGGACTGTTACAGTCCCACAAAGTGAACATCTTAACAAATGTATACCCTCTTCTTATAACCCTTTTCCCTACCTTCTTCTTAATTTTGTCTTAGTGAGGTTCTTGGCTAGCAAAAATTGTTGTATGCTGGCTGCAGCCCTCTTTGTTAATGCTATCAACACAGAGCAGACAGTTTTCAAAAAGTATGACAAGAAATCAAGAAGGTATTATGTCATCACCCATCCATCACCCTGTATGTCAGCCTTTCAGTAAGTCCAATCAGCAGGCTCAACAGGATCATTCATGTTCAAGGAGTCCTTTATTCCACAGGGCTACTGTATCCATTGTCATTTCTCCTGAAACTTTTCTCACATTTAGTTAAAAACACATGTCAAGTTTGTACACAGCAAAGGTAAAAATTGGTTTTGCCCAGCAGTGGTAACTAAGCATTAAACATTTTGATTTGCTTCAGCTGAAAGTTTATTCCTTACCCCCACCCCACCCACCCTTTTTTTTTTTTTTTTTTCCATTTGCTTTGTGGAGCTTGTGTATATTTATATTTATGGCCTCTGCATTTAATGGCCACATGCCTTGTTTTCACAGATGGCCAGTGGAAGACTTACCCTCCCCCCTTTTCTTTTAGTATAGCCTGCCTTTGCTTTTGCTACTTTTGTCACAGTGCCACTACTCTCAGTTAGCAAGTGCCTACACATGGGAGGGAGAGATTCTGCAATGAGGATTTTTTTTATTCTCCCAAAGATTTTAGTTTTTTATTTTAAAACTGCTTTTTTTTTTTTTCCCCCTGATTGACCATCATCTATTAAATACCCAGATATGTTTTTCAAAGAAAATTAAGTGTATATATTTGTGTGTTTCTTTCGCACATCATTATGGCAGGGATGCATGCGCAGGGTTAGCTAATAAAAAATGAAACCTACAGAGGGAGGGTCAAATTCTGCCAACGGATGTGTGCATGAAATTCGTATTGAAGTCAAGAACAGCAGGCAAAGAGGCAAGGGAAGGACCCTGCATACTTGCAGCTGCTGGAGTCTGAATGGAAATTCAAGTCTTCATGGCACTGCAAAGGGCAGAGATTGGAAACATTCACAGGCTAGTGTGGATCGGGGGGACTGCAGCTGTTTATACCTTAGTGGAAATTTTATTAAGCCAAATAAAGATGGATCAACTTCCTGGAAAAAAAAAAAAAAAAAACAAACAAAAAACAAAAAAACAAAACCAAAAACCAAACAATTGGTTTGGAGTTCTTGTTATGTCTTTTGAGCTTTTTGAGTCTTTGGGCTTAAGTTCTAAGCTGTGCCCTACAGCCACAATGGCTAATTACTTCCTTAGATCTCTTTATTGTTTTTACATAATCACGTGCCTCCAATAGCTACAGCTTTCAGCTCACTCATGGGCACCAGCATCAGTGCAATACCTCTCTTCAGTGTAATAGAGGCAAAACCTGGTTCTTCCGTGAGTTGTGTCCACAGAGTCTCTTGGGGGATCAGCCTGTCCTGTTCTGCTGTCCTAACATGCAGGTGTTCACTTAGCTGAGTGACAAACAGCCTCTAGTATGTTTTGGGTGCTGAACTTCACCTTTAATTTTATTGATGCTGATGCTTGGGAGTAAACAAGCTAAGCCCTATTTCATGACTGGAAAAGTGTAGTGGTTTCTTTCTTAGGAGATAGCCTAGGTAGTATGTCAACTTCTTCATTAGGGCTGAAAGAATTGTAAGCAAAGGTATAGCAATCTTCATAATTTGAATGCCTTCTAGGGAAAAATGGCAAAGAATAGCCTGTATATCGGTATTGCTGCTGCGCAGTTGAGTCACCCACTGGTTAATAAACAATTGCCAGGAAAGCAGAGACTGTGTTCCTGCTTTTTCTACGTGCACACAGACCCTGTTTCCCAGCATATCCTGCGTGGGTTGTGATTTTCATCTTGTTTCATTTTTGGTGTGCCACCTCTCTTCCCCAATTAACCCTTCCTTTCCTCACTGATCAGCTGTAGCAGCTCTTTCTGACTTGCTGTGAAATCCTTCATTTAAATTTATGTGGCAGATTTCATCCAGAGATTTCAAAACTCTTAACAATGGTGGAAAAATGTCATGATCTCTGTCCTGTTTAGTTGAGGAAACTAAGGAGCAGCAACTGAACAATTCATTCAAAGTTACAGAGCATGTCAGCCCAGAAAGCAGTCTAGATGAGAAACTGGGTCATGTAATTCTTAACCTATTTGTAATCAGCATATTACAGCTGGATCTGGTTGAGGTTGATGCCTATGCCGGCACTGTAAAAACTTTTCTAGGAATGAAGGAGTGTCTCATCATTCTGCTTTGTTTTTGCTTTCATTTTTTATTTCTTCTTTAATGTAATGGGCTGAGCCAGTCCCACCTGCATTTTCATTTAAAAATCCTGACTTGTATTATCTCCCAGAGTTCATAACCAAAGAAAAGGAGAACCTCAGTGTCCTCATTTCCTCTGAATTGCTACTTCCTATCAGTTTGTTTCCAAGTAGAATAATATATTTTACTGAGGAAGTCATTCTTTCTTGAATAAAGAATTTTTAAAAAATAATCTTGGCGACCTGACCCTTGCCAACTTATTGAGGATTTTCCTCTTTTTATTTCAGTGGACTCTGTGTTGCCTTCAGTGCTTTGAAGGGTACTGACTTGAGAGCCCTTAGAAACCAGAGATTTATGTCCACAATGTATGGCAAAGAAAATGACTATAAAAATTTCAGCAAATTACCCCTGTGACTGGGTGTCTGTTCCTGAGAGGAGAGTATTTAAATGCCAGGGTCTACTTGATCCATCTGATTCTTTCCCTATAACACCTCATAGGGCACTTCTTTACTGAGTCCACATAGCACTTTGTGTAGATTACAAATCAGGTGAAATGGCTTCTAGGCAGTATTGAACCAATCAGGATTTGAATATATACTGTAAACTGAAAGATATGGTTCCTTTACCAAGTGATGTAGCCCCAGTTAAGACTGAGTGTGGTAATTCTGAAAAGAAGTACCATAAAATAAAGGAAGAGCCACAAATAAAGAATATTCTTCTATTTTCTTACTTCTAATGCTGCTTTTAGGTTCTGTGGGTGGATTATTCCATGAAAAAGAGGCATCTCAGATAAGCAAGACTGAAAGAGCTGAGGGGGTGGTGAATGTATTGTTTCTTCATACTCGATTCTGATGCAGCAACAACAACAAAAAATCTCCCAAATGATAAATAGCTGTGACATTATAAATAATCTTTCATCTTCTTTGGTGGTCCACAGAGTTTATGTAATTGGAAGGCTAAAACCCTTCTTTGTTATTTCTTCCCTTTTCATTAATACAGTAGAAGACTATAAAACTGTGCAGCCAGAAGGGGTTTAACAATTACTGAGTCAACATTTGAAAGTCTCACTCTGTTTTATCATTCTATACATGTGATTTTTATGAGTTTTACAGCCTTGCAAGTGTTACTTAAGCAGGTTCCATTGTAATAGGAGATCTCTAACTGCTCTTTTTATTTTGCTTTACCTTGTAACATGTGCCATTGTCAAGAGTCATAATTCCACACCCATGAAAGAATTATAAGCTTGAGGTTGTAATTTTTAGATAAGATTCAGGAGTGCTAGTTTCAGCTCCTAAAACTGCTAGTCTTACTGAGGAACCTTTGGCAAGTCACATAATCACAGAATCATAGAATATCTCGAGTTGGAAGGGGCCTATAAGGATCATTGAGTCCAACTCCCTGCTCCTCACAGCAGCATAATATGTGACTCGGTTTCCCATCTGGTAAACATATATTGCATTTCTTTGTGAAATTTTGTGGCTGAATTCACTGATGACTGCAAAACACTTAAGACAGCTGATCTGTTACACAGAAAAACCTGAATCTAAGTAGAAGATCCCTCCAAAAAGATCTGGAAATTCTCTTACAGCAGTTATAGGTGTAACAGAATTTGGACTGTAACAGGGTTTGGAGTGGGACGTAGACAGCGCACACGGTACCTGTTTTGAAGTACCATGCATTAATATGCAGGAGTAAAGCCTGGACTGCAAATAATTCATCATATGCAAACTTCTGTGCACATTTCTCACTACTGCCAGTGGTTCCTATGAGTTCTTCCAGCTCTCTGACATCTCTAATGCCTACCTACCTCATGTTTTCCACAGCCTGAAAGACTGTGGATAAAGATTTTATTACACAAGCTATTCTGATGTTTAATATTGCAAGAGGCAGAGGAATTGCACAGAAAGATTACTCTTACAGCATCTTTACTCATGTCAGGTGTAGGATAAGACTCTTCACCTTTTTGGAGAGCTAAGGAAAATATCATAATGTTGAATGGATAACACCTGGCACCACCAGTGTGTCTGATAATTAAAGATGTTTTTCTGTCATAACAGAAGTGAAATTTCATTGCAGGATCATAGTCTAGCAGCTAATCTGTCTAGTACTTTAAGATTTGGTGCATATTGACCACAGTATGTGTTGGAATGGTTGATATTTACTGAGGCTTGCTGAGAGAAAACTTCTGCCTCAGCACCACAAACCATATTAGATACTGTCACAGGCCCTGCTCAACAGTCTAAGATAAAAACTAACTTATCAAAACTCAGTCTATTTGAAAATACCACCTTTGAAAATTCCAGATGTGGAAATTTTTCCTGCAGAGCAAGATGATAAATATCTGGACAAACTGCACTTGGAGGGGAGGGGGAAATGGGACACTAAAAAGGACAATTTACATATTGACACTGAAGGTAACAGAGGTAGCAGGCATCAGTGTATTTGTGATTCTTAGGTGAAAGAACTGATGAGCAAGTTTCTCCTTGCAGTCCGTAGGTAACCATGTTCGGCTCTCTCCAGCTTGTCTACAAACATATTTTTTTCACCTGGCCTTTCAGTTCAGTTGGAATAAGAAAAGCAGGAATGTGAAGAGATGTGTCTGAACACTCCTCCTCTGGTATTCTACACTAGCTGTATCTCTGCAGGCATCAAACTGAGAGGAAAAACATTCCTGTCAGGGGAAATGGGGTTAGGGTTAGTGGAGTAGAAAAGTGAACTGCTTCAGTAAAACTGCTAACCTTGAATTATGCAATCGGAAAAATAACTCTTGCCAAACTACAATTCTAACGGAGTTCAGAGTACTGTCAGTGTTTGCCAAATACTCCAGCCAAAAGGATGTCTCAAAGAGGGGGAGGAGGGATCTGCTGCCATATGCCCAACATTCGCGGTATTCTGGAAGAACTGTGGAGTCCTTCAGGAGCGGAGGCGTGTGCATGGTCTCAGGCGCACCCTGAGTGTTGGTACCACAGTCCAGCACAAGACAGGAGCAGTGAGGTCAGAGGGGAGTAGGCAAATATATCAGAATGTCTTTATTTCTCAGACCTTCCAAGGTTTTGCTTCACATTTGTATAGTAGTGGGAGGAGTCCTGGCAAATGTTATCAGGCTGTTCTACATATGTTTTGACTCTTCTTGGTTTATGTTTCTTCTATGAAAGAGAGTGCAACCAAGTTCTTGTCATTTTTAGATCAATGTTTTGTTAAACTATGACAGCTATCCATGACAGAGCGCCAAGTAACTTTTTCAGTTGACCACAAAACTGAGTCTGACTTGCAGTGCTTAGTCATTTTTTATATGTTTTTTTCTACATGATACATTCCATGTGTGTATGTGTTTTTCATTGTTCTTTTAAATATAATTAGAATATCACTAGCTGTGATACAAATCAGTCTTCTCCAACAGATTACTTTCTTTGATTAAGTTTTAGAAACTTCTCATCACATTGTGGCTATTGATGACACCTCTCTGGTTATACTTTGAACAATTGGGCTATTGTGGAATTGATTACTTGCTACAGTATTATCTTCTCTGGTTTGCCCATTACAGTTTTAAATGACACAGACAACAGAGCTCTTACCACCCCTACAGAGAGTCTCTCCTACCTTCCAGTAGACATGACCATTAGGATAGTTTTTCCCAACCTCTGATTAAGTTCTTCCCAGAGGAAAAAGATGTTTATGATGCCTTTCAGCCTTTTGGGGCCTGATCCAAAATTGAGATGTTTAGAAGAAAAAGAATCACTTCATCTGTAGCAAGAGATCCCAATGTTTCTTTTCCTGCAAGAGCAGAAACGTTCCTTACCATTTGCTTTCATTGCCTTGTGCTGTCTTGATTTTTAGCAGATCTCACAAACCTTGTTTGGTCTCACAAACCTTGAACTTGGACCAACCTTGCCTGTTCTACCCAGCAGTATAGGTTCTAGGCTGTAGTTGATGCCACTCATGCATTGCTCATAGGACATTTTATACCTTTGGGGTGTGGGGCAAATCTGAAATGAAGGGATTATCACTCCAGTTATTTTCTTGTAGGTTTAAAAACCTGAAAGCATGTACAATTTCGTCAGCTGAAGTCTCTTTCCTATTTCTTTCTTTGCCCAGCAAGACAGATGTAGAGTTTGATAAAACAATAAAAGAAGTTTAAGGTATAGTCTAACATAGTGTGCAGGAATGTGCTACTACCCCCTGAATTCTCATGCTGTATCACAACTGCTTTATTGAAGTGTGCTGCTGAACCTAATATGTGTGTACTCTACCTGTTATCACTGTATGGTACCACAGCTTGCTACTGTTGACACAGCTAATCCAACACAGTTTTAAGAATGTGTAATTTGCTATTGAACCAAGATAATGATGATAAATAGATCCTACTTTTGTATAAAACTGAAACCATTGTGGGCCTCTTGTCTGAAGTTCTTAAATAGGTTCTGTGAGAGGAGGCTGGGCTAGCAATGTCAGCAGGTTGCCAATTTATTTGGGGTCAGGGAAGAAAAAAGGTGGGGTTTTTTGGAGCTTCCATAAATACTTTCTCCATAAACTGAAAGACTCTGTAGGAAAGGTAAAGAGATGCTTCCATCAAGCGAAAAGCAGTAAGTCATCAACTGAATGTTTTCAAGCAAAACAACATGGGAATGCTGCTTAGCCCCTTTCAAATAGTTTGGAATTGTAAAAGCATTTTTGTATGTGAGGATTGGGGAAAATCATCTGCCGTGTGTTTAATGGGAAGAGCGTAGGACAGGACATCAGAACACTACTTACATATAGTCAGGTTTTTTCATCCTGCCAGGGCATCACTGATCTCTTTCTGCTCTCCTAATGGTGTTGCAGAGGCTTAGGAAAGAGCAGGCCTTAAACTAATTCTAGCTTGAGTACTTTTTAAACTTAAACATTTCTAAACATTAACACAGAAGAGTACGGGTGGCTGTTTTGACATCCTCTGTTTCAAGAGCAATGTTGTGCAGTTCTTTTTAACTGCTATCATTGCTGATTGAATTACATTGTTATTATCTACAATTAAGTAGCAGGGAGTAAATTTTCACTGTGTTGAAAGGGTGGTCACCCCATTCAAGTGTTTTGGCTGTCCGGAGGGTCACCTCCAAGCACCGGGGCTGAGCAGCGCAGCCCAGGAGCTCAACACTCACCTCGCATCCCTTCGCAGCCCCTCTTCAATCACACTTGTGCTCTCTCACTTCATCTAATGTGGCTGTACCTCAAAATGCAAAACTTTGCCCAAGATGGATAGTGGCAGAGCATCTGTAGGCTTGTTAAGTCAAACTCTGATAAACAAGCCGTAGCTGGTGTGTGCCTTGCAGACAGACTGCTGGAGTATTCACTGACCTTAAGACTCAATCAGATCATGTCGGCAGAGTATGGTTCTGAATGTAACTGCCTCCGACTTCAACAGCTGCGTTTACTGCATAAAGAAAAAGCTGTTAAGCCTGTGCCCTTTGTGCTCTCAGCTCTGTTTCCCTAAGAGGTTTATGCATGATTCAAGAAAAGTCTGCAACAGAATAACTCCCCTCCCATAATAAACCCAACAAGAGGAGATGTTCTTTTATATTTTAGGTTGGTAGCAGCATTTTTAAATGATTTCTGAAATAAAAATTTTTGAACTCTATCATTATGAAGTTGATGGTAAATAGATTTTTTTCTGAGGAAAAACTATTGACTTCCATTATCTGTCTGAGATGTATTTGACGAAATACAAAGGCAACTTATTCCTAACTTTCTGTCTGCTCACAGCCTGCTTTGGCAATGAGAGCCAAGTTAAAACCAGTAGATCTGTTTGGTAAAGCTAAATGCCTGAATAGTTCAGGTGTGTATTCAAAGCTTCTCCAGGCTTTCTGGATCTGCTGTGCCTGGTAGTGTAACAGAAACCTTTTCACTTGTGATAGGCTGCCTCTACTGCATGAGCTTTTCCTGCAAAAAACAAGAAGATAATTCATCTTGCATGCTTTCAGTGGTGGTGTGTCTAGTTATAGACAGAGCACCGGGAGTGCAAAAGGGATCCACAGTGGAAATGAATGTGAGGAGTAGGAAAATTAGCCTCATGTTCCCTAAATTATGAGAGCATATGAAGTTGAGCAGATTCACCTTGTTTCTAACTCTTTCAAGAAAATCTTTGTGAAATAACTTATATGATTTTGCACCATTCTTTGAATTGCAGATGCAGGGAATCACATTACAGGAAGCATTTCTGTATTCACATTGTTCTTTTTTCTGTTTTCTTCTATAATACAACCCAGTGACATTATTAGGCTATGTAGAATAGTTGTAAAGTCTCTGGCTGCCATGTGAAATCTGAAAGGTTTTTTAGTTTGTTGATCTTTTACAGTCATCAGGAGTGGAATAGAGCAACAAAACACCAATCTCTCTTTTGGGAAGTTCAAAAGAATATTTTTGACTGGAGCCACTTTATTATCATGCTGTATCATGCCATTTTCTTAGCTTTGTAAAAGGCACAGTGCCTAGCATTTTGAGATGTTAGTATTGCTTTCCTGAAAGATTTATTTTTAAACATATGATTGTCAGAAAGATAGAATGTTTATGTGTAAAAGACTTTGGGAAAACAAAAACAGTTGGAAAATGGAACACCTTTGTATTTGTAAAGTCAAACAATTCCGGGGGAAGTGAGGTGTTTTGAAGAGAACATTGGAATTAATGGCCCTGGCATGTTGTTCTGGCAATGTCTTTAGACACCACTGCAGCCTGACAGATTAATTGGCAGCATGCACTAGCCTGTTGCAATCCAGAGTTCACAGATAGTTCTCACTAGATGAATGACGGATGGGGTGTTAGTAGGGTTGGGCAAAACAGTCTGGACAAGAACACAAACTGCTGCCCAAGTATCATGCTTAATTCAGGCTGACCTGAATAAGTTTGAACTACAGGGTGGTTTTTTTTCCCTATGGGCTGCTTCCTAAAATACTGCCTTTTAAAAAAAGACAAAGGGCAAAGTCACCCATGTCTTTGCGTTTTGGTTGCAGGCTGGAAATAGAGTAAAACAATAAATACATTGCAAAGAGTATGTATCATCTAAGTTTCCAGTTCAGCTTTGCAATCCCAGGGAATTGAAGTTGAGAGTTGAAGTATTCTTCAGATGTTCAGCCAATTTTATCATGCCTAACTAAACCAAGCTTTTCAACACTATGAATTTTGCTCATCAGTAGCTAATAAGCGTGTTTTAAAAAAAACTTGGTAGAGTCTGCAACCATAGCCCTTCCAAAATAAATATGATTATGTATTCTTAAATACCTGGCTCGGTAAACTGCTGTGAATGAATTGTTACCCAGCTTCCCTATCAACCTTCTAAATTACCTATGAACTTTGCAGTTACAGTGTTTAATTATTTTCCTGATCTAAATCCTGTCACCTTGCCCATATAGGACAAAACAACACTGGAGACCCTGACTCAGCAACTGGCAGTAAAACAGAGTGAAGATGGGAAGTTTAGCCACGCAATGATGGATTTCAACATGAGTGGGGATTCTGACGGTTAGTACAAATGGCTTATCCTTATTTCCAGGTTTGTGTGTACATGTCAACAGGATTTGGAGGAGAATCCAAGTGCTTTGGAGGCCTGTGAGGAGTAAGAGCAGTTAGAAATAAGTGGCTATTAAACAAGGCAGGAAAGAATTATTTGTGTGGTGTTTTTAAGTCTGGAGGTGATTTTTAGCCTTCTCTTCTGTACGCTGCAGTTCTCAAGACTGGACCAAGAATGGATTTCTGATGGTAAAAGGGAATAAAGGCGGCAAATGGATGTGAGATAAATTTGCTCACACAGTGAGTCCATGAATTACAGACCTCATCATCCATCAGTGATGCACGCTCTGCATCTGTAGGGACTTTCTTGGTTTGATGAAGCAAATGTAATGTTCATTTCTTTATCTGCCATTGCTTATGTTGTTATGGAGAGGTAAGCACAAAAACAGGCAGATGTGTAAATGCTCCTTTGCAAGTTAGAGAATTGTTTAAGAAAAAACACCTGATACTGCCATATATCACTCCCTTCCCATCACAAAAAAGGTATAAGATAGGTAACGTGATATGACCAGCATTTTGTAAGCAAGAAAGGAAGAAAGTAAAAAGAAAATCTACATTGATAAGTGTTGGGTTTATGTTACTAAGTAGTAAAAGGTGTTTTAGAAAAGCTGTTTAATGTTTTGTGTTGAAAAAAACAATTGAAATTCTTCATCAAGTCTATACTCTGTGATACTGAATCAATAGAGCAACTATAAACTAGACAATATACAATATATGGTGTTTCCTACTGCTTCAAGTAAAAAGAAGAAACACCATTCAGCTGTTGTGAACACTGACTCATTGAATGTGCAGTGCCTGACATAGGTTACTGATGGCAGAGGAAGCTGCATAATGAAACACAGTCTGGAAATGTTTTTCTCTTTCTTTTTAGGAAGTGCAGGAGTTTCAGAGTCTAGAATTTATCGGGAATCCAGAGGGCGTGGTAGCAATGAGCCCCATATCAAGCGCCCAATGAATGCATTCATGGTGTGGGCTAAAGATGAACGGAGGAAGATCCTTCAAGCCTTCCCTGACATGCACAACTCCAATATCAGCAAGATACTAGGTAAGAATGATCGAGTAGGGTTCTTTCAGTAGCAAAACTCAAAAAAACCTTTGACTGACTAGAGCTGAGCACCTGACACAACAGAATTACTGTCTCTAGAACATCTCTTTTGCTACTTAATGACTGCACCAAGGACAACAGTGATAGGAACTTCCACTGTTCTGCCAAGTAGTATACATTAACCATAACCTGAAATGTTCTTGCATCTTTGTCATTACTGAGATTGTGGTGGTGGTTTTGGTGTGAAAACATGAACTGAATGGACAGAAACAGTTCATTTCATTAGGCTGTTGAACAAGCACAAAACAACTGCTATCACTTATTTGCCCACATATTTTATCTAACTAGATTCTGTGGGGTAGCACACCACAGTATTTGATTTGTGCCATATCACTTTCTGTTCAAATCAATGGCCATAGGGAAAAAATCCTAAAATGTATCCTTTTATTTTATACACTGTCAGTTTTAAATGATTTTTATTATGTTTCTGTTATATTAAATTTCCCTTTAGTACATGATCTCTATCACAAGCTGCTTTTATTATAAATATTCTGAAAATAATCCTGAAATCAAAAAAAAAGAAGCATCAGAACTGATTTCCATATCCTCCACTCTTCACATCTCAAGCAATATTTGTCATGAACATCATCTACTGAACTTCATGCCATAGTCTTCCAACTTTTCACTACTTGCTCAAATTCCCAGGACCACATTCCATCCTAATTTGCTCCTCTGTGACACACAGAATGATACAGAAGATGAATAATGAGGATCTCTGAGGCCAATGAATTACTGTTCTGCAGGGAAAAAAAAAAAAAAAAAATCTGTGACCAAATTGGAGATGTTGCATTTTTACCGATAAAAGACTGTGTTACAGGACCTAAGTGTCCCTCAGGCCCATGGGTAAAAGCTTAAGCAGGGAACATGTTTACCTGAGCTGCAGGTCTCATTGGTTTTTCAGACAACGTGATAGATGTAGCACAACTGTAATGGCATCATTAACCATCTGCAGGGCTGGTAAATATGCTGAGTTTAGATTTGGCTGCACCTCGATTGCTGTGTTCAGTTTTGGGCCCCTCACTACAAAAAGGACATTGAATTACTCGAGCGTGTCCAAAGAAGGGCAGCGAAACTGGTGCAGGGTCTGGAGCACAGGTCGTAGGAGGAGCGGCTGAGGGAACTGGGGTTGGTCTGGAGAAGAGGAGGCTGAGGGGAGACCTCATCGCCCTCTACAGCTCCCTGAAAGGAGGGTGCAGAGAGCTGGGGATCAGTCTCTTTAACCAAGTAACAAGTGATAGGACGAGAGGTAATAGCCTCAAATTGCACCAGGGAAGGTTTAGACTGGCTGTTAGGAAGCATTTCTTTCCAGAAGGGCTTGTTAGGTGTTGGAATGGGCTGCCCAGGGCAGTGGTGGAGTCCCCATCCCTGGAAGTGTTTAAGAGTTGTGCTGACATTGCGCTTAGGGATATGGTGTAGTTGAGAATGGTCAGTATTAGGTTAATGGATGGACTAGGTGATCTTCAAGGTCTTCTCCAATCTAGACAATCCTGCAATTCTGTGGTCAGAGGTTTGAAGTTTAGCTTGATGAGAGTAGTATTATGAAAAGTTAGTAGGGGGCAAGTGGAAATGAGTTAAATTGGTTAGAGAGGTGGAATGTATTGGCTGTCAATGGCAAATGTGACGATATTAACCCATGATTAAAAAGGTGGTATGATATTATTAGATTAGTTATGGAAACGGGATTAGAAGGCTAAATTGGTTATGTTGATGGTAAAATAACCTTATACTGGTTAAAAGGGATTATACTGGTCAGAGTTATATGATGTGATTAGACTGAGGACGGGGCAGTAATAGTTTTGGTCTGTTTCTAAGTTGAGAGTAGACCTGATTAAACCTGTTTTGATATAATCAGCTTCAGAAATCTACAAGATCATTCTGAATGGCCCTTTTCATATAGAAAGTACAAAGAGAGCTTGATGTTTTCCCTCTTAACTGATTGTTTTGGATAACAACCTCCGACAGCACACTGCTAATTCATTCTGCTTAAAACAGGCGCTTGAGCTGGGCTGACATTTTACGTAGTCTCTGGGGATCCTGGTTGACATTTTAAAGGGCTTCTAAGCATTTTATAATACTCTAAAATCTGGTTTTAATAAGCCATTCTGCTGAAATTGTTAACATAAGGAATCACCTTTTACTATTTGGCGCTAGATCAGGGAGATATGGGGACATCTTTTTCTGATTAGATATACAGTAGTTGGAGTAAAATGTGCAAATTCATTACAGATCCTGTTGAGGTGACAGACAGTATAGCTGACTCCAAACTCTTTCTGTTTTGCTGCCAGATAAGGGAAAAGCAAGGTCTGAAGCAGTAAGAGATGATGTTTCTATTTCTTTCCAGCATCTTATTTAATTTTTTTATTCCACCTATGCAATGGAGAGGGATGTCCTGACGTCTTCTTTCTTGACAGAAACATTACAAAGGTCTTCCCTCAATTGCAAAAGGCCAGCCTTTTGAAGACAGCAGGGAGTTCTCTGTTAACTGGCATAGGGTGAGCAACTAGAAGCTTACAGTTCAGCCAGGTATCAGGGTCTCTTTATTAGAAAGCCACAATTTTTCCTTACCATTTTTTAGCAGCACTGCTACACATTGAAGTCAGAGAGCTCCTTGTCACAGGGAGTAGCTTAGATGGAGTTATCACCAATCAAGGGTCATTTTTATAGTAGAATAAGATGAGGTGCCCTTCCCAGCACTAGAATTCTTTAGGGATTATGTTTGACACTGTGGTATTATGTTTTGAGCATAAAAATTAGATACATGGATTTGTCACTAAATTCATCTGTGCATACGTTTGTCATCCATCTGTTCATTGCAACTTAAACTTGCAGATAATAATTTTTTTTAGTACATTGTTAAAAAAGTGCTAAAATGGGTCTCTTGGACCCTAACAATTTAATAATGCATTGTTTAGATATTTTTGTAAATACTTTAATTAAATTTCACTGAGAAATCTACATAAAGAGATGAGGAAAAGATGAAGTCAGATACTACCTTCAGAAATTCTTTTGTGGATGTGCAAGTGTGTGAATACAAACCTATACACATACCTATACATTATATAAGTGTTTGTGTATGTGAGGGTATCATTTAAATGTAAAATCAGCCTGAATTAGATAATCAGAATCAAAAATGTCAATCTAATGGACTAAAAGTTAGGCAATATTACAAACAGCTGAAAATTCTTGTTGGAGAAACTTGGCTTAAAACCAGTGGTAAGAAGAGCTCCTACCCCCACCTAGTACTTGTGCATGTGTGCCGGAGCACAAGTGCCAGGGCACACATGGAGGCATCTCTTCTCTGTCCTGGACATAAAAAACCAGCCCCCACAACCACATTTGCAGTGACTGTGTGGGCACAGCTCCAACTGTCCTAGCTCACTTTGGGGGCAGGAGCCATGTCTGGGGCTGAAAAGTCTTCTAGTTTTCTCATCTATTTTCTAAATACTTCAGCCACCAGATTAGGGAGAACTGTGCAAGAATCCTGCTTGTCATTATGTATGCATCCAGGGAGGGGAACGGGTTCTTGTTGTCATAGTCAAGGAGAAAAGCCTTGCATACTTGACCCACTCAGAGCTTTCTAACACAGATGGTGAGCAGAAAGCTCACCCAAGAGTGTAAATCTTCCCTTAAAAAGAAAGATTTTTCAAGATATTTCAATAATGCCTTGTTTGGGCTTGGGCTTGGTACCTGTGCCTGCCTGAGTGTGTTTATAAACACATAAAGCAATGGCAGATAAAGCCATTACAAATATATTTTGTTCAAACACAAAGTATTTTTAACCAGTTTTAGTATGTTGATTGACAATAATCATTCATAGCTTAGCTTGCCTGTGGGTGCAAATTCAAAAATCAGAGTTACATATTCTTTAAACTTCTGAAATTTCAGATTAAGACCAATCACAGAGCTGGCTGGATTTTGCTAGGAAAATAATTGAAAAATATAAAATGTAAAAACAAGGGTTTATCATCACAAAATGTGCCCTTTTTCAAAATTTATTTTGACAGCATTGGTTGTTTAATTATTTACGATACTTCAAAACATACTAGTAAATTATATTTAGTACATTTTGTAAAAACAGTAAAGTCATAATAAGAGGAGGTATCACTGCAGAAGGCAGCTATTAAAAATTTTGCTAGGAAGAGAGGTGAGACTGCCAGGATTTTTGTTGTATTGAGTTTACAGCTTAGGAAGCAAAGACATAACAAATGACATTTATGTATAAATATTGTATGTGCAACTGTATGTACAAATATTATGGATCAAAATTTCAGGTTTTATGGCCCTGATCCTGCAAAGACTTATGTGTTTGCCTAACTTCACCCACTATTTACAGATCTTTTCATGTGAGGGAGTAGGAATCTGCCTGCCCAGATCTGACTGTAGTATCGGAGCAAGTGAGCTAGCACAGTGAAAGAGGAATTATTCTGGGATGGAACATTTTCATGACAATTTTGCAACAACTGATTTGAATTTCTACCTTTCTGTCTGTCCATCTGTCTCAAAATGTATCTGAAATCCTACATTGCAAGTCCCCTCACAGTGTCTAAAGGAAATTCCAAGATTTGTTTAAAGGCTGAGGTTTTTGACTTTATTATTCATAAATAAAAACTGATTCATCAGCAGGAAATGAGGCTGGGGCTGTTTTTCTAAGCCACTGGGGCTACAGCAGGTTTGTGATTAGAAAACTCTAGATTTAGACCAACTTTTATGATTTATTTCATATGCTAAAATGCCAGTGTACCAGTGTCTGTGAGATAGAATTTGAAGGTAGACCTACATCTGGGCATCTTCCAGTAGAGCTCATATGCTTTATCCTGAACTCCTAACATCTTTCAACACAGTCCCTATCTACATTTCCATCTTAAGCAGCATTAGTGGGTGTTAAGTGTTTTGACAGTCTCCGCATGTTTATCACTGTGTCATTTAGCCCAAAATCTAGGAGGTACTACGAATGGAAATTTGGTGTCACTTTTTCTAGCCACTTTCTTTGCCAGAAAAAGCTTGGAATAATTTCTCTGCAGGAGATAAAGCTGCCGACCAGGCTTCTGGCCACAGAGGTTTGCTGCCCTGTGTAAGACAGAGTCCTGCCACAGAGCCCTGTGCATAGACACTACCTCAGTATGACATACAAAGTGCTGTGCAGGAGTTTTAGTCCAAGTCCTTAGAAACCATCTAGTCACGCTAATATGGTCGTGTGCCTAAGCTAATAACAATGTAATTGAACTGTTTCCCATTCCAGAACTCGCTGGAAGATCTCTGCATGTTACGTGTTGTAAACATAATGAAAAATGCCATTTTTTTGACCCCAAAGTAATGTTTGCTAAGAAAGGGATGTCCATTGCCCCTGTTCAGAACAAAGACATCATTATTTACAAATCGATTGTCTCTAGGTGTAGGTCAGGCTGTACCAGCCTGTTATCCCTTTATTGCAGCTTGGAATAAAGATTCAAAGAGCAATGTGGAAAATGGTGTCAATAATCAGAGGGGGTCTTTCTAGAGGGAACCAAACTGTTTTCTTTCCTGGGAAGGGATAACTGCACTCTGTATTGCAAGTCTTAGGGGCGCAGTGAGGTAAGACCAGCCCAAGTAATAGCATGAGCTAAGTACAGTATGAGTAACCATAAAAAAATGAAGAACAAGAGGAAGTCAAGTATGACATATGACATTATGAACCCATTAAATTGAGAAACTATTCAAACTTTCTTCCAATGGGAAAATGGACTATTTAACAATAAAGTTTTCCTTCTAGGCCACACATTTCACATCTTGGACCATTCCTGTTATTTGAAATGTATCTTACCCTGAAGCACTTCTGTAGCTCATGGAAAAATAAAACAGGGTGACTGATTCAAGAAATTTTACTTTCTGCTTCCATATTATGTCTTTTAAGAAATATTAGTTTATGAATTTCAAGAAGTATCTGAAAACAATAGTAAAGTCTTCATTATTTCCCTAGCTCAAATATCCACACTAACATAGGCAGAGCGTCAGAAACAAGGCTGCCAGAAATGAAGCCGTAGTGCGGCTCCACGGAGAGGTATGCCAGTATCCCAGTGCTCTTTCCTTCATGACACGTTCTAAATTCTTAAAGTTGGAGCTGGCAGTGTTCAGCAGGACTTGGTCTTAGAGTTAAAACCCCACTGAGACATACAGGATAGTTTATAGCTTTTAGAGGCATTGCTTCAGGGTGTTTGCAGGCTCCTGTACCCAGCAGCATAGCATTTATGATCAGTTCATATTCTGCTTCTCACAAACCTGGAAGCTAGAAAGGTGGGGCGTTTATGATGAAAGACTAAGCTGTAGACATGTTCATATCCAGAGTTTATGCCTTGATCCAACCATGGTGGAGCACAGCAACTAGATCATAGCACATAGTAGTGGTGCCTCCGCTAGAACAGGAGGTGAAAACAGGCCCATGGCCAAAGGAAAGTGGGGGGGACGTAACAGACCAAACTCTGTGTATCTAAGGGGTGTTTGGCCATTCCATTAAAATACACTGCCTTGTTTTCTGAAACAAAGTGTCAGGGATTGCTCGTTATCAGGATGATGGTTTTGCTTCCCCCATGAAAGACATTATAATGTAGACAAGTTTCAGTAAAATACTGAGTCAAAACTTCCAGTATCATCTCTCTCTGCCTCTTGGCCATACCCAAGAGGTTTACCAGTCAAATACAAACAAGACCTGACCCCTGTCTAGAAGCTCTGACAGATTCCCAGCCCAAAGCAATATGACCGTAGGTATTTGTTCTGGGTGACCTACTTGTTTCTCTGCCTTTCAGTATTTGTGGATGAGTAGAATCTCATTTCTCATTCTTTCTTTGTTTGTTTGTGACAGGATCCCGCTGGAAAGCTATGACAAACCTGGAGAAGCAGCCATACTATGAGGAGCAGGCCCGACTCAGCAAACAGCACCTGGAGAAATACCCAGACTACAAATACAAGCCAAGGCCGAAGCGTACCTGCCTTGTAGATGGCAAAAAATTACGCATTGGTGAATACAAGGCTATCATGCGCAATAGACGCCAGGAGATGAGGCAGTATTTTAATGTTGGGTATGGGACCTTTAAAAACTACCACTCTTTTTAGAAAAGAAAATTTTCAGGGAGAATTCTTAATTCAGTGTGGTAAATGTTATATTTTATTGGCAAGAACATTATATATTGCTAACAGAATACGAAGTTTATACTTTAAAACAATGTGTTCCAGGAGGAAGTTAGTTAGGGATTTTTTTTGTTGGCTCTGCTGTATACTCATCTTAGAGCTTTGGCCAACTGTCTCATTTCCACTCCGATCATGCAAAAGAAAAAAGGAAAAAAGCTTAAGATTTTCCAGTGAAACGTAAGTCTTCTAATAAAGCCTTACAAGTATTACTTTATTATGAGGCCTCGGAGATTATAACTGAATGAATCTGTGGTAGTGCTTCTTGATCCAAAAGCCAAAAATGCAAGTTTGCATTCAGTATGATCTATGGCAAGTGGTCTCCAAAAGAACTGCTGAACATACTGAACTTGAGCTGGAATATGGACTTGGCTCAGTTAATTCATATCAGGCATGAAGTTGTCTGTGTTGTTCATTGTGATGGTATTTGTCATACTAGGGAGTGTCTCACAGTACAGTAAGCTAAATGCTTTGTGTTGAGCATAAATTTCAAGAAGACTGGTTCTGATAACTAATAGATTAGCTTGATATAGTTAGATTAAAATCTGCCTAGAAAACTAGCATGTATTTTCCTTCTGCAAAGACACCTTGGTTTTGGTTACAGCAGATCAAAAGAATCGGAAATAATCAAATATTCTGCAGTATTTCTATATTCACTCCAGAAAATGAAAAGCTACATAGTGGTCTTTCTTAAAAAAAATTAAAACCAGCAACAAGAATGACCCTCAGAAATAATGGAATTTGTGTTCTGAATTTGGAATCATTTTAATACTGAGTTGCACGTCTCTCTAGTTAATGGCTAGAAGTAGCAATAAAGAAGGGAATATCTGTCCAGCAACTGTTAAGTGTCATCAGACTGTGTTTTAAACAGCTACAGTGTGCCTTGTTATAATAAGCCGCTCAGCAGAGAAATTTGAGCTGCTTAACCCTGTGGCGCTGGCAGGTCCAGTGATCCCAATGGTAAGCACTGAAACAAACACAGGGAAGTCAGCCAACATTTGGCATCAAGAGATTAAAAAAAAGAGGAGGGGGGCCTTCTGAAAAAAGAATAGGTGGCAACAGAGCCCCCAGAACACTGCTTATCTGGTTAACATGCATGCTTCATCATGGGAAAAAAAATTAACCTTGTAACATTCTGCATATTTAGCTTTCCAAACAAGGCTGACATTGAAATCAAGACATTTCTGGAGATAATTCGCACTGGGGTGTTAGAGCATAGAACCTAGGGTGAAATCTTTATAGAATTTACTGACAAAGAAGCTGATGACTGCAGTGGGGTCAGTGTTTGATGCTGGCAGTCACAGCAGTACAGTTGCATTCCTGGTTTTAGTTCCCCATCTGCTGCATCACCCAGTACAGGTCATTTCAGGCTAAACTTCTGAATGCCACTCCCGCTCCTGCCTGGGCACCAAAAGAATGGATTGGGTTTACAAGAGCTCTGGCTATGCTAGTTGCTGCGACATGCTGAAAGCCTGTCTGAAGGCATCACAATGTGAAGGATTGGGCATTTTTTGCAACTCTTGGACTTAGTGCCTCCCTGTCTCACTGTCCTCCTCTTTAATGGTAGTGTGGGAAGCTCATCTCACTGGAATGCTGAGAGCCCTAATACATTAGTATGAGGACTGCTTTGAGATCCTCTGGAGTGAACATCCTATAGAAGAGGAAAAATACTATTCTTAAATTATTTAATATTTGAAAAGCACTATGAAAAGCACCATTTAAGTGCCAAGTGTTCCTATTGTTAAATATTAAAAGCAATTTAAGTGTGCTGAATCTTGTTACAGAAATGCTGACTCCAGAAAACAAAAGCCTTCCTACTGAATAAAGAAT
The DNA here is from genome assembly GCF_965140245.1 of Athene noctua. Classification (NCBI taxonomy): domain Eukaryota; kingdom Metazoa; phylum Chordata; class Aves; order Strigiformes; family Strigidae; genus Athene; species Athene noctua. Next base: position 23,811,164 of record NC_134039.1, read on the forward strand.
AAAATGCAAATCAGATATGCTCCCTAGTTTAAGAGCTATATCTTCAGCTGAGACAACTTCTACTTGTTTCAGGAACACAGAAATAAGAACTGTGTGGAGGGAGGCCTTGCTCGAATGGGAGGCAGGAAGCATCTGAAAATGCAGCAAGCAATTCCAAACAAACGTAAAGCTGTTTGGCAGAGGAAAGTCTTTCAGGATCACTGTACTGTGCAAGGCTTACTGTACGGCCAGGGGAACAGGGGAGGGTTTCATTCTTAATTAAGAATATTCATCTCAAGAGGCTCTGCCCTGTCTCCTGTGGCAAGGCTTTTCAGTGCAGATGGACACACTGCTGATGACATTACAATGTGCAGCATGTACTGAAGAGTATTACTGCAATAGAATTACTTCATGCAGCAAGCAAACAAAAGGAGCATGAATTTTAAACCTCTAGGCTTGTTGGGACCCTGAAGCTTCTCAGGGAAACAAACACTGGTATAACACAGCTAGTGTTCCTGATGCAAAGGGAATTTCTATGGCCTGGAATAATTCTTTCATGACTGCGGACAGGTTTCCAAGGCTTAGAGGCCATATAAAGGCATCCTGTAGAGGATTTTCTCAAATGCTCATGATGCTTGCTTTTTATTTAATTAATGCATGCTTCCGTTCTAAGTCTGCCTTTTTGCAATTTTATCCACCTTCCTTCAAAGATTATGCTTTTCTCAAGTGCTGCTCGCTGTGGAAACTGTCACCTTCCAGTGGAAGGCCCTTAGTGATCATCCTGTAAACCCATGTTGTCCCCAGAAAGCCCACTGTTCCTCTTCTTAATGATGACCAGGTCTGTGAGTGAATGTGGAATAACTATTACCTCTTTGGAGAGACCTGCCCTGCTTTTTCCTCATCCACTGGTAGATTTTTACAGCACCTCCTCATTCCTGTGTATGCTGCCTAGCCCTTGTCACATCTCTCCTGTTAGCAATGTGTTACTTTTATGTCTACTCCTGCTAGCAGCTTGGGTTACTTAAAAGGAAGATTTTCAAAATACATGTTTTTTAAGTTGGACCACAATTGAAAGGATGTTTAGTTTTGGCTGGCAGCTCATGGGACACCCACTTTAGCCAGTAAAGAAGTTTGCATCACAAGCAGGCAAGCTGAAGCTGTGTAGTTCAGGTAAAGCTAGAGGTGTTTACAGAGATAGGGTTTTGGTTTGGGCTTGATGTTCGTTTCAAGGGCATCAGTTGGTGAGTCTGGAATATTAATATAAGGGTTGTCCTGCATGGGCCATCCAGGAGCTTCCTTTGCATGCCCAAGAGCATACGCTACGAGCTTGCAAAGTGCGGTTGTACTTGCTCTCCCTTTACTGCTTCTAGTATTCAAACGTCCTTTTACTTTTTCTCCATGGCAGGCAACAAGCACAGATTCCCATTGCCACCGCAGGTGTAGTTTACCCAGGAGCCATTGCCATGGCAGGAATGCCTTCCCCACATCTGCCCTCTGAGCACTCAAGCGTGTCCAGCAGCCCGGAGCCCGGGATGCCCGTCATCCAGAGCACTTACGGCATCAAAGGCGAGGAGCCTCATATCAAGGAAGAGATGCAGACCGATGACGTCAATGGAGAAATCTATGATGAATATGATGAGGAAGAGGATGACCCCGATGCAGACTACGGGAGTGACAGTGAAAATCACATTGCGGGGCAAGCCAACTGATCAGGGTCCGAATATCTTGTGACCTCAAGGACTTCAAGGAGAAAAGAAAAAATAAATAAAGCCCCATCTGGTTTATCCTTGCCAGTGGCCAAGCACATTAACTTTCTCATACACTGACTGTTACTTTAACTGTTAGTCTTAACTAGTTGGGACATCAGCTGACTAATAGACATCAGCCTGCATCAGAAGAAAAAAGGCTCAGAAGAAAGGAAACAAAGACAACGACGACAACAACAGAATGATATAAGCTATGGGTAAAATAATGCCAGTAATTCAGCTGCTATACCCAAGCACTGAAGTCTTACCCGTCGACCTTTTATTATTATTATTTTTTTTTCAAATAAACTTTATGGCTGTTTGTTCTACAATGTTCTAGAAATTCTCACTCAGGTACACAGTGCCAACAAGTGGCTTGTGAATGTGTTTTGTTGTTTTGTGCTACAGTTTAAAGAGAAATAATTTTTTTGTTTTGTTTTTGGTAATGCACCTGACAGGAAAGAAAAAAGATAAAATTCCTTTTACCCTTTCTGTCTCCTCCTCCTCCTCCTCCTCCTCCTCCCTGGCAAATCTGGGTCAGAAGTGTGTGTGTGTGTGTGTGTGTGTGTGTGTGCACGCGTGTGTGCCTGTGCCTGTGCGCGTGGCTGGCAAGGAAGGAAGTGGGGAGTCTGTTTCTGTTAACCCCAACAAGCAATTATTTCTTTTCAAGAGAGGACTTCTCTTCATCAGTTGCACACCATACTGAGTCTTTGAGCAAGTGCCAAATTTGTACTAAAGCGCTGAACTAGTCCAATTTGCTTTTTCTTGGTTGATCTCTTCTTGTTTTGTTTTTCTTTTGCTTTTCTTTTGCTTCCTGCTCTGTCTTAAGTTAGGACAGTGTTGTATCTTAGACAATCCCTTGAAGAACCTGATATACCAGCAGCTGGTGAGATTAGACATATATTTTTGGGTTTGGTTTTGCTTTTTAAAGGAAACTGTAGGTGCCATTCTCAGGTGAAAAGAGAGAGAGAGAGAAACATAAGAAATTTAGAGAAAAAATATTTTATGGTCTTGGATTTTCATGTGTGCGTGTTTATGGTACTAATAAGAATAATATTGGACTATTGTGAGCAAAAAGCATGTTCCAGAATGAAGTCCTGCACCCTGGTCTGTAAGGAACCTTTGCTCTTCATTTACACTTCAAGTGGCAGCATATACAACATAAAAAAGGCTTGCCCAAAACGCAATTTGTTCTGCACAGGACAGGACAACACCTCGCTGAGTGTAATTAGGTTACCATGATGTCCAGTTTTAATGAACTCATACCTTCAGGTGGTTGAATACTGATCTCTGATTCCACGGGGAATTTTTTTTCAACTGACATTTTTTTCTACTTTGTGCTTGCAGAAATCCATTTTTTATCAGTGGGATGTTTATGTAGGAAGGAAGACTCATAGCTATTTCCATATTCAGAGTGGTAATGTAAGACCCTGAACCTTTGTGGTGCTGAGTTTCCGTACCTGCTGCATCTCACAAGTGAAAAATTGTTCTCCTGGGCTAAAATATTTTCAGCATTGTTCTAGAGCCCTTAGATGTGTCACTTGGGCAGTTTTGCCTTCCTTGGGCAACAGCAAGTAGGTGAGGAAGGTAGATTTACACATCCTTGTAATCCCAAGCAGAAGTTAGCCTTTTGTATTTCCAATAAGGTAACTGTTACTCTTTTATTTCAGAAAAAAAGAATGTAAATACAAGTGAATCAAAGAGTCTTATTTCATCTCCTCACTCTGTAGGAGAGGACCCAGGTTCATGTAGCAAGACAGAAGCATTTAGATCTAAACCAACCAACTAACCAACCAACCAAGTTCACCCTAATGAGGCAAATTTAGCCTTTAGTACAATCAGCCATTTAAGTCCAGGTGCAGAATGAAAAGGGGCAGGTAGGAGGAGAGATTGAGAAGAAGGGTCTTTCTTTGCCTCTTGAAATCCCACTTGAAGTGTAACTTGACGTCTGCAGACCTTATGCAAAGCAAACAATCAGATGCCATTGAAGACTTAGGACAATACTCTGACGAGCAGTTTGGACTTGTGATAGTTTTACCCTGCAACATCTGTTTTATTTTTCTCTCGTTTTCCCTTTTTTAATTTCCACCTCTGCCTCGAAAAATTCTTTTCTATTTTCTCTCTCTCAGAAGATTTGCTCTGAAGTTATGCTTGGAGTAGCTGATCATATCCTCCATGTCAGAGAGGGTTCTTTTTGTTTGTATTTTATGATTGTGTTGGGTTTTTTTCAGTTGAACTGCCTCTTCTTGCTAGTGTTGTAATGGTAATTCTAATTCTAATAATAATAATAATAATAATAATGGTCAGCTGTTCCCAGATTAGTAAATTATATATAATTTATTTTATCCCCCCCTCCCCCCATTTTAACTTTATTTTATTCTGTTCTAATTTGGCAGTGCAGCAAATGAAGCTGTTAGGCTGTTAGGATACCCCTCCCCACCTTGCCTTTTTATATATATATAAATATATATATATACATATGAAAACAAATCGCTTCTTCTTCTGCTCACACCATTCCTCTTTCTTTTATTTTAATTTTGGCCCCAGCCATGTCAACTTCTGATGTTTATTATGATGGAGTGAATTAATGGGAGTGTTGTTTTCAATCTTAATTAACTTCTGCTCTCTCATCACTCATTTTAGTTATTTAATTACACCAGTCATCTAGAGCCAATTTTTTTTTTTAAGCACTCTGTTTGGATAAGAAGGAAAAAAAATAGACAATTGTTTTTATATCATTATGTACAATGTGAAAACGGATATTTGCTCCTTCTTTTTTTTAACTTTTAAATTTGTTCCCTGTCTTTGTGAACAATTACTTCTGACTCTTGTGGGTTCACCTCACATTTGCTGGATGGTTGATTTCCACCACGTTATAGAGACTCTCTGGTTGAATTGTGTCGCTTTGGGCTACCAGAATACTTTGTTTTAGCTCCAGGTAGGTGCCGCTGCGGCAGGCATGATTGGAGCAAGTCTTAGACACGTGGGCTGGAAAGCTGGTCTTGGGGATGTCAATGGAAAAAAGGCGTTTTGACTTCAGCAGGACTGAATTTCAGCCCTGAACTATGGGCTGCACTGCAGGGGATGCTCCTGCAGGTAGCCTCGTCTCCATGGGCAGGATTGGTCCTGCACTGGAGGTGTGCCGGGGCTGCAGGATTAGCTCTGCTCTTGGCAGTGGATGGCACAACAGAGCCCTTCTGTGGCCGAGCTCTGCTTTGCTCACTGCCTTGGCCTGGACTAGGGCTCAGATGAACACTAATTTTGTTACTGTATGCATTTCCATCTGAGAGACTACACAAGAGCCTGGGGTTTGGTCAGACTTTTTGAATGGGTAGCTTTAGCAAACTATCCATGTCCTGCATTTGGATGTTGAAACCAATGCAGCAATGTTAAAAATAAAAAAGGCCCAGCCCAACAAAAAAGTCTCTGGGGTCCCAAACCAGCAAAATACTTAACACCTATGCTAATGTTTTGTTGGGTCCAAGGATGAGCACCCATATGTCCTTCAGCAGTAGGAGACCAGATTTGAAAATGTGGCCCTGTTTATCCTGCTTTAATTTCTTAGAAAATACAAAACAAAGCAAAACATACATTTATAAAAATATATTCTTGTCTTGTTTCATTTTTTTCCTGTGTTCTGTGCCCTGGAGCATGTAGAAAAACCAGGTTAGAAGAGATTAGGATCGTATTAACCTAAAAGCGCAATGGGGCCCTAATGCTGAGGCGGACTTCCTTCCCCTCTTTCCTGGGAACCTGATGAGTGAGGATGGTCTTGCAGTGCTGCTGGGGGAGCGTACAGTCTGACTCCTTCTAAATTGGGGTATCTGTTTGTGCCGTGCGTCTGGCGAGCTTACAAAAGAACAATACCAGCAGTGGGAAAAATGGGAAAAGAAGAAAAAAAACTGAGGCACTTGCTTCTAAGCTCAATTAAATAACACAGAGTATATCCTTTTTCAATTTATTCATGCCTTATATTAGTAAAATAGGATTTTTAAGTGCATTTAACATCTTTATTTAACTGTTCCACTATATTAATCAGGCCCCCAGAAAAGAACACTAGCTATTATTCTAGCATTTAATTAGTTTTGTAACCAAATCCTCTTATTACAAATGCATATGGAAGAAATTCTTTCTTCGAAGACATTATTTCACAGATTTGGTTACTGCAGTAGACTCTCTCTTTAATTAAATCATTTTTTAGAAAGTAAATTGTCTTTAACCTTTTTACAGCACATTTTCAGAGCTTTTTCTTTTTAATCCAAAGAGATGAGCTGTTACTGTCCCTGAAGAAGCCTCTGACATCACATTTGTAATATCAAAAATAATTATACTCCATGGAAACGTAGACCTTACATAGCAAGAATTCATCTGCTAGAATGAATGGCAGCTATATGATATCTCATACGTTTAAGGGCATGATGTATCAGATAGGAAGTATTTTTGTCTGCCCACTTCTCAATAGAATCATACCTTCAATTTTTCAAAGAACTGTGTGTAATTCACTAGATGTGGATTCAAGTGTATCCTCAATTCACAGGGCATGGGCTGGCTGTTTAGCTTGGTTTATATTTACATTTTTTCAACTTTATCTTAACTTGTCAATTTCCCAGATTGAAGAACATGTCAAGTTCGTTTTTTCTACTGACTGATTTCTCTACTCTCCAGTGTTTTTGTCACTGGTTTGCTGAAACAGTATTTATATAGCTCCATTGGCTCTAAAGCTCTTACTCCTTCTAACGTTTTGAATTTTACAAGTGAAATGAAAATAGAAAAGAAATAGAGACAATCAAATGCCTGGAGCTTAAAACAAAGTATGTGCAACCTACCATCTCACTTGAAATTTAATAAAAGAAATAATTATGTAAATATAACATAGAGTTATAGATTTATATTTTGTTCATAACACATAGTGTAATATAAGTTGTATATTTTCATGTTTTGGTTTTATGTTATCATTCATGCCACAATAAATAAAAAAAAACAGGAGTTGATGTACTCTTTAAAAAAAAAATACAATGTGGGTTGCCACCATCCTGGGTTTTTGGTTTTAGTTTTTGGGTTTTTGTTTCTTTTGCATTCCCTTTTTTCAGTATTACTGCCCTGCAAGGCACCAATAAAACAGCAAATGTGTTCTTTACCTATCCTGTGGTCTGTTTCCCACTTATTATAGCGAGGGATGTGCTAGTTAATTTTCTTGTCAGGAGAACAAAACAGCTGGGCTCAAGGAGCAGAAAATGAGATTTAGATTCAGCTTACCAGTCTGCTCCAAAATTCAAGGTTTTCATCAAATCACAGGAAAAAATACCACCCCATCTTTATCAGCATTAAAACAGAAGAAAAAGTTGGTTCCTGAACAATGTAGTACAGTGTAGTTTCCAGCTCAGAGTCAGGACACCTCAGAAAAGGGGATGGCTAAATCCAGAGCTTTGGCCTGTGCCCACCTTCCCAAGTTACGTTCACTTTCTTCAGGCTTATCTGTTCAGAGAGCGAAGCAAATTCAGGGAAATACCCAATTATAAACGCCAATGACACAAAGCTATGAAAAAAATAGCTCTGCTCTTTAGTTAGTCAAAATGTCCCAACATGCTGCCTAAACAGTTCATGAAGTTTTGACAGCAGCATATGGCACAAAGTGGGATGAAATGAATTTGTACCTGTTTTTGACAGTAAGTTATTCAGATGGGTGCTTACTCTCAAGTGCCTACGGCTTGACAGATGCCATTCTATGGTTCCAGATTTCCTAAAGGGAAAAGGCAATATTTGGGAAAGCAGGAGGTCGCTGGTGGAGGTCCTGTGAACCTGCCCACGCTTCTCTTGCTTGCCAGGTTGTCCTCTGTGCTCCTCCTGGGAGCAGGGTAGCACCATCAGCAAACCAGAGGTCTATTTTGGCAGCTTCCTGATACAGCTTATAGCACCTGTCCAGTGGAAGTCAAAATGATCCTGAGCAGAACAGTATAATGTGAGGCTTAGGCCAATAAATGTCAGCATCCTTTAACCCCTTAAATTCCTTTATCCATTACTGTCATCTACATGTGATGAAGCACCTGGCTACCTGAAAGGCCAGAGGAACAAACACGACTGCGCTGAGCAGTGTGGCTGTCAAATTATGATACAGTTTTTATTCGGTGTGCCTGACGCCTTAACTGCAACTTGAGCCAAGGCAAACATTTTGCTTCTTTGCCCTTTTAGCAAATACAACCCTAAAACAAGGAACACCACTGCCAAAGCCCTGCTATCTGATACCTTTGCTGGCGTGGCATATGCTGCCCACCTGGCCCTGAGGCATCACTGAACATGTAGGCCTTCTCGCCACCCCATGCTGAGATGGAGGGACATAAAATTTCTGCTTTCTTCTTTTTTTGTGTCTGGGCTGGTACCTAACCAGTGGGGTTAGTTTCCCTAAACCAGTGGGGAAAAATTATCTAGGTGAACATGAGAGTAGCTAAGCTGAAGATATATCTAAATTGTAATATGAGTGGACAAGGCTGAGCTTTGCAATAGCAGAAATGAAGACCAGTTACTTAAAGCCTGAGTGTGCAACTCAAGTAAAAAAAGATTTCTGTAGCACTGAAGTGATATTATGGCCTAGACTTAGGAGAATTAGTGAGAAGTTGTGGGGATTTTTTTTCTTTTTTTTCTTTTTTTTTTTTTTTCAAAAAATGCTAAAGCATTCCAGCAATTGCCTGTAGCAGGAAGGAATAAAATGAGGATAATTATGACATTAATCTATTTTAAAAAGAAAGATGTGTGACAATTAGCGCATTTCTACCAAGAAAGTAACATACAGAGCTATATGTGTGTAGGAAAGTGAAAAGACCCCCTACAGAAGCCATGAAAGGTTATAGAAAGCGTATGTGCCTCACTGTGCTGTGACTTCAGCATCAGTGAGAAAGGGTGCACAAGAGCTTGTCAATAAGCTTTCAGTTAATAAATATTCAGTAATACTGTAGGAAATGTGGGAGAAGAACAGGCAGTTGCTGTCAGGCCAACCAGGGGAAAGTGCATACTGAAAAGTTACAGGAAGTCTTGTGAACATATTTATCAAAGTAACCTAGTGCCTGTGACTGGAGGGGTCAAGATAGAGTAGCTAATTTCAGTCCCCAGGATGCTTATACTCGCATCTGTTGGTATTACGGTAGCACTCATGGCCATGCACTGAAATCAGAGGTTGCTTGCAAGCTAACGACAAGGACAGAAAATAGAAAATCACACTGCAGCACCATTAGCCTAATTCAGAAAGGCTGGTGGTGTTGACAGCTCTGTGAGCATCAGCTACATCCCAGATGCAAAACTTTCCTTCTAAGGTGGCTAAGCAAGGCAGAGGGGTGGCAGCCTCCCTTCCCTGTTCTGGCTGGATTTGCAAGACTGGCACATAGCAGATACTGTGGGGTTTCGGTGAGGGGATTTCTTCCATAAATAAATTTGATCTGAAAGCTAATGCAAAAGAGATTCTACAGATTCACAGGTATCATTTGTAACAGTTGCTCTCCAGCCTCTAGTTGCATGAACTTTGCAGACATTACGCTCTTGGTTTTACAACACGGTTCAAGCAGGTTACAGGTTCCCACTCCCTCCGTGCCATGTGCTGTGAACATTCACAGCGCACACACACACCCACCCCCCTACCCAGCCTGGATCACTCCATGCCACGTCTGGCATGGCTGCTCAAAAATCTTGTCACCAGGAGCTGGCTATGTGTATCCACCACTTAGAGGGATTAGCCAATGCTTACTGATTTGGGGTTTTTTGGTTTGGGTTTTGTTTTGTTGTTGGTTTTTTTTTTTTCCTGCTGGCAGAGCAACATTGTAGGAGCAGAGCAAGTGCCTGGGACCAGGGGAGCAGGGAGAACACCCAGGGCTCAGCCAGAATCTTCCTCCATCTCAGAGCAGGTTCAACTCAGACACACAGCAGTACATAGGCACAGCAAACTCAGCTGTTGCCACTGCAGCAGCACTGTATGGCTGAAGAGCATGTGACAGCAGTACCAAGGAATTCCTGACCCATTAACCAAATCAAAGCAAACTGCTTGGCACGAGATTATGAATTTATTGATTATGGGTTTGGTTATTTGCAGGCTTACACCAGTTTACCTTTTTGGATGCTTCTGAAATTGCTGCCAGAGGCAGCATAGAAAGTTACTTTGGCCAAAAATCAGGCTTTCCCCTGCCCCCATCCCTGTGGAGGCCAAGTCAATTAGGAAGAGGTTAAAGTCACTCCAAAATACACCCCTCCACAGAATCTAAAATACTTCAAACATGAAGCTGTTCTGTAGAGCTAGGTCTTAATAGCACTGGCAATGGTACATACATAATTGAAAATATAATGAAAAGCACAAATTTAAGGTTTGGTTAAGACTCTTCCAGCCCTGTGTGTCAATCCAAGCTGTAGTTTGAACGTCTTTTTGAAATAACTTAGACTTGGTTTAAATCCTGACTGTATGTTTAGTCTTAGTTAACAATGTCAGGAAGGAGGAAGGAGAGATTGTCTATCACAGGTAATGTAAACTGCTTGCATAGGTACGGTTCTAGCCTATGCTAGAAGGAGCATTTATGGTGAAAATTGTTCCCCATGGAAAATGCCATTGGTAATTTCAGGCAGCTGCACTGGTGCATCAATGACTAGCGTTGATGTCAGCCGCACTGGTGTAGCTGTACAGTACAGAGTGTGTGTGCGTGAAGACAAGGGCTCAAACTAAGCCTTGAAAAGCCCCTCCTATCCCACACAGGGATTTGTGTCAGTTTAACTTCGCATTATCAGCGCAACTTTCACAGGCGGTGAATGCCTAACCCACCAAGGACAAATCAATGCCTCCCCTTGTATTTAACAGAGATATGACTTAAATACAGTAAGTAAATCAAAGTAATTATTTAAAATTAAAATTATTTAAGAGACTTAGTCTGAGAGAATGATGTGGTGGTTAGAGAAGCAGCTGAGACACAGGACTTCGGCAGGCTCTTCCTGACTCTGTCAGAGACTTGCTCTATAACTTCAGGAAAATTACTCAGCCTATCTCTAAGACTGCTATAATAATACCTACTTCAAAGGGGTATTATGAGACTTAATTCATTAATGCCTGCAAAGCACTTTGAGATCTTTGGATTAAAGGCACTACAGCAGTGCAGAGTATTATTAGGTACAGGAAAAAGCTCTCAAGCAAGCACAGCATTAAATGTCTGCAGTTTAAAAAAATAAGAAGGAAAAAAACCAACCCAAAGATGGACAAATTGTGGGTGGCTTGGGTTGTTTTTTTCTGTGGCCAGGTTTCTATTTGTCAGATCTGTGCTTTGCTAAACCAAGGCCAGGGGTCGTACAGCTCAAGGCCCAGTTTTGCTCTCACTCCTAGAGCTCCCACATTGCAAACATAATTGTTTTGATCTGGGGCTTCTTTTTATCAAAATCCCAACTTTGTGGCTCAAAAGCATATACAACTTCCCTCTAAGGACATACTTGCCCATTGTATTAAACAACAATCATTTTACTTTTATTGACTACCTACATTTTTAAAAAATCAGTTTAAGCATTTACTTTTGTAATGAAAATTCTATTCCATTTGATTTAACAGGGGTAATCCAGAGGGATTCAAAACACACAAATCAGGGCCTTTTTATTACTCCCAGTAGAGCTATCCACCTACTGTGAGCACAGCTACAAATGGACAAATTGCAATGGACACTCACAAATGGACTAAATGCGGAAATTTTTTAATGAGTGCGTTAGTCCCAAATATTAAATTATTTCTGATGTTAAGTTTTAAAAGCAAACAACTAAAGGTAGCAGGTTTTTCTGTAGATCCAGATTTTTATCTTGTCTGATTTTATCATTCAATTGATGCCTGTGGCAGCATCTGTGCACTAACCTGGGGTGCATCAGAGTCCCACAGGGCAGGGGTGAGCAGGATTTCTCCCATCAAAACCAGGCAGTAAAGGGGAGGATACAAGCAAGGTTCCTAAAACAATCAGCTGAAGAGCAGTCTTAAAGCTGTCACGTTTATCTTCTTAACCAAATTAATCCAGATTTTAAGTTTTTTATATCCTTTATATCTTTGAAACTTTTTGAGTACAACTTAGTGACTTAAACATAACGGTCCCCTCCCACCACCACCTTTAAGGAAAAGACTGTAACATAACAGCCTAGAAATTTTTGATTTTTTAAAGCATTGCTGACTTTGGTGAGGAAAACCTTTTAGCTTCATGTTGTTTCCAGGTCCCATTGAAAGAGAACACAGGGGAAGTGAAGTATAAATGATTCTGGCTCTCAGAGATGCTTTGTTTCTATTCTGATAGGATATGAAACTTCATGTAGGTGGTGGGTAGAGCCATTGTAACCTGCTTTTTTCTGACTGAATGAGGGAGGTCAATATATTATCGTATCAAGGAAGAAGAAATTACATAGGCAATTCCCCCACAGATAATAAAGATAATTCTGACAGCATGATCAAAACAACTGTATAACTTTTCCTTTCTTTTCTTACAGACACACCAGTGTTTAAATGACAGCTGAAAGAGGATGATGGACTAAACACATTATTCTCTGTTCCATCTACTTTTTTATAATAGAAATATATCTTGAAGACTATATTCAAGTTGATCAAATAATAAGTCAATTTGTCAATAAAACAGATTTAGCAACCTGTCTGCTGAGATGATATCTGTCAAACAACATATTTTGTTAATACAGTCTGGAAGCAAATGCCTTCTTGAAAGACAATACAAAAAAACCTGCAATGCCACTTTAAAGTTTACTGAAACAGAGAGCTGACTTATTGCAGTTATAGATGTTTAGACTTTTTTACTTTAAGCTCTAGCTGTTAGTTAACAAACCACAATTTGGAAAAGACTAGAAACAAGTGTTAATGGCTTGGTGGGCACTGCCTGCTGCTAAGATGTTGGATATATTTCCAAGCCACTTGGCAATGCCCACCCTGTGAGTACAAGTCATCATTAGTGGGGTTGGTGAGGCATATCTCCATTTCTCTGTTCACTGTTTTTTCTTCATCCCCCCACATTTGTTACCCCTGTTACCCACTACTGGCAAGACATCTACAACATTGACTGATCTGCCTTGTCACATCATAAGCCCTGTCACTGCACTCATCAGTTTAAGGCATGCTGCTTTGACACATTGTATACACTGATTCAAATAATTCCTTGGAGATGTTGGGCCATAGCCTGGTCTCAGCTGCGCAGGGTGATCCCTCAATTTACCCTGTGTGACAAAAAAATAGAGGAAATACTAACACACACAATGCACAGAGTCATCAAATATGAGTAAAGCTGAAGATCCATTGCTGAAAATATGGATTCATAACTTGGATAGAGATTGAGTTGTCCAGTATAAGGTAAAATTGGTGGCTAGAAAATATCCATTATGAATACCAAAAACTTAGATTAACCAGTCTTGGATGTTAGCTGGTTTGCCAGGTGAAGTTCAAGCCAGCTGTTTTAGTTTGTGTGGTTTTCTCCCACTCCCTCCCTGCGCTAATGCCACGTAATCCTCAGAAAAGTGGCTGGTTTAGAAACTCAGATTATTCTGGCTCAGTTGGGAAGAAACATGTGATATGTGCTAATAGGCTGGAAATTCAAGTAGAATAGTCTTGGGTTTGATTTATTTATATTTTTTTTAATAGAACTTGAGATGCAATGCAAAATAAACAGGCTGAGGAAAACTGAAGCTACTCAAAAGTGTGAACAGGTGCTCTAACAGGAGGATCAACCATGGTGGCTGTAAACCAAGCAAACAAAAAAAGTTTAAATGCTGACAGAGATTTAAGGACTTTCCCACCCGAGCTTCCCTCTGCAGGCTCAGACTGCTGTTAAGAATTAATGAGCTAATTTGCTCAATGGTGCATCAACACCTTGTTGGGAAGAAAAGCTTTCATTCAGAAAAATCTTTCCAAAAACTAAAAATATGGAAACTATATTCTGAAAGTTATAGATATTTTAAAAATAATAAATCTCTGTTGCAAAGTTGGTGAATAGATTTAAAGGCTACACTGAAAAGAGATGGGCATTAGGAAAAAAAAAAAAAAAAGGCCAAATTTTAATAATAATCAAATCTATCATGGAGTTCATTCAACTTTTTGTAGTGGAAACTTTCATTTACAGAACTGGACAGCACATCCGGTAGGAACCTGAGATTCCATATTAATTTCTCCAGCCCTCTGAGTTTATGTGACCACACGGTGATGTAAGGAATGCTGACATCAGCATTCATGCTGACACCCAGCCCTACAAACCTTAAAGCACGAGATAGCCAGCAATCTACTCTCATTCAGAATAGTTTGGCATGTCTCCACGTTGTAACTAACCAGTGTTACCCCTAGCAATTGCTCTTTAAAGCAAAAACATGTGCAAAATGTCTTCATTCAGCCTCGTAGTATCATATGTCAATCAGATTCAGGATGCAGAACTGGCCAGCAATATCTTTAAAAAAAAAATAAAAATCATCTTTCTTGTTTGAATCACTTTGAATTAACTTGACTCTGTCATGTTACTGGCAAGAATATTCTCTCTTGAGCATCTGATTTCTAATTTTTTTCTTTTTCTCTCTTTTTTTTTTTTTTTTGTGTCTTTGGATTTTTCTGCAAGTTCCAAGGATCTGTTTTAAGCTTTACAAGACCAGCTTAGCCTGGGGCTTTGGCAAGCAATTTAACATTGTCTACACTGCACTGAAGTTTATTAACACCTTTCAAAACCTCTGCAAGTTTGTAAATCAAGCAGTGGTTCATTCCTCAGAAATAATAAGGGTCTGGTTTTGTTAATGGATACAAACACAAATGACTTATTTATGATAACGTGTATGTGTGACATGCATATAGTTATAATTAAGTGACATTATGTATATGCTGTATATCATAATGATGGCATTGAGGCTTTTCAAGCTAAAGCCACAGAAAAACAGCATCTATCAGATTCTAGGATTTATTTTTTTTAAGAAGTGGTCTTTTTTTGGTTTTGACCTTAGCATTCAGGTCCTATGCTTCTCTGCTCTGAAAGGGAATGACACTGCTGACACCTGATGCTAACACATGGCAAATCCCAAACATCTACAGCACATCGGTGTTATTTTCATCTGATTCCCTGAAGAATTACTCTGCTCTCAAAAGCACTTCTTTTCTTTTTTTCTTTTTTTGGGGGATGGCCTAGGTGACTTTATTAGGATTCACAGATGCACAAAGGATAACACCAATTTTATGGTGTTTATTCCAGATCTAGAGGAAGAGATACTGCTTTAGAGCAAGGTCCCACTAAGATACCCCCCCCTCCCAGCAGAGCAGGGAGAGCTATCCGTAATCCACAAAGGAAAATGAATGTTGCTGTAGTTTACAATAAATCAATAAAAGGTTTTATTAGTCTGCATTCAGCCTCCATGATACTTTCATAATCCTCAGCATACAATGGTGGCGCAGACTGTTCACAGACCCTGGGCAAAAGTATAAGCAGGATTTCCTATGGGGTGGTTTATATGTCATCATACTAAATTGTGTCAGGAGTCATCTCCTGTGTGACCACCATGTAAATGGGAGAAAAAGTACAACTGCAGCACATGCAGAGTTGTATTACATATGCATAGAACAAGCCATTGTAAAATAAAATATCACTGTGCTGTATTCATGTTAGGTGCATATAGTGTCCCTAACCATGCTACTGTGAGGATAGTTCTACCCTGACAGAAGCAAAGCTTCAAAAATTGGATTATCTGTGCAACAATCCTATGTAGGCCTCCTCAGGCATATGCATTATGCTCTGGTCACCAACTAAATTATTGACTTTTTATCGTTATGGGGCTTTGGCTTAGTGCAGAGCACAAGATATACTAACTTCAACGTAGACCCAGAGCTAGCATTTCCCTTGAACCTCACTGCTCCTACTGTGTCTCCCAGCCTCCACCACAGCCCACTGTGTGAGCCCTGCAGCGAAGGTCCTTTTGGCACTCACTGCTACATTATTTGAATTCTTCTCAACAGTTTGCTGTCTTCATCAGATCTCTGGAAGGTCAGAGGGTAGGTTAAGCATCGTTTTTTTGATGAACAGCAAAGGCATAATGAATTTAAAGTCAAATAACTGCAGTGATTTTAATCATGCAAGTGGATAAGCCCCAAAACTGCCATTGGTTAAAGCTGTTTAGGAGTGCCAGCCTTGTTTCTTTGGCCTTCAGCTACTACCCCAAGCACCAAGCCTTTCTACCAGGCAAATTAAGCTACATAAAATGAGGACTATACGATGATTGCATCCAGGCTTTTCAAGCTAAAGCCACAGAAAAACATCTATCAGACTGTAGGGTTTATTTTTTTTTAAAGTGGAATGAGGACTATACAGTGACAAATTGTGACTCCTTTGTCAAGAATAATCCAGGCAGGTAGAGAACAGACACAGAATTTCATCAGAATTAATTTCTTCATTCTTTTGTCCACAGAAGTCTTTGATTCTCATACCACACCATGACCACACTCTGCAATATGGGAGTCAGAGGTCTCACCAAAAGGCAACTCCTTCACTGTGTGGCTCCCACTCAGATGGAGGCAGCCCTTGAGTAAGGCAGAGCTGCTGCAGTGGAACGAGATATCATCATGCTCCTGCTCAGCCGCACTCAGCAGGGGATGAAACTGCACACTGAACCTTTGATAAAACCTGGCATTTCCTAACTGCAGGAAGCTTGGCCTTGCAAGCCTCATAGTGCATCTCAACATCACTACCTATATATTGTCTCATAGGAGCACACAAAAACCTATACAAACTCCTCACACTGTCTGAATATTTTCTAAACTGTATTTCATGCTCATTTTCTTCTTTGCTCAAAATGTCTTCCTTCTACTTGCAGCTGCAAAAAGTGGCAGGCAGATGCTCTCCCACAGAAAAATCTCCCGGCCCAGCATAGTGCCATCTGATGACAGCTTCAGAGTAAATCCTTCCTTTGACCTCAACTGGCAATAGATCAACTCACTGGCTTTTTGTGGCATTTCTGGAGGTGGAGGCAAATTATTTATTTTTAAAAGATGAGAGTTATTGAATTTGCTGTACCTGGATGCTGCACAGCTCTTTGTAATCATTACCAACAGGTGATATCACTGAAACTTATTTTTATGTCATACTCCTCGCCCAAGGTAAATATGGAATGCTGTCATGACATTACATGATGTAAATATGTCATCATAATTTGTCTTTACACCTCATAAATATTTTATTATATGACATTACACCTCCAGATATCTTTTTCCATATGAATAGTAATTACTCAAAGTATTTACTGTAATTATGTCACTTGATGAAATTACAGTAATTACATCAAAAAATGATAGCCCATGACTAATGAATTAAAATAGCATGGAAATTCGCATTAAAATGACATTAAAAATGTTAAGGATCTGAGGCAAACTCATAAAAGCAAGGAAATTCATAATTAAGAATTTAATCTCTAATAACATTGCAGGGTGCCACAGTTTTAGTATATATCACAGAAGGAGGGGGAAAAAAAAAAGGAAAAGGGTATTACCTGAACAGGAATAAAGTGCAAAAGTGATCCGCTGCAAAGTGTAACCTGGCATTTTGTACACATGTACATAGCTATATAGGCAAGCTCCATAAAGTAGCATTCAATGATGTTTCATCAGGAACAAAAGGCAACAGACCAAAGTCAGAGCTGGGCTGAGGAGCTGCCACTTGAGTGGAAGTTTCTATGTAAGAGCCATCAGGGAACATAATTTTTTGATAGGTCAGGATAAAATCACTGAAGGATGGCAGTGCCAAACTTAGGAGCAAGATGGCTGACAGATCCCAGGAACATGAGTGGGTCTCATGGCAGATGTGAGGGTTTGATACCTAACCTGTGCTCACAGCTTTTGTAATGCCACTTACCTCTGCAAGCAAACAAGCATTTTCATAAATCTAGCTAACCCAAACAGCCACACAAGGTCCTGCTCCAGCACACACACTGTGTTCTTGCTGCCACTTGCATCCCAGGGATCACTGCAAAGAAAATTCACAAACAAATCTCTTGGATTTGGACCTTCATGACAACAAGATGATTTATTATTATATCCATTTTTAACTCCAGTCTTATTTTCTGCATGAAAAGAAATTATTCTGTGGTTAAACACTGACGGTGCCTGAGAAGCAAAGAGGAACCACTGATACCAATTTTATTCATTTGGTTCCTGGCTCAGGATCAGGCCATGAGCCCACACCTGCGAGAAACACAAGGTGGTTCATTTCCTTCTTTCACAGCTGGGTCTCTTCTTGGTCCCAGTGAGGCAGAGTACCTCCATGGACTTTACTGGTTTTTGTAGTTGCCCCCCCCAAACTGCTTTCAAACCAAGGTGCTCAAATTATATGGTACACCCAACCAGAAAACCCTACTGAGCTGAACTAGCTCCCTACCACACATAAGGAGAAAGCTGAGGTTTTAGCCAAATTGAGACCGAGACAGACAGATGGACAGACTGGGGCAGGGCAAGGGGGAGGGGAACAGGGAGAGACAGAGAGAAGAAAGTAAAGGAAAGAAGGATATACAGAAACAGGGAGAGCAAGAAAGAGAAACTCTGTTTCCAGTTAGAATATCCAGTAATAATTTAATATATGGTGCCATTTTAGAAAATGTGCTATTCATATTTATAAAAGGCTTAATAGATGCAGCTGCATCCTTTAACAAATTATTATAAGGCATGGTATGAAATACATTAGTAAGAAATGCTTAACAGATGATGCTGTGACAAGCTGTTACAACGCGTGCTATAAGACGTCAATATTATTAAATCTATGGGCTTGGTTAGTACATGAATATAAATAATTTTTATGCATGCTACAAATTGCCATGCTTTATTAATAATGAAGTGTTTATAAATGGAACCTTACTGTAAAGCATTATTAAATGCAGCTACTCAGAAGACCTTAGAGTAATGCTGTAGTAGCATTATCATGCTGAGAAACAGACTAGAAAGGCTGCTTTATTTTACTGCCTGAGTCGACACTGGTTCAAACACACTGGGCTTTGATTCTGGAAGACCCATGTGGTAGGGGCCACCAGTAGGCAGAGGCTGAAAGCTGCTATTGTCACATTCTTTGTTATTCTGAAATCACTCTGGCCTCACTACATGGGATTTACACTAATGTAAGTACTAACATAAGTAGAGTAACTCCTGATTAACCCTGTGTAAGTGATACATGCTGCAGGCCACATCATTCTTCTTCCCAAGTGAAAGCTGGCTGAAAGGTAATTGTGCATTGTAAGGCATTCTTCTTAAAAAAAAAAAAAAAAGGAAAAGACAAAATGTAGATTTGAAACATACAATTCCCTGTGTCTCAAATTCTGCCCTTCAAACAGATATCTTCCAAAAGATTATTTCTGCATTAAAAAAGAATGTCTTTACAGCGTTTTCAATGCAAAAAAATCATGTTCCAGAAGTTACCGTGACTCAGTAACATGCAGGAGTGGCTCAGTTCATCTGGCTTAGGCATCTGTGAGAAAGCATTGTTTGTTTTTATTCTCTTAACCATTTCACGCCTTCATGATTGATGTTGTCTGAGTTTCCAATACCACATTGAATTGGACCAATAAACTTACAGAGAGTTACCACAGAACATATGTCCTGGTCTGCAGAGATTGAAGCTCATTAATAAAAAGACATAGCAAGTCTAGGACCACATAGGCAAGAAATGCTTACCATGTGATGGTAAACAAAGTCTTAAATTCTCAGTTACATTTTTCTTTTTTCCAAATTCTTAGTGTCTTAGTTAATGTTTAACTGAGGCGCTCTGTTTTCAACCATCTGCCTATTCTACATTTTAATACTAACTTTTTAAAAAATAATTTTTCACAACTCCCAGGTTATTTGGATGATCACCTCCTCCAAGCTGTAGCTTACCATTTTTAGTAAGGATTTCTAAAAAAAGCAGAGTTCATGTTACTGAACTGGGACAGTTGTATAGGAGGATCTACCTTTTCTGTACCCAGTCAGCACAGCCTCTTTCCCTGATCCAGCCTGTGACCTTGCGTTAGCAGCCAGCACACACAGGTTTCAACTCAAGGCTCTTTGCAGGGGAAAACTTTCACTCACTCGTTATAAACCACCACCACAGGGAACTGCAGAAGTAGGTGAAAAAATGCTAATCTTTTGGATAAGCCTACAGTGCTACAAGTATCATAACCTGAATGCACTTTGAGAAGGAGTTCTGGCATAGCAAAGGGATTTATGTGCCTCTGCGTGTTTGTGTATCTGTACTCACACATGAGTTTGTGTGCACATCCCACTTCTCTCTTTTCACACAAAGTATCTTCATGTCCACTGGTATTGCATGATGTCAGCACTTCAGCACAGAACAGAAGAGCTTTAACTCAACTTTCCAAGAGGACCTGAGATGTAGTGAGAGGGACACCAACAGCCCGATGTGGAGAGGTGTGCAGGTGTCCACAGCTGGTGGTTTCAGCGGAGGCAGAACACTCAGCTGACCTTGGTACTGTATGCCATCTGGGGAAAAAGGATGTGGCCCTGCATATCTCAAATCCTGCTGCAGCAGCTGGGCAATCCTTGTTCTCTTCTATTCCAGCTCTGCTCCATTTCATGCCAGTGGCCAGAGGAACCATCTTCACAAGAGATGTAGACCATTTCATTTATCACCTCGATTATTACCCAGGAATTGAAAAACAAGACAAAATATTACTTAACTGCACAAAGCTCATAAATGTTGCAGATGGGTTCATTCTAAGTTCTGGGCAAATGTTCAAATAGATTTATTAAAAAAAAAAACAAAACAAAACACCAACAGATATATGCTTATACTGACCAAAGCCTTAGTCTTGACAGTTCGTTTTTTTTTTTTTCTCCAGTGTTTCATGGCACACATAGGCTAATGTCAAACAAGCATGCTGAAGGACTTCTGTTATATTTATCTATTAGCCTTGATGTGATTGCAATCTTCTGTATCTTCACGCATTAGTTTCTGGTCTAGTTTACAGTTCCTCTTGTTATAATTCATCTCATATCACTTCTTTTCTTTGTTTTCCCATTCTTCATCATTAATTTCTGAGCCAACTTTTCACTTATTCCATGACTCCTGCACCCAAAACATTATTATTAACCTTGGTTGTGGAACTTGGTCAAAAATCCTCTCTGAAGTGTAAACAGCTCTGACATATTATTACAAAATTCACCATTGTGTTCCAAAACACTCCTTACTATAAACTTCAAGGTCACTCATGTCTTCCCCTGTAACCATTTCGGCGCCAGGTGGAGTCTTCTTCTTCCATGCCAGAGCTGGGAAAAGGAGATGTCGAAACTGTTGAAGTCAGCACTTCAGAAATTGCATCCGGCTTTACAGTTTGACAATAAAGCTTTATTCAAGGAAATCCGGAGCTGGATTTCCACACTGCACCACTGAACAGGAACAGATAGGTCAGATAGCTCTCCCTTGTCCTTCAATGCTTTCCAAGGGCCATATGGGGGTTCTGGATGAGTGTGATGGATTGGCAGAGACAGAAAGGAGGCATGAGTCCCACTAAATGCCTGGGTTGGAGCTGACCTGATCCAAACCCAAGGTCGAAGGCCAAGAGCAGGACACCACATGGTGGGGTGAAGCTCTTCCACGACCAGTCACTCACCCTGTGACCTTCACATGCTGCTTGCTCGTGGTGTGGTGGGGAACCAGCTCCTATCTCTCTCACTCCCTGCCCATCAGGATAAGTCACAGCCAAAGCAAAACAATCTTTGGTACTTTTCGAAGCATCCCTTGAGCCTTCCCATGCATTGGTTGATTGATAGCTTTATTACTTAGCACGTCTTTATATCTGCAGTAACTGTAGCTATCAGTGAAACAGCAGACAACTGTATTAACTACAACTTGGGAAAAGTGAAAATAACACCTGGCATTTAGCACAGTTCATCAAAGGATCTCAAAATGCTCAGCAAACTTTAATAAAGACACATGATGCCCAGTGAGTCTGGAAATATTGTGACAGCCACATTAAACCCAGCCAAACTGATAAATCAAGCACGCTGGAGTCGCACCGGTACAGTGGCAAGGCTGTTGCGCCCGGGTAGCATGCTCCCAGGGTGTCACATCCGCTTGCCTCTGCCATGGCTCCTGGGTAAGCCTCCCTCCACCCAGTGCTGCCCTCCGAAACTCTGGGTGCTGGGCTGGATCTGGTGCTTGACTTCCTATGGGCCTGCCTGCATCCTGCAGACATTTACCTGCGAGCATCGGGATACCCACACACGTCTATGTTGTTGGCTCCTCACCCTTCCTTTCTGTGGCACAATGAATAGACCAGGAGGAAAACAGGACTTCCGATGGTCCTGTTTAGCGTTTATTTACACACTGGGTTCATTCTGTATTTCTATTTTATGCATTTCTCTATTTAGATGATGTGTGAAATCCACGTACGCTTTTTTTCCTCAGAGTCATGCAGCAAGTGTTTGTTTGTGCATCTGTATTGTGCTCTACTTTTCCTCATGTTCACAGATTTTTATTAAAATATTTCCATAAAACAGGTTGTTACCAAAAATAAATGAACACATACAAATTAATACATAAAAACAGATGAGTTATATAGAATATTTACAAACAATGGGATGGAATTCAAAACTTCTCATAAACACAGCATATAAATAAGCATATATATACCCCATGTTTACTACCATTTATTTTAAGAGTTACTTAGTAGATCTGAGGTAGGCTAAGTCTGACAGACCAGCTTTTTCTTCCCATTGCAGATTGTGGGTGCATCAAAAAGATCTCATTTAACAGCCAAATGAAAAATATCTTATTTTTTACACCCAACTTGTTTCCTCAGACTGCAGAAGTAAGCACATGTCATGTAAAAACTGGGTTCAAGAGCAGCACTGACATGACCAAGTCTCAGAGTGGTAAACAAAGCACTGAGATGTAAGTGATCTGGCCAAGGTTAGGCAGAAGGCAAGCCACAGCACCAAGGGTCCAGTCTTCTGAGTGCTGGGCTTTCAGCTCATCTGTTTATTACCTAAAAACTTTGGAAGAGAAAAATATCCTCCTGAATAAGAAATATCCACAGCAGCATCAGGCTGAGCATTCAGAGATACGCTATCCAGCTATGCAAAGGGAGAAGAACCCAGAAAGTTAATGACTCCTAACCTTCAGTCCAAAACAAAAATTTTAAAAGATAATTATAATGAGAGTTCTACAGTGCAAATCTGCTTTTACTGAATCAGATCCACCAAAGGCAGTGGGACTAACAACTGACCAATTGTAGTTCACAGGCTATTCACACATCTCGGTGCCGAGGTGCAGCCAGGGTGCTGAGGACTGGCAGGGGGCAAGGGGCCACAGCCCGGCCTGAGGCAGGGGAGCTTGGGCCAAGCAGTGCTTCCAGCGGCATGGCTCTGGGCACAGCTCAGCGATTGCCCTGGGACACACCTGAGGCTGGCAGGAGCTGGCAGAGGTGCCATGTTCCACAGCCAAGGGCTGGAGACACATGTCCAGGAGTGGTCAGACCCATGCCGACCGGAGCCCTTCAGCATTAGAATTAGGTGCAGAGGCCAGGTAGCCCTATGCACCAACACCTCACCGCAGGCCAGAAAAGTGGAATAGCATTGACACGTTTTCACAACGGGCAGGGTCCAAGTTATGTGCTCAGTCTCTCCTTTGGCATTGCTGGGCTTCTCAGGTGTAAGGTGTGCAATAATATACTGGCATACAGGCTAACACAACCTTCTCTACAAACTGATACGAGCAAATATTTGCATTTTATATCCTTAAGCTGCATAGGCAACACTGGATAGATCTTAATTATGGTCTACTGTCTCTGCAGTGCAAGATCATTTTCCGCACCCTTTGACAAACAGGAGGCTTATTAAAAGCTAGGCAAGGCAGGGCTGACTTTTTCTCCACTTCCAAGAGAAGCCTGTTTTGTCAACGTTTTGCCAGAGTCTAGGAGTGTGAAATTGGCTGTTCATGTGCAGCCTGCACAAGTACTGTAGTTTGAAAGTGAAGGCAATTAATTTTAGTTGTTGACTTAAACTGCTGTTGAGAGGTACTTCATTTCCCGATTCTTCCTCCTATAAATAGATTAAGGGTTACATGAAAGTCAAGTTGTGCTTGTTTGTCCTCCCTCTAGATAGATTTCCCATGACTGCTTATCTATCAGCTTCCCCCCCTTAACACAATTTGTTTCTCTAAAATAATTTAGCTCACTCACTCTTATTGGTCCACAGCCAAAAAAAATTGTCCCTTGTTCTTTTTTTTTTTTTTTTTTTTTCCTAAAAAAAGGAAAAAAAACCCAAACTTTGGAATTAATATTTTCTGTAAGGGAGACTGAGCAATGTGAGTCTTGAACTTATGGTTGAGAGCGCTAAAGAAAATGTGTCTTTTGGAGGGATAAACATTTGTGCTAGCAGTCTGGAAGGACTACCAGCACTGGAGAGTGGTGGCTCTGCACATAACACTGCGATGGCTCCATGCATGCATTTCTCATTGATACTCATGGAAGCTGCATGTGCCCAGCAGCTGCAGTATAAACCCCCCTGTTTCTTAATCAGCTATTATTTGTCAGATTTTCTCATTATTATTTATTCATGTATTGGCTGCAATTTTTTCCTTGTTATCTACAAAAGTAAAGGACAATTTTGTTTCCTGCCTAAGCTTGTTTGTAAAAAGGAACATTACCAATGCTGAGGATATTTAAACTGTCCAACTTAAACACACTCACACATTCACACTAGTGAAACAAAATTGATTGATGCACACTGATGTGCCTGGAGAAGTTCAGGCTCCATCCTCTTGTTTAATGCAAATTAATCAGAGTGCTTGCCCATGGGCTAACTCATCTCTCCACTCCACAATGGTTCCAGTCCCAGGACCCAGACCATAAAACACACCCAGTAAATAGCTAGTGTGAGGTTTGAAGGGCACTCATATTTTCTGATGCAGATAAGGACATCTGGATAACTATGAATCACTGTTCTGAGGGCAGCATTTTTATTTTTCATAGAGTGCATTTTTTAAAAAAATAAATCCTTGGTCTAAAGATTCTGTGGTTGTCTTACTGCCACTCATCTGATCTCTGATCTAGAGCTGCAAAATTAATTTACTCTTCACCATATAATGTAGAGCTGAACAGAATCAGAAAAGGTCTGTGTTTTATCACTGTAGTTGCCAAATTCTTATTTGCTAACACTGCACTACAGAGTTCTTGCCAAAAGAGGAGGAGAAACTGAAGTAATTTGAAAATAATAGTGGATATTTCAGGATATTTAGAGATTCTTATTTTTCCAATAATGATTTTCTGGGGCGTAGGAATTTGTGCTTATTCAAGGTGCCTAAAATGTTTTGATACCTCAAAATATGACCCAGTGCTTTTATTTTGTGAAAGGACTGTGCCATACAGCTTAGAGTTATCACAAAGATGGGCTTCCTGGTCATAGTGCTTGTTTTTGACTTTGAATATTTATGATGTTAGAATTGGAGGGTTTCATACAGCTGTCCATCAGCTCGGCCAGAAGTTCCCACTGCACTGATGGCTATTCAGAGGTCCCAGGTGTGTGAGGCTATCCTGCTACACCTCTCCAGCAAGCCGGGCACTTCCAAGAAATAACAGACTTGGAGCTGCTACCATGTGGTGTGGTAAGATTGACACCATGCAGATTCCCTAAAATTAATGTGCCTGTGTAGATAACTCAGTCATACAAGAGCAGTAAGTAAACCTGACATCTCCCAGAAATATTGGGCTCATTGTACCTAGGGACTTTTGTCTATCCAGGAAACACAACAAATATAGATTTGCCCCATTTCATGTAGGGTGACCTTCTGCAGATGTCTGGAGTTGGGAAGCTTGCACATCTTTCAAGCATGACAACATTCTGGGACCATAGAAAGAGAGGCAATAAAAAAGTAGTGAAGTTTGCCCATGAGATGAAATAAAATATAACTGTTGGTTAAATACTCTTGAAGACAATATGTAGAAGGTGTAAAACATGGCATGATTTTGTGCTATCCCTTTTCTTGAAATATTTAGATGGAATAATAGGAGAATATGAAGCATCTGAGAAATCAATCAATGAACTGTGCCCCCAGCTATACGTTAGTAATCTAGATGCAAGTTTAAACATTCAGTGGGAATCAACACAGTAAAACTATCTCTGATCTAAATTGGTGTCATTACAGCAAAGTATTAGCATTAGAACAACAGGGTAAAACCAATGCCCTTTTTAAGCACTAAAATATGTCAAACATGTCAGGCAGCCACTACTCAGCTAAAGATTCAGGTCAAAACATGGTTCCAAGTGTGCCACAACTGCTCTGTGCAGAAGGAAAGTGGAAAGCTAGTTTTTTCAGTAAAGACTCTTCAAGATAATAAACAAACAAAACTACCATTTAGCTGTCACATTGCATCATTTTATATCTCACCCGATGCTCCTGTAATTGTTGCTAGTGATTCCACGCATGAATTGCATAGTGGGGCACATGAAATTATTAAGGTAATAGGTCAGGTTACATCATTGCCACCATAGGTTTTCAGGAGCTCTCAAACCCTGTTCAGCAGAAGTATGTGTTTAAATTAAACTCATGCTGAATTTCAGAAAAGCCTACTTAACTATTATCTGCTCAAAATCCACAAAACAGAAACAAATGTCAAAATTCAATGGGTGTTATAAAATAAATTTAGATTACCTCCATACTCTCTGGGGTTTTGGTGTGTAGTTTCTCTCTGCCCATTGCTACTTGGACGTTGGTCTATGTTGGACATTGGTCTATTGGTTGGACATTGGTCTATTCTGAGGTAACAGACATTATTTTGGTGTGTCTGATTTAGGATTTTCCTTTTTTTTTTTTTTTTTTTTAATTTTTTGTTTCAGGAAGATGAGACAACACAAGAGGCTTGTTCTTTATTTCTTTTTAAATTATCCTTGGAGTGATAAATTGAGATTCTCCGTAGAGGTGACAATTTGGAGTCCACCTCTAGCCCTTGAGAGCTTCTTAGTTCTGCACAGAATATGCAATGGAACCCAACTTTCACCTCTTGCTCCTGGTCCATTGATGCTTCTCCAGCATTTGTCTTTAAAACAATGATGTTACAAAGTTACTACCTTCCTATTAAGCTTAGTCTGAACTCATTTCTTGCTCTAGGTTCAGTCTGTCCTGGCTGGGCTTCAACACAAAGATAATTGTTGCAGTGCTGAAGTTTTATCTGATGGGTTGAAAACTATGCTAATGACTGAGATAATTTTACACCTGGCCTAGCTCTTTAGTCCTTCAATTTGCTTCTTTCTCTTCTGCAGCACCATAAGTGCAGCTGCAATTTGCATCATCTACTGAGAAATTTTCAAATTGAACTTTGTTGTCCTGCTCTCCTTTTCATCAAATGAAGATTAAATTCTCTTACTGGATGTTAGGGAGTCATTGCAAACTCTCAGTATCTCTCTGTTATTGCCACAAATCTGAGGACACGCTGAATAAAGCCATGGGACATTTCTATGTTCAAAGCACTACAGCTCACAGAAGTGGCTCTTACTTCATTTTAAACTAGTTCTTTTGGGGAATAATAACACAGGACTTGCAAAAGCATCCTGTCCAGAATGGGGAAGATATCTACATATTTTTCCAGACTTTCTAGAGAGTGTTGCAGCCCGTACTGAGCATGTGGCTTCTAACTGTTATGCTCTAGCACTACCCAAACTGGCAAGATTAAATGATACTTGAGCATAGGTACACATTTTGTATCTATGTATTTTTCTATATGTATGTGTGTGCTACATATATACACACATATGCTATATACATACAGGATATTGTACATCTATCTATATATATACATCTATATACACATTATATACCTTTATATATATATATATATATATAGGCATCTCTATATATGTGTTTATATACATCTAAGAAAGACAAACGTCACTTTTGCTCCCACCTTTTCACTGTTGTGTCAGGTACAGCTCAGGCTGAGGGTTAGATTTTGCTCCCAGAAGCTCTATGAAAGTGTATTTGGGATCTCCCAAACAAGTAGCAACTGCCTTGTTTACAGGGCATGCTGAATCCAAATTAACGTAATGCAATAATAAGCAAAGCAAATAAACCTCCTCAATATGTCTTTCATAATTCTGTGTCTCCAAAGGTTTTTACGGCTTTGGTAAATCTACTGTATTAGCAAAGTCAAGAATTTTTTTTCCTCTGGGTTGCACAGCAAGTGCTGTAGTGATGTATAGCATCAATTAATATAACATTCATATAGCATAATGCAATACCCATTAGCACAATACAAAGTAATGTTATGGGATTTTTATTAGCTCATATTAGTAAACACAGATTGCATTAAAAGCTGTTTCAGTTTTATTTTTTTATGTTTATATATGAAAGAATAGCCCAAACTACAGGAGTCGATGATTTTTCTGACACTACAAAAATTAGCTGCCTGCAGATCAGCTTAATTTAAAGGCTTTCTGTCTTCTTTGAAAAGGTTAATAAAACTGTGGCCAAAGAAGACCCTATGAACCTACTTATTAGGATTTCAAAAGCTTTTTGACAAGTTCTCATAATATGAGAGACGAAATAAAATAATTACGAATCAGATGATAGACAAAGCTCATAAAGAAATTAAACCCCACTTTAAAGTCTGACAGTTTCACTTTGTTTCAATAATTTTCTGCCACAGTCACATGTAGCTGCATTAAAAAAATATCTGACTACTGTACAATGTTTCTTCACCTGGACTTCATGCTACTGATTGAAAAGTTCATTTAAAAACTTTCCAGTCCATGTTAGAAAAAGATCTATATCGGCACTACTGGTAACTGGTTAATAGTAGTATTTTAAGGGAAAAACAAAACAAAACAAAATAACAAAACAGATTTAATTTTAATTTTAGACTAGCAATCTAAAGTCTGTGTCATGTCAGACAAAAATACCAAGCACTGTCAACCATTGTCAGAAGGCTGTGTTCACAAACCCTGCAAAGCAATGGCACTTCATGCTGGCTCAGGATTTGGGCCGATAGATGAACTAATGCCCCATACATACACTGAGATATCCAAAGACACAGAAAGAACTGGAAAGACAACCTCCATAAAAGATATTACATGTTTGTTGTCAGTACGTTGCATGAACATTTGCCCTCTGGACTGTATATATTTCAGTAGATAATTGTCTTTTCCAAGTATTTCCATTTTGCTGTCAGTATTGTACATGACCAAGTTTTATTTTGCTACTGATGATGATAGTGCCTCAGACTGTGTTGCATTTTATGGAAGCAAACTGTCTGCAGCATAATGAAGATTATTCTAGCTCCGCAAACGATGAACAGGTCCAGCTTTCACACAGCACAGTAATTTATTAAAATATGAAGTAAATACTAATGCTGCTCTTAAAGGCAGGCAAAGCACATTTCCTTGTATTCACTGTGGGCTTTTTCATTAATTTTATCTGGAAACAATGTAAAGGTATATAGACATGCAGAGACACAATTACTCTCCAGTAATCACAGTTTCACTGTAGGGACAATGGCCTTCATATGGAAATACCCTTGACAAAAGCAGATAAATGGTTTCTATATCTTGGAATGGCTTCCTTGTTTAGGGAAAATAAAAAGAAGTAACACCAGCTTTCTGTTTACCACATAGAATGAATGCATTATAAAACCCTAGAAGTCTTTTCAAAATAAAATTATTTGAGCTTTTCTTTAACCTATGGATACACACATCTCTAATTCATGATAATTCTTCATGTGTATTATAAAATAACAAAAACGGAGCAAGCTGACAATAGAACATTGCATCCACTAAATACACATTCCCCACATTGCTTCATTTACACTCAGTATGTCACAAGTGATGTCAGAAATATCAGGACACAGTGACATGCCAGAGTATTAATTTTAATCCCTGTTTTACACAGAGTGTTTTCCACACCTATTGTAGAGTGAAACCAGGTCTATGTTGCATATATTTGCATAAACAGGTATGCCTAGACAGCTGTGTGCCATCACACAGCATACATGCCAGCAGAGACTGCAGTTTCACTAGTATAACTCTGCCTGTGCCAGCATTTTATTTTGTTTTTTTTTAGGTATACTGATAAAAGTTAAAAATGCAGAGTTATACAGGTATTAACTGCAACTAAGCTAGCAAAGTTTCAATAGTCACACTAACTATACTGTTAAAGTGCTACCAAATTAGCAAAATACTTTCTTTCAAGCACCTGAAAAATTATAAATTTTAAAGTAGAACTTTAATCAGTATTGGTATAACCGGATAGAGAGGGGCCCTGTTGATCCAAGTGGTCTGCACCGGGCAGCAGTGTCTGCAGGTCAAGGCAGAGAAGAGAAGGGTGCTGGAGTCTGCAGCCCACAGCCTCACCGGGACCCACCTACCCCAGCTCTCCTTACTGCCCCAGGGAACTACAGGGGAACCAGTAAGACTCTTCACCTGCAGGCCACTTTCTAAAACCATTCTCATTTGGCCACTAATTTGCTGTTCCCTACCTGGTGACATGAGAACAACGTTACAGCAGATGCCCTGTCTGGCACCTGTATTTTGGTAATTCAGGCAGTGGAGGAATTACAGCAGTGAGAATCTGAGGCAATACTTGGGAGAGCAGGTGAGGTCACACTCTTCATCCAGAGGATGAGGAGCTCCAGTTGCTCATCTGGGACATTCTTCCTTGAAACCTATAAATACGCGAGAAAGCACCATTTTGTGATCCTTCAATAAGAAGCAGAAGCCGACTTGTGTTATTAGAACACTCCGGAGCCTGACTACAACTTTCAATAATTGGTGTAAAATCCCACAGAATCCTGCTGAGATGTAACATAATGAAATGCCAGACAATGTCACTGTGAGTCTATAGTGGAAAATACAGGCAAAACAATGTCAGTGGATGTCTGCATAGACAATGTTATGATTTGAGGAAAGGCAAAATGCTGTCAATGGGAGTCTATATGCTGTAGATAGCATTACCACAGTATGCGAATAAAGGCAAAATGATGTCAGGGCAATACACAATATGCTCAAGACAGAATATATTTAGTCTGAATAGAAAATCTGTCATGTAAAATAGCTGTATTGATTCTCATCTTCCACAGTGATGTGTTGTCATTTTACACTGACTGTCTTTTTTATTTAGATTTACCCTATAGTCTAATCTGGGTTTTGTTCCACATTAACACTTCTTTTACTTGCCATAAGTGAAACCACTACCATTGACTTTTTTACCTTTGGATTATTTTATTTGAAAGAAAAACAAATTTGAACCAAAATCCTCACATAAAAGAACACCAGCTGTATCTACACTAGAATTAGCAGGTCCAAGATTTGGGTGTCTGTTCTCTCACTGACTTTCACAGACAGCAATTAAATAAAGTTGCCTATAAAGTACACGGATATATGTACACACACATATGTGCCCAGGCAGAATTCTAATCACCTCTGATTAGGGGAAGTAATGTTTTTGAAGAGCAAGTAGATTAACTCTTTTTTCATAATTGTATGGCATCTCTGCCTAAAAAAACTCCAGTTGTGACCTCACATGATTTACACTTCAATAAAATGTGGCCTCATGTCCAAATTAATTTAATTTGTATACCTTTTTTTTTTTTTCTTAAGTATAAGTTTATTAGACTTTGGGTCCAAGTAATTTCTAATTTTCTCTACAGTCCTCCTAAGGCCAGTCAAACCTTTATGTCCTAAATTGTTGGGTAATTTCTGTTAGAGTAGTGATGCTTCAGCTGCCACAGGAAATGAAATGTTTCCTGTGTATTTTGGGCCCAGCCTACCCTCTTCACTAAATCACAGTTCACTTCAACTTTCAGCAGCCCCAGCACTGTAAAGGTTAAATTTCCCCACAAACTCTACTTTGCAAAGCAGAGTATCTGTCCTTATTGATGAAAGGCTCTAAAATATAACATGCAATTATCTAAATTATAATCAATCAAAGAGAGCACTGAAGCTCTCTACCTTCTTCATCCTGGTTATAGCTAGCATTATTGTATTCAGTGTTCTCAAGAGTGTTTTGACTCTGGCCACTGGCAAATCTACCCACATCTACATTAGCAGGTAATTTGGTGAAATCTCTGCAGATTGCTGGACTGAAGCAACCAATGGCAAGGTCCATGCAGCTGTGCAATGTCTGGTGGATGTTTTTCCTTTGGGTGAGATTTAGTCTGCTCCTCTTGGACAAATGGCTATCCCACGTATGCAGTTCACAACCTTTCCACAGTCCACTCATTTGTTTTTACATCTGTGGAATTTTGACAATTTAGAAGTCACAATTTTGACACCGACATTTATAACACACACTTGAGAAGAGTCATTTAGGCTCACTGTCTCCCCATGGGATGCCATGTGGACTTTGGCAGCACTGTGAACTGAAACAATGTGCAACACATAGGGGAAAATGAGGAATTTGTTTTGAGTGCCTGTGTTACTGCTCTGACTCAACATACAGAAGAGGTGCAGTCTCCATTTCAAAGTTTTTATTTTCTAAAAAGCCAGTTTCATGCTGACTCCAAACTAAGATTTTTAAATTGTGAAGAAAAACATTCACAAAGTTCAGACTTACCTGGTGTGATTAGGTTGGACACCCAAACTTTGAATCTTGGCCTCTCTACTGCAAGGACATAACTGTAGAGACAGCTCCAGTGCACAAACTCTCTAAATCAGCAGAAGGACCAATTTCTGGGGCGCTACAAACTGGCTACTTTTCCTCCAGCCTGAAATGTTGAAGAATTAGAGTTTTGAAAGCTTGGGTGTTATGGGAACTGAGGTTTACAGAGTCATTAAAGTGAAAAACTGACAACATCTCAGAAATAACTGGCAGGAGTGGTTGATATGATCTTGCAAACTAGGCCATTCAAGTGGGCTACTTAAGTGGTGGGAAGACAAGTTATCAAGGAAGAAGGACAATTTTAGACAGAGCCTTGACTGTATTCCATCTTTCCTGCAAAACATTTTTATCTTGATAATCAGCATTATTTGGAAAAGACAAATTCAGAATCGCAGAATCGTTCAGGTTGGAAAAGACCCTTGGGATCATCGAGTCCAATCATCAGCCCTACTCCACAAAGTTCTCCCCTACACTATATCCCCCAACATCTCATCCAAACGACCCTTAAAGACATCCAGGGATGGTGACTCCACCACCTCCCTGTGCAGCCTATTCCACTGTCTGACCACTCTTCCTGTGAAAAATCTTTTCCTAATGTCCAGTCTAAACCTCCCCTGTTGCAGTTGTATCGTTAATTACCTGTGAGAAGAAACCAGCACCAACCTCTAATTCTGTATCAATACAGCTGGTTCTCCACCTATATCTTCGCAAGAGTGCTCCAGCATGTTAAAAAAAATACAAATTCAGATCCAGTCCTTAAGTTGTTGTGTGGAGAGTCTTAGCCCAAATTTTTCTTGCTTTTGCTGCTTTGCTTTTCAACCTTTACATTGTGTTAGCATAGTGTTCCCATGCTTAATTTGCCTCTCATCTGGATAATGATAATGAGCTGTTATTGACTAGCATTTCCAGTTCAGTGCAGTGAACACTGGGTAGTATTCATAAAATGTTCCTCTTATGCCAGCTGAAATTGGTAGTGGGTTTGAGGCAAAAGGCCAGATTCATCAAAAGGATAATGGACAGATATATTTTTTGCTTTGTTTTGTTTTGTTTTGTTTTTATTTTATTTATTTATTTCAGTGACCAAATTGCACTACTATTCTTTGTTTATCTATTTTTGAATTCTATCAGATAGCTTTAGGGATAACTACTCAATTTCTGTATTTATAGGAAACTGGCACAAATCAAGAAAACAGAGCAATTCCATGTTTATGAAGCATGAATTCTCACAGTAAATGTCAATACATTGTGCATTAATACTCTAGAATTCTACAGTAAAGCACATATATATTAAATATGTGTTTCTTCTGCATGGAGTCTTCAGCTTGTCTATTTTGTATGGCAGTGGTTCACGCCAGAGTCCTCCTGGGGTGTACAAGACCCAGCTGTATCCACTGTTGCTGATCTGTGAGAGGACGCCCTGCCATCCTATAGCACTTACTGCCACTGCCCCCCTGACCTGCTGATAGAGGACTCAGGGCAGGAGCTGGCCCTGCACCCCCATAGGTATTTGGGCCCTGCAAGACCCTGCTAGGGCAGGAGCAGGGCACAACCAGAAGAGGGTTGGTGACAAATATCCACCTCCAATGATGGTACAGGAGTATCCAGAAAGCAAGATGCTCCATCCATTTGAGGAGGTAGCAAGGAGATTTGTCTCACCTGACTTTTCAGGGAAAGCTGATTGGGTTTAAAATACATCATGCATATGTATATTTTTAAAGTAACTGTTGTCCATATGTGGCATGTTTGCCAGACCATTACGGAAAATAAGAAGTGGATGTCATTTCAGCAGTTTGAAATCTACACTTGTGGTATATCTTCTGCCAGTGCCCACTTGTATCTCATGCTTAAATTTAGCATGGAATCTCCTCTCCTGATGAATGCCTTAGAAATATGAGAAAATGTGGGGCTTTTCCACACTAAAATTGGTTGGGAAACAGACCAGAGCATATCCTAGATTAGGCAGCCAGAGGAATCATGTCTGATCAGATGTAGCACCAACGCAGGGAGGCATTTGCATAAACATGGTCATGTACAGGACCAGCCTGTCCTTTGGAGGCTGCAGAGGCATAGAGGAAGGTCCTGTTAAAAAAGATTAACCCAAACACTCAAAAACCCCCCCACAAATCGTCTTTCTACCAGCATACTAGCATAAAACAAAACTTGAACTTTGTATGAATTGCAGCAGGCAGCAGGGCTGGATGGGGAGGGGAGGAAGACCTGAAGGAGCTGCAGAGCTGCACCCAGGGCTTGGTCCAGTATCACCCCATGGGGCCAACATGGGACTGGGCAGACAGGAGAGCAGAGGTGGACCTATCATCATGTGTGGCTGCATTTTGGTACACACCTAGTCAGGCTTTGCGGAAAACGAGACACTGTTTTGTATTTATGGAGTGTGACTTGGAGAAGTGTGGTGATACCAAGCGGCAGTGTAGAACACAAAATCACAAATATGAGAGGGCAGCACATTGGCAGAGGCATTAGAAAAAACAACAGCTCACAGGTGGATGGGGTTCTAGAAGGACACATGCAAAAAGGACAATGTACAAACAACCCATGGACAGGACCCTTGTTTTATGGCACAGAGAATGCCATCTTCAGCAGCACAGTATCTCCCACCACTGTTTTGTGATGTCTTTCATCATCATCTTACTGACATTATGCACTCTATTAAGGAAAATAACAGTCTTTACAGCATTTGCATTTTATCCCTGAAGCATGGCAGCCCAATCAACCTTTCTATGGGCTCACAGATGAGGAGGAGAGGCACTCATGTTTAAAGTATTGTCTAGCATCAGTGGACAGATCTTACAGAAAGTTCACATCCGTTGATGTCCGAGTCATGTGAGAGGATTCAGCATGAATACCTGGAGGCTTGTAGAGGTGGGTTTTAAGATGGTTGTTCAACTCTATGTAATATATTGTGTGCTGATTCAGGGCTTGGGCTGCACAAGTGTTGAAAGGTAGGTCACCCAGTGACTTAGACCTGCAATTATTCATACTTTGCCTTGATTCATTAAAGTAAAAATCCTTTCTACACAGCTTATGTGAGGCAAGCCCTTAATAACCTATTTCTTCTGTTTCATGGAAACATGGCATCTCCAGACTCTTTTGCTTTCCAGATAAGGAGACAGAAGGGATGCCTTGATCACAGAAATCTTCCAGAGAATGTCTACCCAGGCAAAAGCCTAGCACTTTTAGCTCACAGCACAAATGTAGCTTTCTACTGTCTTGAAATCTGTTGAAATGAAGACTGTGTCAGGCAGAAAAAATATTCCACCCCTTAGGTAAAGCAATGGCTATGCATAAGCCATCTCAGACAGAGTTATGAGCTGTGACACATTCTCCTCTCTTCCCTGATACACATGCAATGCTCCACAAAACATGGCAGCCTTCACTGCTCTCCCTTAGACACTAACCTACTGGTGACAGCAAACACGATGTGACAGACAGAAGGGTCCAGAGGAAGAGTTATGTGAACTTTGGACCATGTTTGATACAGAGCATTTTTTTAATAACGTCATCTGAGATAATCCGAAGCAAAACAATCTTTTGGATTAACTGCCTTGACTTTGGGTCCTCCTGCACAAACAGCTGTTTGTTGCAGCTGGAATTAGGATACTGCACTTCTGTGTCATCTCTGGGGAGGAAAAGTACAGGAACAAAATCCATTCTTGCCCAGAGTACCAGTTTACCTTGATCAAAGAACAGACACAAACTGCAGTATGTCATCATGTATCAGTCAGAGTCTGGTCCTGGAAGTCAGAAATATTGGAGATGATGGCAAAAATGACTCACTGCATGACTCTGCACAAGCCTTTTAATTTACCTCAGTCTTGTCAACTGTAAAGCATGGTTAATAACATTTTTACTTCCTGTTCCCTGCTTATGGGGATAATGAGCAAAAATTCCAGGAATTCTGTCACAGTTGATCAAAATTTCTCAATAACTGCAAAATGCTGTGTGGATAAATTATTTGGTTGGTGGTTGGGAATTAGCTGAACATAAGAGCTGTGAATCTTCATGAAATGCCTCCTCACAGCTATATCCATCAAAACTCACTGAAGTTGCAGGCATATGGCAATTCAGAACAAGGGTGGGTGAACATGTTTAACCTAGTTAGAAACTCAGTGGAAGACCGCAGAGTTTAAGACATGGCTCATCCTATACTGAGCTCTCACACAGCTTCAGAGAGATTCAGGAAAACAAGCATAAGAGACAAGAGAAAAAAGGCTGGTCAAGAAAAGGTCATATTAAGCACAGCAAGAATAATTTCTTTACAAAGACCCACCCCTCTCAAAATGTCTAGCATTTATAAGGGATCTTTCTTCCACACCAGAGATGTGCAGCTCTGAGTTAATTTGATGATGGAGTTTCAGGGGATTCTCTTAGACTATTTTTATGATTAATCCTTGAAAAGAAATGCAGGTAAAATGTTATTAATTAAATTCAAAGGTTCACAAAACTTCTGCCTGTGTGAATAAGGCTCACCCTTTCTTAAATGAAAGTGAGCTTTTCTGCCTTCCTGTACAGAAATGTGAATGTTAGGGGTATCTCAATCCACACATCTTCCTAAAATGAGGAACTAACTTGAGTGCAATGAAAGTCTGACCCATATAGAAGATTTTCTGTGCTACTTTCGTATAAAAGAAATGAAATTACTTCAAGATAAAAGGCTTTGACTGTGTTTTAAGAAACATAATTCCTTTATTAAGGATTTGAATAATAATTGTGGGAAACAGTTTAGTTGTTTGGTTAATTATCCTTTTTGCTCTCAGCTCTTAATGTGATGATGTCAAGTTCACTTCTAGGGAAGTCCTAACTGGATATGACTAATAAATTATGTTATAAAGAGAACAGCTTCAGGAATAAAGTATTCCAAGCTCTGTCATGTATACACAGCAGGTGTTGGCAACTAATTTGGTATCTATCGAGATATAGCTATTGCTCTGACCAAACATTACTAGCTGTTGTTTTCTTTTACTGTACATGCAGCACATCCAGGGCCCCATGGAAAACTTTTAAAAAATTTGTAGTTTGATAAAACTCTGCCACAGTGCCAAGCATCTTCCTTTTTTGTTTTCCCCAGTGTTTTATTGAAAACAAAAAAAATTGTGTCCATGGTGCAGTTTCTCATTTACACAAAAAGGCTTCATCCCACTGTCCTTGTAATACCATTTGCATCCCACCTTGGCATCCCTTTCCACTTCCAGAGCTGGATTTGTATAGATGAGAATGAGAGTTTCATTTCAATCTTTGTGACATCCTGATACCCCCCCCCCCCCCCCCGCTTAATTCTGTGTGAAAATGCTAAAGTTATCTGCTGTTTGTGATGATCTGCTTTCTGAACATCCGCTGTGACAGTTTAAACAAGGTCCAGATCCTGAAAATAATTATTTTTGTGCATATATTGTATGTGTGAGCTGCCCCACTAGTGAAACTGCCATTCAGAAGTGCAACTTTTTACCTGATTTACCTTGAGAGGGATTAGAGAGATGAGGTCCCAATCTAACTTGCTGTGGAGGCTTAACAGTGTAATACACATTTTTTGTGGTTGAAAAAAAGGCTAAAAGCTACAGAGAACAACATGCAAAACCTATATAATAAGTCTCTACAATTTTAATTCAGACCTCTTGCATTTGTATACTTTCATATTGTCCTTACATATATGATCAGATTCCAATTTTTTATAAAATCCCTATGTCATTTACCGAACAGTAGGTACTGCATATTTTCCATGGAGCTACCCAGCTAAATTTCTCTTAAAATCTTCCTTCTTCTGGCAGGGACAGAGGCAACATCCATATCTCCAGGCAGCATTCAACTACGCAAAGTACAAGCAATTTTTCCTCAGTCTTAATTCCCATGCCTACTCTTCTTGAGTGGTTGCCTTTCAGATTTGGCAAACAAATGAGCCCTTCTTCACCATGGCCTGCACAAGCCTGTCCTGTGTTCTGTGTGAGGCGGGGTCCAGTGTGGAAAAAAAAATGTATGTGATCATGTAATTAAATATAGTATGCTAAGGCATACCACAAGATGGGGGTCTAATTAAGGCTACCAAAGCAACCTTAATTTTGGAATTTCCTAACTTTTTCCACTCCAGCCCCTACTGCGCTGGAGAATTCAGCTGCCAAAGTCTCACAATTGTCCATTAAACATGAGTTTAAGTGAGTTTTGTGGGGAGGGCCACAGGCTGACAGTTTTCTGAGGGTGCAGACAGAGGCAGACCCCAGGCAAAAAGCAAAGGATTCACTGAATCCTTGAAATTTCTTCACCAAAACTTGGAGCTGCTAGTGCTTTTGAACAAAGTGTCTGTAAGAATTCTTTCAAATGGCCAAACCATGGCATTTTTCCTTAATTGCATTTTCAGAACTGTCTAAACTAGTCTAGCTGAAACTTTCCAGAAAAATTTTGCTTGAGACACCTGGCATGGAAAAATTCAGTCCAACTAATTTAAAGCTGCAAAATTATAAGCAACTAAAAACAAAATCTTGTAATGGGAAATGTCAGGCAATTTTAGCTACTGATGATACTACCAGCTCTGTCTGTTACAACACAAAAAATAAAGAGAGACAAGAAGAAAAAACCAGACAGAAATATAAATGATAAAAGGAGAAAGCTTGCTTACTGGAAGAGGTGGGTTTTAAGAGATTTTTGGATGTGAATAAAAGGAGGTTTGTCAGATGAGGTCATGGAGCCTGTTTAATGTGTTAGGAAGAAGCATGAGTGAAGGCATAAAGCTGAGAGTGAGTAAGGGAAGGAAAAGAGTAAGGTATGGCTATTGGAGGGTGTTCTGAGACAGTGTATGGAAGAAGAAATGTACAACAGTACAAAAAAGTATAGTAACAGATTTCCACTATTATGATCATTAAGTTAAAATAATACATAGAACATCATCTGTCTTTACTTGACGTACTCTGGTGCTTTGTTGATAGGTAGGTGGATGAGAGCATGCCTCCTTAAGAGACATCCTATTTAAACGTAGGCACTCATAAAATATCAAGGGGAGGGACAGCCTAAACCCACTTCTCATAAGTCATAGCTGCAGCTCATTTCTAAATAAAATCTTTCCCAGGGTCCTTATTCCTACTGGTACTGATGACTTCAGTGCAATTCAGCAAGAAGCAGAAAACATGTCAGAGACAGAATCTGACTTCCAGATAATTTTTTAGATCAGAATGCTCAATCCTGAATTCCTTGACTTCTTTAGGGACTTCTGAAGATCTATGTAATGCAGAGTCAGTGCCAGCTATCATTCTAAAACTTTCTTCACTTGACAGAGTCCAGTCCTTCAACTCTTGAGAAGTGGTCTTTAATCATTTGAGAAGTCCTTTTGACCAAGGTCAGTCATGTTTAGTTTCGTGACAAAAGGTCTCAAGAACTAGCCTTTATTCTCCTTTGTTTTACAAATTTATGGCCTTTAGTCTTAACTGAATATTGAATATCTTACTAGTTTTCATTGTGTGGTATTGGCTCTTAACTTGGCTAGCACCTGGCACCCTACCTCAGGGCCCAGGTACTTCAAACTACACATCACTTAGGAAAAGCATTTTTCTCCATTTACATGCTAGGATCATATTTATTTGGGAACTGCTTGGAAATCTGTCATTATGGTGTTTGTGACAGCTTGACAAGGCCTGTTGCCATGGAAAAGCTTTGTGATGTTGTATAAATATATCCTTAGGTCAGAAGTTCTGTGTATTTTTTGGACATGGATGCTAAAGGGAAAAAGGAATGACTAAACATTAAAAAGGCAGAATAATAAAAAATAACAACAATAACTAACATTTGATACTATATTTCTGCCCAGTAACCAAACAATTTCTCAAAGCATTTAATCTATGTTGTAACATTCCTACTAGCAATGAAAGTTAATTTATTTCCAAGGTTCACCCCCGTCCTTAAAATATTCTTATTACCAGTCATTTTGCAATATTGATGGTTCCTCTATTAATAGACTAGCAGACAAGGGAGCTATTATTCTCGCCCTCTATCTGTTATTCCATTAGGTAAGGCTGACAGTCTCTGACTGCTCATAGTTCTATAACCTACCATGTGCTCAAGCCACTAGCTAAAACTCATCCTCACATGTTGTTTTTGGTGAAAATTATGACTAGACAGGAAAAGAAACAACAAAAACATGTAGAAAACTATGAGAGAAAGCTCAATATAGGTTTGCATCCAAAATAGCAATATTTTTTGACTCAGACAGAAATGAGGAAGTGTCGGCACAACGATGTGGAAAGTCATCTGAGACTGTCTCTGCAGTTTGTCCCTGCGGATGGCTGATGCCCTATGTTTTAGTTCCAACTGTACCTTCATGCCGACACAGAACAACATCATTTAGGCATTTCATAAGAAGATTCTTAAGCATGGACAAGTTCGAGCTGTCCTCAGCCAGTGTGACCCATGGGCATGAG
Source organism: Athene noctua (assembly GCF_965140245.1). Lineage (NCBI taxonomy): Eukaryota > Metazoa > Chordata > Aves > Strigiformes > Strigidae > Athene > Athene noctua. The sequence continues at coordinate 23,851,874 of NC_134039.1, forward strand.
CTTGCTTTCTTAGGTACCAGCAGTAGACTACAGAAAAGCTAGTTCTCATTCAGTTTCCTTTTTCCCTCTCCTATATGTTTGAATAGAGATGTTTTGCAGGTATGATTAAATGCTTCTCTGAAACAGTGTTTGGAGGAGTGAGGAAAGGTTATAGCCTTACCTTTGGAAGAGGCTGAGGCATAGGTACAAGTTACAACCCTGACTGGGAATACCGGCTCCTACTGAATTGAGGATTGGTGTAGAACTGTGGGCCAGGGCTGCTGTCTCTCAGGAAGGTAAGGCGTCACTGAAAAGCACACTGGCTTGGTTTTATCCCTGTGAAAAATGGTGTCTCTCAAGACAACCAGCTTGAAAGGGCTTGCAGAAAACGAGTGCAAGTAACCAGCTGAGTGTACCTGGCTTCTGTGCATGGCAATGACTCCTGCTGAGTTTCTCCAGTTACCCTAGACACAGTCATTTCCAAAAGAAACAAGGTACATACTAAAGCTCAAGATAAAAATGTGGTGGTGTGGCACAACACTGTGCACCACAGTACTCCACATGTGACTCAGGAGCACACAGTAAACTAAACAAAATTTGACCAGGTTTTCTCACCTGCTGCTCTTGGCTGTTGCCTTCCCCACTGACTGTCTAACTGCGAAAGCAGCCAGGGGAAGGCACTGTCCTTCGGAGCGTTAGTCAAAATGAGATGTCCCGTGTCACTGGGCTTCCTTAGTCATCTCTCATCACATAAACAGCTTGCAAAAATAGAATTATAATATTTTTTAAAAATTACAAAGAAGCATGAATCCTCCAAATTTTCTCCTGTCCTTAGACGTTGTTGATTAGACAGTTCTTTTTCCACCATAGAGTCTCTCTCTGCTCTATTTCTTCCATAAGGGTTTTGGCTTCTGGTTTTTTATTTGCTTAATTATCCCCCAACAAAATATGAGGTACTGTTTTTGAGATCCTTAAACACCAAAATATCATGTATTTTTATTTAAAGTTCCCTGCCATTTGATCTTTATTTTTAAGTGCTAATTTAAAAGAAGGGGGAAATGTCTGGAACTAGAGAAATGAGAACTGATCTATAGTTTGAATCCAAGCCACAAATATGCCATAAGAATATAGACACATGCACACAGTGTCATCAAGAAAAATATCCCAACCCTCCCACAATTTTTACACATTACAACATATTAAAAAATATTTCTGGCCATAGTGAAATATGTGAAAATAAAAACACTACGCAGTTGCAAGTAACTCCAGAATTTTCTACAAGCAGAGGTGCAGAACTAAAACAACAATTCTTGTTCAGATAAACTTCTATGACAGTTAATTAACCTAACCTTGATTTTTGGATGCTGTGATCTATTAAAAAGAATGCAAATAAAAGAGAGGGAATTTGCTACTAGTCTAGATACTACCAGCTCTGGTGGGAAGAACAGCACTTCTGTAACAAGGATTAAGATACCACTGGGCAAACCAAGTCTACTTCAGGTGCCTGTATTTTGTTGAGCACTAAAACATAATTTGATTTCACATTTCACATGCTCAGTGTAGCACAGCTGTGATGGTCACCAATTCAGGAAGGCATCCTTAAGTGTTGTTTTAGACAAGAATAAATGGAAGCCTTGGTTGCATAGCATCAGTGACCATGAATATGGGATGTTCCATGCACACATATGCACAGGTGTATCAAAAGCTTGAAACAAAAGCGTCACTAAATCTGTTAAAATACTCTGGGAAACTGAGGCACAGGATGATGTGCTCCAGCCAATGAAGGACATCACTAGTGGAGCTGCAGCTGTGAGGACGTGACTCACGGTCCTGTGGCCTGTGGAGCAAGGCAAGGGTTTTGGTTCTCTTTGGAAAAGTGCTATATACAGCACTGCTCAGCAAATACACTGGAAACCTTCCCCACTAATTTATCTTTCAGCTTGGTATCCATGAAAGCTTTTAAGGAGAAGATTCTAAATAAGGAACCAAAAAATGTTGCTGTTTCTCACCATAACTGTAAACCGAAAATAAGCACTTACACAACCTAGCCCAAATATTTAGTTAAAGAACAGGTTTATAACTAAGGATATCTTAAAATGTGTTTGAATTATTATATACACTACTTAAACAGTTAAACTGTCAGCTTAGAGTTTTGTATATCTACCTCATTAGCCTGCCTCCAGGGCCTGTGGTAGGTGAATCTGCATTTTAAAATTCTGTATTTTTCCATGCTTTATGCATCCTGTAAAATGGCTTGAGAACTTTATGAGGTATGTTGCATTAAAATGTGTGATTATAAATATGATTTAAATATCTGAAACATTACAGAGTGATTATTGTTCAATAAGGCAGCATGCATAAAAGGGTTATCTGCATGCTGTGCTTAGGTTTCGACAATATAATGTAATGAATTGTTCAATATAGTTTGTATGCTATTTGTCTCTGTTTCTTCTCATACTCCAGAGATGCCTGATATGCAGTGCTCTAACAAGACTATCATAAATTGTTGAACAGTAAACAGCCCTTGAGATTTTTAGATAGTATGTGGTTAGTATGTAATCCATCTTGAGAAACTTGATTTAGTGCCACAAAGGAACATCCTTGACAATGCTCAACATTGTTTTAAACTGCTGCTAAATCAATTACTGCATTTGGGAAATGGCACGCTTCTTCTCTCCCTGCTCCATGCCGGTGGCCTGGCTGCTCAAGGATAGACTTAGGGAATCATGCTATGGAGGCAGATGGGATCCCTGGAAGTCGCTGAAGTAACCCAGCTTGAAACAGTGATAAGTAAGGCCTCCGAAAATCTGCACTAAACTGCACAAGTCAAATACCATTTGGCTGGATTGTCTTAGCTGTGTCTAGCAATAAAGGAATTACAAAACAAACAGAAATGCTTCCTTTTGGATCGGTGCTGTGTCGTGGAACAACAATATGCACATGCACTAATAATCTTTGGTGCTTACACAAAGATTTTTGTGCTAGAAGTATGCTACGTACATTGGCTAATCTTCCCTTGCAACATTCCAGTGAGTTGGAGAAGTGTTACTACCTCCTTTTCACAGATGAGAGACACCAATTACTCAGGCAGTGTGAGACTGCGAGGGGCCTCATGGACCAAAGATGAATGCTCTCTTGAATATAATGATGTTACAAAGACTGACCCAAAACGTTAAACAAGGCCAAGGCCATTTGTATTTCTTTAATGTTTTCTTCCACTCCTCTGTTGAGGCAATTGCTGGGGATGCTGAAGGCAAAGGAGAAGCACACTTCATGTGTCTAAGCTGTAACCTTGCCCTTCTGCTTCATAGACATAAATAAGGATTCCTAGGCAGTATTTCCTATGTCCTGGGAAACTGCACAGGAGGAATATTGAGATGCAGTTATTACAGCAATAATGTTCTCACATGTTTCAGGGGCTATGACAGTCTCAGAAATATCACTTTTTTATTGTGAGAAATTAAGACTAGAGGGAGGGAGAAAGGATCCCAAGATCAAGGTAGAAGGAAGCAAATAGTACAGGATTCATTACTGAGAGCAACATGATCTAGTTTCTGAAGGATTAATATACTTTCATGATCCACACATTACAGATATCTCATCATCTGCCAGGGGGACCCTGCAAGCCTGCCTTCAAATTCAGCATCTCCTCCTAGTTTTGGGGAGTTCTGCTCATCTCTAACTTCTGTCCTTAGAGGGTGGTGGAGTGGCATTTGCTTCTTTTTCCCATAAACAGCTTTATGTCCTGCTGATGCCATACATGTTAAAAAATGAATCTGATCAGGTATTGATCTTTAATCTACAGCATTGCTGGAAATGGCAGCCAGCTGTAGCTGTGAAGAACAACAACTGGCAGACAGTCTGGTTAGTGTTGGCACCAGCCCTCTCTTACGAGATCCAAATTCCTGGGAACCAAATGTTCCTGTGATTCTGGCTTTCTGCTGCCAATAAAGCTTATGATACAAAGCTAATTGGCTTGTAACTTTTCTTGGAAATCTGGAAAGGAAATGGATAGGTTGCCTTTATTTATACACCGATATGCTGAGAATCTACATTAAGATAAGGGGAAAAATATATACAGCAGTAGCCATAAAAAAAAGTTTACCCATCTTCACTATGAAGTGGCTTCAGAGACATATAATTGCTTTTCTTCTATATAAGCTTAACAAGACTGTAAGAGTTCTTTTGGCCTGTTACCACTGTGAAGAATAACAGCAGGCAAAGTTCATTGCAGAAGGGTGTTTGTATAGGCTTCTTCAGGGAGGGACTTCATTTGGAATTTGTGTCCATTGTTCATCAAAATTGTGGCCAGTCATCATCCAGAAAATGAGAGCTAAAACCTGCTGTGAGAAGGATGTTTGTGGGGAGCCCAATGATTCCTATCTCCATTAACATGTATGTAAAGGATAAATTTATGACTGAATAATACCTTATTCATCTTTGCCTGCTTCCTCCTAGCCAGTCCACTCCTATCAGTTGACAGCTGACAGTAACAACAGTAAAATTCACATCTTCCAGGGATTAGAGGAGAGGAATTCTCCCAGCCATAGAAAAGTTGCTTTAGATTTGTCTATCATGTTAGGATTGGCTTTTGCTAAAAAATCATGAGGACCATTTAATTTTGAATGTTTTTTAAAGCATTTCAAGAAATGTAGTCATGGAAATAAAACTCCAAGTCAAGTGGGAAAAAAAATAAAATCCCTGTGGGATAGAAGGAATTAAGATTAAAATTGTCTTGGAACATTTGTGCCAAAATCCAAACAAGCTACTACTGAAAGTTTGTGGGTGAAAAAGCACTTTTTCCTGTGAAATCATTCCTCCTGTTATGGGCCAGATTCTGTTTTCACCCATGTAACAGAGTGGTGCTTGGATCCAGTTCAGCAGACATTTTGTTTTATGGGGCTTCCTGGAATGAGAAGAAAAGTACTTGAATTGTGGAAGAACAGATTCTCTTTTATCTACCCTCCTGAAAACGGTTTCACAAGGCCTGTTGCCCAGATTGAGAGGACCAGAGAATTATACCTGGAACAGATCTGGGAGGACATGCTTTGGTATAAATCATAGAGGGGGGCAAAAGGAGGCAGAATCCAACTTCAAATGTTTCCAGTTCCTCCCTCTGTTCACAGCTATTACTGATTTGCCTCATTCAAAAGCAACAGGGAGAAATAGAAGCCTCTCTTCTACACAACATGAACTGAAGGGGTTAAAGTCACACAGTTCTATCATTCTTGATGTGTCTTTTTATTTTCCTCTAGTTCATCTTTCGCTCAAAAGAATACACACATTATTTTTACCTTAGGTGTATCTGCTTCACTTTTTTACTTTTCAGACAGTTACCTGGCTGTGAGCCAGCACTGCAAAATCAAATCCTGCCATTTATTTTAGGATTTGTTTTTATTATTCTTGCCTGAATTTAATATTTTTAATTTCTTATTACTTTATGTCATTCTCTTTTCTTTTCTTTTCTTTTCTTTTCTTTTCTTTTCTTTTCTTTTCCTTCCTGTCACTCACTGTTTGGTAGCTCAACTATCAGAGCAGAATGAAAAAGCTATATGCTAACTCAGGTTATATATTACTATCACTTTCCTATCACTGAAAAATGCAAACAGCAACCAGAAAGCAAGCAAATCTGAGGTAGGTCAGCAACTTAAGACTGCAATCCTTTGAGCTACGCCAAATCCCAAGGAATCTTGAATTGCAGATTACAAGAGGAGATGGGCTTTTTAAAAAATATTCTGTTTATTGAAGATGAAAGCAATACAATAACAATGAGAAGAAGCATGTACATTATGAAAAGAAAATAAGAAGCAGCCCAAGACTCAGCCCAAGTGTAATATACACATAGATTCTTTTTATTCCTAAAAAGAGAAAAAAGTATTTATAACAGCTGGTCTCAACCCAAAAGTTTGTTTGGATCACTGAATCATGCCATCATACTGTTTAGGACTACACATAGTTGTCACTGAAATGATCCTGGAAAAATCCCCGTCTACTGCTAAGGGTTTTTTTTTCTTCTTCCTGCTAAACATATTTTGTTGTTAAAGATGTATGGGGAAATGAAAAACTGGTGGAGAAACAAAGGCCAAATTTCTAAAATGACCACTTAAAATTAGTTTCTTACACTTTTGAGAAGCAGCCTGATTTTTCACGGGAGCTGGGCATCTGCCAGCTTCCAGCATGCTCTGAGGGGAAAGCAGGGAGATGTAGACCCTCCGAAAACCTGCCAGGTGCCTACATGCTGCCTCGGACAGCCATACTCTTGTGGCTTCTTGCTGCCTGTGCTGGTCTGAGGATTAAAATCCAGTAAATGGTAAATCCAACTTAAAGCTTCCACTTCGAAATTTTTTGCTCCAGCTTTTCCTGTTGTCCATCAGCCTACAGGGGATCTGTCCCCCTTTGTAGCACCGGAGCTGTGCCTGACAGATACTCTCAGCTAGAGCACCAGCCCAGGATGAATGTAGGGTGTTGCATACAATTTCCCTCAGGAAACAGGGCACGCTTTCTGGAACTGTTTTAATTGCCAGAATATTTCTGATATCTCCATATTATTTTACCTTAATTTTCCTTTATTGTCTGTCATTCTTCCTGTCATTCTAAGGTGTTTTCTTCTCTCTAGTTAGAAATCTCTGCAACTGTATAGCAGATAAAATGTCTGCTTTCCAGACTCCCTTCCTAACCATATAATATCCCACTTGCATGGAGGTCATGAAACCTATGAATGGTATGACTTTGTTGTCTGGGCCTTTCAAGATCTAATCCCTTTCTCTGGAATAATTTGTCATCCCTCAGAATGTAAAGAAATCCACTAACCTCAACCACATGCACTGCATCTTTCTCTAGGTCTTGAAAGAAACAAAAAAGTTTGGGGTGGTTGGAACAAAAGGGTGGGAAGTAAAGAGTAAGGGTATTTTAGCCATTGAGTAGCTTTCCAGTCAGCCTGGTGGAAATCTGCTGTGTCCTGGGAAGAGATGAGTACCCTTTGCTGAGCCAATGCAGCTAGAGGGATGCTACAGCCACTCCTGTATGACACCACTACCACCAAGGGAGTCGGCCTGTCTGGCATTCAGTGTGGCAGCCACAGCACATTCCCACAAGGGAAGTCCCTCACAAACATATTCCCAAGCATCATGGCTGGAGTTCTGGTGATAGGTTACTGTCTCCCATCCACCCTAGCAAAGAGGCACTTGTAAAATTTACAAAGCAGTATATATATATTTATATGTACCCTTCTACTCCCTGACTTTCTCCGGGTTAATAACTCATAACTCTTATTTGGGGAAATCTGGTTTTGGACAGTTTTGTAAGCAGACAAGGACAGTGCTTTCTGTCCTGAACTTCCTGACCTTATGTGCCAGCGTAATATGCAGAAGTATGTCAAATGCCATTTAATCTTCATAATCCAAGCAGATTATGTTCATAACTTCACCTTTATCTGCTCACAGCTTTATCTCCTTTCAAAAATGCCACACTTTTTTTTTAGACAAGATTCACCCTTTATAAGATGAATTTATTTTTAGCAGCCAGGACTCATGTCCTACCTGCACCAGTGCAGGTCAGCGCACCACATGGGGCTCCACGTTCCTCGTGTACTCTTCTCAAAGTGCAAGATGGCAATAGCACTTCTGAACTTGCATTTCTGAACCTCATGGTAGCTGAAAGTAGCAGTGCGAAATAGTAATTAGTCTTCTGATTATTGTTTCTACAAAGTAGACTATTTGCATTATTATTTAGAGAGGTTACAGCCTAGCTCCAGGCCCCAGCTGCTCATTCTTACTGTGGCAAGATGAGACCACAACAATAGACTGCAGCTACACAAACAGATGATTTATGTTTGGCATTACTGAGAGTGTGAAAACCCTGTCAGGGGGGAAGAGGTCAGGAAATGAGTGGCTGATGGGGAGGGAGGATGCATGCTGCCTGCTGATGTGGGAGGAGCTCCTTGCTTGGCAGAACAGCCACTCTTGCAGGTCCCTACGTCCAGCCACGTGCCCCTGTGCTTTCTCCAGAGCTTCTGCCTCCTCCATGAGCCCATTGTCAAATCAGCTGTCTGTGTGTCTTATTTTAATTGAGGAAGAAAATAACTCCAGCAGAGAGGACAGGAAAGCAGCAGGATGAGGAAGGATAACAGTCTGGGGTGTTTCCCTCTTCAGTATTTCTGGGTTTTTTCCAAATGATTGCTAGCCATGCTTCCACAACAAAATCAACAGTCCCAGCATTTAAGAACATCAATGAAATCTTGAAAAGTTTTGTCACTGAGTTCAACTGAAGCACATCCAAGTTCTGAAACCTCTCAAATCCTATTCCTTTTGGTTTTCTCATGTGCTTAATCCTTGCTGTAAACTGAATGAGGCAATGATCCTACAGAAAACAATGTATTATCACATAACTGCAGATTGTATTGTATGGTCTATTCATTATGGGGGCTAAACTGAGGTTATACAGAAAGCCTTAATTCTGGCATCTCCTAGCATTTTAATGTTTGACTTTATATATTTTATGATGGCCTTTGAATGAAGTTTGCAGTTGTAACTAATGATTAATTATGATGTAATTATTAGAACTTTACTTTCCATTGTTATCTTATGGAGAATTTCACAGGTGTGTCCTTCATAAACAATGAGACTAGGAATTTGCTTTAACATATGGTTAAGTTGCTGAGTTTTCGTCAACATTTTTTAAAGAGCTTTGATGACTTTGGACACCCCTGTCACTGCAATTCTTTCACTGTGATTCAGTAACAAGCTGCATCATTCAAAATAGGAGCTGGGTAACTGATTTTGGTGGACCAAAGTTGGAATATGTCCTTCATGAACTTGAGATATATAGAGAGATACATACCTATGTTCTTTTACAGGTACTTATATCTACTGACTTTTATCTCTTTTTACTGTCACTGTTACTTGGTTTACTTGTTTCTTGAACCAAATCTAGAGTTGAAGTACTGTGAGCTGAATCGGTTTAAAACCTGCTCTGTTCTTATGAATAATTATAATTTTAACAAAAATCTCATGTCCCAATTTTGAAGCCCAAAATGTTCCAGGGATTTCAAGTTAGGCACGTTCAGAAGTTGGCTTTGGAGCTATACATAACTGTGGACATAAAGGTCATCCTACTGACTTTGAGGTTTCTGAAGGGAAATTACTCTAGATGTAATATTTGTAGGATTGGAATCTTAACGTGAAATCACATCAAGGGACTCAAATTTGAGATCATACCACATCCCATTCATTTCTTGACCCTGTAGTAAAAATATAACATACACTGTTAATACTCTACTATGTAGGATGATGAGGTGCATATGCATGAAGCTAAGTATCTCAGCTATGTAGCTATTAAACTTTGTTCTATTGTCCCCTACTCTCACAATTATTAAAAGAAAAAAAAATTAGAACATCAGTATAGACCATTAATATTCACATCATATTAAGTTACAACTGTAATTCTATTTGGAGTTTATAGTAGATAATGTTATAGAAGACAATAATCTCATGACCTGCTAGAGAAAGTAGTTAGAGGAGACTAGTATTCAATTGCTGCTTTTCTGTGCAACACATTTTTCATCGATGATACATTAGACCAGTGGTTCTCAACCTGTGGTCCGCAGACCCCTGGGGGGCTGTGATGTCATCACAGGGGGTCCATTTAAAATAAATATTTGCTGCAGTCTAGTGCTTTAAATCTTGAATTAAGTCTTGGTGGTCTACAGCCACAAAAGGTATTTAAAAGGGTTCCATGGTGAAGGAAAAGTTGAGAACCCCTGCTCTAGACCTTGAGAGTTTACTTTGAAAGAAACACAAAGTAAAACCAGAAAGTTGAAATTCCTTTGGTTTCAGGCACAGCAAAATTTGAAGAAATTCCAGGTAGATATACTTGACAGTAGTTCAAGGGATTGTCTAGCAGAAACATAAGAAGTCTTGAATTAGACTAAATAGGACTTAAAAATCCTAGTTTCTATATTTGACTATCTCTACTACGCTACCTTTAGAATAATTTTGCCTGCAGACCATGTCCAGTGACAAAACTTTGTTTTTTTCAGCGTTTCCATTATTACTTTTGAGCCAAATTTTCACTGGTTTTAAAATTCTTTAATATCGTTGTTAGAAATGAACATAGAATATCCCTTTCCTTCACTCCTTCCTGGGACATTTCTGCCATTGGAACTGGTACTATTGACATTGAATTGGCCTGGTCAGAGCTCCGTATTGCTTGGGATTTGAGTCATAATAGAGCAGAAATCTCTTATTTCCATCTTAATTTTTATAAGCAATAATAGCTGCTGCTTAATGTAAGTCAGGAATAAAAGGAGCAAATAATCTTTTTATCACTAGGTTGGCTGTTCAAATCTAGGAAACTTCACAGTGACTAGAAGTAAATCACAAATCTTTGGAAAATTTTAAAAAAATTATTTGGATTCTGGTCTAAAATGTGAAAGTGGGTTTTCACTGTCCTCCTCAATTTCAGCAGATTTTTTCATTGTTTAATCCAGGAGGAATCGCCTAGAATATATTTAGTGGTCTATGATACGGACAGTGAGGGACTGTGGAGTGCAGGGTAATGTTAGTGAAGGTACTCCTGGCCTTTGAACAAGTAGTGGATGAAACCACGGTCTTTATTGAGCTGGAAGTGCCCATGCCAGACTTTTGAAGGCACAGCCACCTAGCTCCAGGCACTGCCCAAGCCTTCAGTCACCCAAAACTGGCAAGAGGGATATGAGTCATAGAAGAGTTTTATTGTGAGGGAGTATGTGTTGAAATCGAATCACTTAAGTTTTGACAGAACATGCAAGAAGAAGTTTTCCTTGGTCCAACATACAGGAAAAGGAGAAAGGGACAGGCAGAGGGAAGGAAAAAAAAAACCCAAACCTTGACAGCAGCTGTTGTGCTAGCTATTGGAGTATTATCCGGGGATATAGCATGCAAAAATTCAGACTCTGAATCCAACCCTCAGATGTGTTGCTAGTAGTAGCTATGGCAGCCTCTTGCAAATAGATATATTTAAAATTCAAAGTATCTTAATTTTATTTTGATGCAGGTTGAACACATATTTTGAAACCACTCCATATTTCAAGAAATTAAATTAATTTTAATTTAAACTGTTCTGAGACTACTGGTTAGGCATTGTATTCCTCCTCTTCTTAGTATTGCTCTGTCTTCAAAAAAGCACCATTACTTTCTCCTGAAAAAGGAATATCAATGTTTTTTAATTACTCTGTATATGCAATTGTCTTTAAGAAATCTCCACTAAATAAGCCTCTGAACAAAGCTGGGAGTCCTGTTGTTGCCATGTTGCTGTTGCCATGTAAGGTGGCAAATTCTAATAATACTTTCTGAAAGCATCTATATCCATTTACTTTTATTTAAATATGTTAATCTTCTGTGACTGGTACCTTAGTAGTTGCAATTCTGTTCTTAATGGCGGTCCAGGAGTTATATATGTATTTATAATTCATTTTGCATGGTGAGACTTCACCTATTTATTATTTGGAAACATTTTTAATAAAAATACGGAAAAATATCATGAAGAAAGAAAAGTCTTTACTCATGATTAAGAATACTTGCTGTACTGTAAGGAGCACACAAGACAGTAGATGTCTACTCTTAAAGGCACTGATCTCTTCCTCATTTAAATCTACATTAAAACAACTCTGTAGAGTCCTTCTTCAATCTTCTTTAGTACAGCTTTGTCAAGTACACAGCCCAAGAACTTGAGGTCATTCTCACAATTTATGCATGCTTTGGTGTGACGTGGACAGGAGGCCTTTCATTCCCTGGACTTTAGGACAGCTTTGGATGGTTCAGACTCCCTTTGGCATCAGTCATCTGGCCAGTGCTGCAGAGCTCAACACAACGGGGTTAACAGAGAAGAGATTGTCTTCCAATTCCTGCTTGAGAGTATGCACACAGTGCCTTTTGGAAGAGAGAATCTATACATTGGAAAGCTGGCTGGAAACTGCTTAACCCCAGCTGGCATTGAAATGTTGGTAACAACATTCACTGATATTGCTTGTTGCACTTTTAGGGACAGACGATAGCACAAGAATTTTTTAATTGCAGAGAGAAATCTGTTTCTCCTCTGTTTTCTCCAAGCTTAGAGAAGATTTGTCAATAACTATACTCTCTTTGCATCTGATTTAAGGTTCCCAGCTTTCCCCTGTCATTAAAACTACTAACAGCATGGAAAAGGTGTGCAGACTTTGTGTACAGTTTTTTGCATACTTGTTTCAGCATTGTACTGTGTTTTGCCGAGTGGAGTGAAATGCATTTACACCCATGGTCCAACCTGCTTGTATATCAGACAAGAGAAAGCTGTCTGTGGAAGTGGGAGTACAAAGAAAATTGTCTTAAGTAATTATTATGCCTTATTTGTCCTTACCAGTTGAAACATAGAGTACAGATCTCATGGGAAATGGAGAACATTTGTTGCGCAGCTTATCTCTGCAAACCTTTTTCACCATTCCTTAGCAAAGAATTCAATAGTGCTTGACTAGTAATGTCCTACCCAATTATTTCCTCCTGTTGGATGCTGTGCCCAGCTATATATCCTTAAAATTAATTCTTGAGTTGGATCCTCTGTTGTTTCTCTCAGACCTTTTGTGGTATCTCCCAGGATATAAAGAAAAGTGCATCCATTCTGTAGCTTTCTGCACTGATAGAGAGGGCTAACCATGGGACACACTCTGCAAATGACATATTAACCATTCATTTCACAGAAATTCAGACAGATGGCCTCAGGATTGCTTCAGCAGGGTCTGCATTTTGTATTTTTTCTCTGTACTTAAAGTTGCTGTGCTTGTTTTTTCATAGTTTTCCCATATTGCTAGCTCTCAGGGAACAGGATCTACGTGGGCATGACAATACTTCTCTGATCTCTAATTCTCTGCTTTGAGCAACAGTCAAGTTTCAAGATAAATTACTGTCTGCTCAGAAGATGCATGCCTCTCCTGAGATCTTAGTAATACCTTCCTTAACATTGACATCTGAAACATTCAAAATTTGTGTTTGGACAACTGGTCATAACATTTCTATGAAAGCAAGTAATTATTAATGCAGTCTTTAAATCAGTGTATGCTTGTTTTGCAAGCTAGCTGACCAGCTGACAAATAGACAAAACCTGTCCAGTTAACACTAGTTGTGCATATCCAACTATCCCCAAGAACATTCAACATCTGCTCAGTCTCAGTGAATCCTAGGTATCTAAAAATATGCAAGAGTTGAATTGAAATTGTAAAGTTGTATTATGTTTCTCCATTGTGATTCTTACTGACTGCCCTTGATCTGATAGTATATCCCCTTACACCTCTGAGTATTTATTGTCTCCTCAATGATCTAAAATACCCAGGGTTTTTTCCTCAAGGAGTGTTAGGGAACTAGTATAAACCAAGAATTCTCCACATTTATGACAGAAATAATGAGAAGACTCATTTGTACATAGCAGATTGACAAGCGTATGTAAAAGTCCATGTTTACAAACAGCATTTCAAGGTAGTGTCAAAGCGTTCAAAGTTTGTTTTAGTGTACAAGCAAGAATGCATCCAAGCCAGGCTCTTCAAGCACTGCAATCCTTTGTCCTTCACCTGACACTAGTCTCTCAGAGCAATGGTAATTGTTCTCTGTTGCTCTTCAAAGCGTTACCCAGGGGCTTTTCTTGCTGTTACCTAGTGAATAGAGGCTGAGAAGCAGTGATGTATCTTCTCTGCGTACTGTCTCCTCAAGTCTGTCAGCATGATCACAAGCCAGTACAGCATACACATGGCAGACAATGTATGGTGAGTGTACCAGCTCCTCTTCTGAGGCTGATTCTAGTTTATAGATAAAAAGGGCTATATCAGCCTCTTTAGTTTGAAATTTGGCATATCAGAGTCAAATAAGCTCCACATTGCCTCTTAAAGACTGAACAATAAATAGCAGCAAAATGTGCTTTGGTGGATGGATTTCTTTCAGCAGGTGATTGCATAAACTAAATCTTGGCAGTAGAACTTCAAGTGAGTGAAGTATTATGGTTGATGGGCTTAAATCTTTCTTCTGCTAATGCTGTACAGGAAAGACTGTGACTGAAATAGGTATAATTAGTGAACCATGATTGAATTCTCAGCATCAAGAAGACAACAACTCTTTCACAGTTTCTACTTTGATGTCATCTCTCATCTGTAAAGCTGTTCGACTCAGAACCACTTGAAGGTATTTTTCTTTTGAATTGGCTGCTTTAAACTGTCTTTAGTGCTAGATTATCTGTGTCAGGTTTATCACAAGCTGTCTGGATACAGGATGATTTTTCTTTTCATGGTAAAACATAACACTCTTCTAAACTCTGCTTCCAGTTTATGATGAAGGTGCTTCTTGGTTGAATCTTCGGTTGCTGGTTTCCAAATACCCAGAATCTGGATCAACAATCTTACAATCTTCTGCATTGCTATTTTTGTTTTATTTACACTTGACAGTAACAACTTGGGTGATAATGACTTGCTACAGTCACTGTCTCTTTGCTGACAAGAGCAAAGATCTGTCATCATATTCTAACTAGTAGCATTTTGCACTTTTGAATCTGCATGTAGTATATTACCAGCACTTCACAAGTCCTTAGTCTCAAGCACTTGTTATATTTTGGGTTTGTTGTGGTTTGGTTTTTTGTGGTTTTTTTGTGTTTTTTTTTTTTTTTTCCTGAAAAAGATACTATTCACCTTGTATGTTGTTCCTCCACTTGGAGCTTTTCTTGGTGACTTCCTAGGAGTGTCTTCTGAATCAGGGAGCTGCCGTTTTGTTCTTTTGATGTAATAATATGCAAAGATTTTCCTTATTGCTGATAACATAAGTGATACCAGCATGTAAGTTTCTTCCATAACCCCACCTTGAACATTGAGGAAAACTATTCCATGATTTTAAGCCTTAAAATGACATTAGATTGGCACTTGGGTCTTTCTAAGGTTTTGAATTACACATTGTGCATGTGCATGCTTAGAAAGGTCCTGACAGATACCTTCTTATTTTCCAGTTCTCTCTACCTTTGCTTCAGAACTATAATGAAAACTGCGTGAATTTGTGCATTACAAACACAAATTCAGCAGCATTATAGAAGAAGCACCAGTAGCAGACATACAGAATGACTGATATTGTGGTATCCATTTTTCTTTTCAGCAATCATTCTGGGAAAGCTACTGATGAAAAAAAGTTATTACATATGAAAAAAGGTATAGTAAACCATACAAATACACACCCCTGACTCAGACCCCCCTAAATGCGACCCAGCCTGGTTCATGGATGAAATTATTAGATTTCAAGTGGATATATGTATTGAAAGTAGATAGTTGATAAGATACCTTTCCTGTTTGTACATGAGAAAAAACATTCACTAATTTTCCACTGAGCATTTTTTGAATAAAGCTTTGACAACTAATTAGTTATTTTCTTTTTATATATCATCTTTTGTCTTTGGAGTATTCCATTGTCCCTATGAAATGCAAGAAGTCTTGTGAACGAGGGAAATAATTAAATGAGGTCACCATGCTGATGTTTTGTAGCATAACATAGAACTAACACCCACTACTTTTTTTTAAGTACTAAAAAATCCTTAATCTAATTAGTTTCTTTAATCTGGCAAGCAAAGATACCTCCTCTTGACTTTATCGCTTTCTTGCAAATGTGACACCTTAAAGATCAGAAGTGTTCAGTGAGGGATTGTATTAGGCTAGCTAATTGAAATAAGTCAAGAGAACCTGGAATCAGTCTGTCTCTCTGCTGCAAGCAGTAGCTTGCACTTAAGCCTTCTGGTACTGGCAGAAGAGTAGCCCAGGTGAAAATTTCAAACACCTCTGTATCGCTTGCTTACACGTAAGACAAAATTTAGTTGTGCACTGGAACCTGTGACAGTGAGTTTGGATAAACCAGTTCTTTCCCTATGTCATTTAGTAAGACATAAGTAGATAAGCATTGAAATGAGGAGGAGAAGAGCTGCTTGTATGAGGCCACAGAAAAGCCTGGAAGCAAATTTGCATGGAGTTTACACATAATTCTGTGAAACCAACATTACATATTGCACACCTGCATGAAATAAAATCTGTTTTAATGTGAAGTGTCTGCATTTAAGGAGGGATCACCACCACGCAGGAGATAAAACACATGTTTTTCTGCCAGGTGCAGCTCCCTTCACCCTCCTGACTCAGCTCAGGCTGCTCCTATAACCTTTCCCCTTCCTCCACCTTTTTTATTCCAGTTTTTGTCCTTTTCCTGCTACTCCTTTTTAGGGGATAATTTTGAGGCAGAAGATGCAAGAAAGATGAAGTGATGGCTTTCCCTCTCTGCTCAGGGATCCAGGTGTCCTCTTCTCCACAGTGGATGGGCAGCAGGAGGGCAAAGGGATCCATCAAACTGAGGAGATAAAAGGAGTTGGCAGGGTGGGAGAGTTAACCCTAGTGTCCCAGGGAGCTCTGCTGTGAGGCTGGGGATTAGGCAAATCAAATGAAAAAAAAAGGGTAAGAGCTTCTTCCCCAGCACTGTATGTGCTTTTATGACTGTCATAGCTGGTACCTTGGAATGATTACTGTTGCAATAAGCATTTACCAACTCTAGATTTTAGCCATTACTAGAATCTGGATGGCTGAGAACACGTCTTTTTTTTTTTTTTTTTTTTTTTTTCCTGGCTTGGGGAATTTAACACTTAATCTAAAATTTCACTGCAAGCATCCAAAATTAATATGTTTCCATTATTAATAAGTATAACTTCTAGCTTTTCCTCTCTTATAGAATGAAATTCACCTCTACACCAAAAAACCACAAAATCCCAAATTTGTTCATGCTTTCAGTGCCAAGAAAATACAGATTGTGGTTAAAAAGCTAGAGTGAAGCTTGCAATGCCATCAAAGCACAGAGCACAGCAGCTTTACAGCTTGAGACAAGGCTAATGATTCAAACACCTTATTAACACAAGTGTTTTCAATATCCATATCCACAGAACTCAAAATCTACAGCTGACCTTTGCTCACACCAAGTCCATCCTTTGAACTGATCTGTACAGGTGTATCATCATAGAGGTCATGGCACAGGCACAAGGGACAAAGGCAGTCCCAAAGACCTCCAAAGTCAAAAGGCAGGGGAAATAGCAACGTTGAGTTTTAAAAAAAAAAAAAAAAAAAAAAAAGAAAACAAATGTTTCACACCTCTAAGCACCCACCCTCCAGACGTCTCATGCCTGACAGTGTCTCCATAGCTGAGGTAGAAAGTTCCCAGTGGAGTGCTGGAGTAGGCAGCACTGAGGTGCGGCTGCAGACAGACACAAGCTCCCTGGGAACCGCTGCTATTCAGGCGCCGCAAAACCACCGCGACATGGAAGGATGGCTATGAAATAACAGATTCCTCCCGCTGCTCTAGTGGCTGTCACATTTCACACCATACCTCTCTCCTTTTCACAGGCACGCTGGCTGGATTAAATGGATTAAGAACTGGTTGATAAATATGAATGGAGTTGCAAGTTGATGTGGAAAAAGGTTTTCACTGTTTCTTTCTCTATGAATGAATCATGAACGGAAATTTCTTCAAGTGCATTAGAAATTAATTCCTAGAGACTCCTTTTTTCTCCTCAGGCTGTAAAACTGAAGAGTCAAATTTTGCAAGGGGAAAAAAAAAAAAAAAGGCATTTTAATTTATCTGAGAATATCTTGCTTCAGACCCTAAATTCTAAGTGCGATATTTGCTATGTAGATTATACCTATAAAACAATATAACATTGCAATCCATTTCAACTAAAAGGATCTTCTTGCAGTAGAAAATTTCAGATTTGATAGCATGTCTTTACTGTATCAAATAACTACATCTGATCAAGTCTCCCCAGCACTGTGCTGCATGCTTTAGGTGGTCTAAAACTGAGAAGAGTTGATGCTGAGAAATTTGAAATTTGGCTGCAGATTTTTATTTTTTTTTTTAATACCAGGTTGCTGTCCCAAAGTTTGGAAGTGCTGATTTACACTATTCTTAAACTGACAGTAGATCTTACCTATATAGATATCTGCATAAACACATGCACATATAGATACATGTATAAAACTCAGACCTAATTTTAGATTTAAAGCACCTGCAAATTCATATTTATTTGGGTCTGACTGTATGCTTAGGATGGCCACTCACTGTAAACACATTTTGATGTGGAATTTTTCAATTTTTCTCACATGGATAGTATATGTCAATCCCTGACTAGAAATAAAAATACCGTGGATGTAAGCACAGATTTCTGAAAGTCCCTAACATGTATGAAGAAATTCACATGGAATGAACAAAAACTTGGGAACTTTGGGTCTGATTTTCTAAGAAAGCGGGGCTTATCACATTGTCCCATATGTGAATCTGTTCAGCTGTTTGTCTGTCACTACCCCCACGTCTTTCCCCATAAGTTTTGAACATATTACCTACTCTCAGCCTAATCTGTCAAGAGTCTTAAAGTTTATGAGATAGTGAAAGTCAGCAGTGGGGTAAAGAAGCCATCACTGACTTCCAGGTACAGCAAACACTTCTATAAATGACATGACAGGGCTAGCAAGACAAAGGATTACACACATACAGGCAAAGCAAGCTTCAAACTCGATCTAACATCAGCCATCCTTTGAGTGACAGGGGAAAACAGAGAGGGAGGAGATCTGGAGGTAACTGTGGACATTATATCTGCCCAGGCACAAGAAAGGAAAAAAAACATGGAGTACGGGAGAGCAATGAGACCCTTGTGGCACAGAGGCTTGCAGGAGCCTGGAGGTGTTTGATTAATAGGGCAGTTCCTGGAGGTGAGGGAAGATACCAGATTCTGAGGGGAGGAATGCAAGGGAGTAGACCCAGACCTGGGATTTGCTACTTCTTGGCTCACAATATTTGTTTCAAAAGCAGCAAGGGGAGAGGCTTCCCTCTTTTTAATACCTCTGAAGTCTCTGGTCACAGCAGCTCCAGACTTCAGTGGCAACGAAGTCTGCTTCAGGAGAGCTGAAGTCCTGCTGGAAATCAGTGCTCGTGGAAGTCTCACAAGAAGTACTCTGGTGAGATTTCCAGTTGATGCACCAGACATGAAAAGCTGAAACAATTCAGTAATAACTGCAAATGGTCTGACCTGTACAGATGAGTCAAACTCACTTGTGGGATGGCCCTCTATCCCCTCCTCAGCAGGATGGTGGAATGAGGTGGTTTCAGCAGTACAGACCACTCAAACAGCAAAACACCAAGTGAAGAAGAGGAGTGCAAACAAACCTGGCACTGGGAGCCTGAACTTCTACAGTTGTGCTTGCAGTGGAGAAAGTCCTGAGCTTGATAGCTACGTCTCCTACCAAACCTGCTGGCAATTACTGCAGCTGGAAACAGGGGCAGCTGTGAAGCCTGTAGTAGTGTCAGTCAATATATGGTATTCAGGCTAAATTACCTAACCAATTCTCTTCTGAGGTTTGCTCAAAATGGTTTTGGCATTAATATTATACCCAGAATCAAAACACAGTAAGGACTAAAGGCATTAGTGGTGAACACAGCCCTCATGCGGTACATGCTGATAAAATAAAAATACTGGGTGGTGAGTGTATACAGAATTGCATCTTGACAAGGGATGCTGTATAGATATCTCTCTTCCATATGTTGCCACACAAGAGGGAATTCAAAATGTGCAGAGCAAGTAAGCTGTTTGAAGATTTAGAGTGTGGTGCATCACACAGATCAGCACTTCAGTGAAGAGGCCAGGAAAGGAAGAGCAAGTCAGCGTGTGGATTTGAAGCCTATTAGACAGTCTGCAATAAGTCCAGCTTGGACACTTGGTGCTCTCTCACATTACTGCAAGAAAGGAGAGCCCACCAAGGCAGTTCAAGTGTAGCAGCTAATGCCATAGGAGAATAGTAAGCTCTTATCCTCATTTTTTTCCCAGTAACAAGTCTGTGTAGTTACATCCTTAATGTGCTTTCGATAGAATAAGCCACAATGCAATTAGGATGTCCATATGGAGAGTCAGTACAGCATAGCTAGTACACTGTAAATTCATATCCTCGCTTACTGAGAATTAATTATCTTGTAGACAAGCCATGTGTCAGTGAAATCCATTTATTACTTTATAAGAGATGTGCTCTTCTAGGAAGGCTGGCCCAAAAGAAATGGGGGACGGAAACTATGATTGGCAAAGTAAATATTTTGGTAGGAAATGCAGTTTTATGCCAAGTCAGTTGATTTAAAACAATCTGGTTTGGTTTTCAAACTCCCCCACCGCCCAATACTCTAATTTGGGTCAAACAAAGCCAAACTGAAATGTTTTGTTTTGGTGTTGTATAGGAAGAAATAGAATTTTAAACTGTAATCGAAATATTGTTATGGAAATTATTCAGTGTATGTTTCTTTTGTAGAAATTGCTTCTTCTGTCAAAATAACATTTCTATAGAAATTTTTCATTTGGTTTCACTTAAAAACTTACTTGTCTAAACTTGTATCTGCTACATGATCACAGAAGTCAACAAAGTTGAACCAGAATGAATAATCCTCTTACAGGGCATGCTTTGCTGTAATGATAGCCTTTTTTTCCTCTCTGTAACCAAAATATCACTGAAAGTAAATCTGCATTACCATTGCACCTATATAACAAAGACTGTCTTAAAAATTCTTGTGATTTGAAAACTAGGTCAGTCAATTGTCCAAAAAATAATAACAAAAAAGGAACAGGGGATAACTGTTGGAAACAAATCCATATTTCAAATTTCAGTGAGACAGCTCTTGATCTAGTCAGGCTTGGTTATAGTTAATAGACATTTGAGATGGAGATTGGGTTGTGTGTCTCTTATCTTCATTCTGTGTGATTTTAGAAAAACATATGCATGTGTTAGGGCACCTCATCATTCCTCTGATGATTTATCGTATCTTTGTGGGATGGTTTTGTTTCCTACTATGAAATGTAAATTTAGCTTGCAGTGCTCCTGCTGTCTGTATAAAGGTTAAAAAGATATATAGATATACATTTAATGCTATTCTTGCTACTTTTAGAACTGGCTTTGAATGATGATTCTAGCACAATAAAGATTTTCAACTGTCTACATTTTCTGATTTTAGTTGGGGTTTTTTTAATTACCTTTTCTGAAACTTTGCAGTTTGGATTGCACAGTCCAGCTGCTGACAGACCAATTGACAGTGTACAGTCAGTGCCAAGAAACTGCTGTTTACTGTCACAAACATTCAGGCATTCTTCTAAGGTGTCTTGAAGGGAAGACTGCAAATACATTACCCCCAGAAATAACAATATCCCCATATGTATTCAGGGTTGCAGGCACTGTTGACATCAAAAGGTTTATAATCCTTGTGTGAATAATCAGCTGAACTGCTGAAAGTACCTCAAGCATTTGGTGCCTCAGCAAAATGCATGTACAATGGGACAGTTGGCTTTGTTACTCTTCGAGTCTTTCCCACTACTTGAGCTTCACCCATGCATCACTGAAATGAAGTAGCTTGAGGAAGAGAAGGCTGAGGGGAGACCTCATCACTCTTTACAACTACCTGAAAGGACATTGTAGGGAGGTTGGTGCTGGTTTCTTCTTACAGTTAATTAGTGATAGAACAAAAGGGAATGGCTTTAAACTGCAACAGGGCAGGTTCAGACTGGACATTAAGAAAAAATCTTTCACAGAAAGAGTGGTCAGACAGTGGAATAGGCTGCCCAGGGAGGTGGTGGAGTCACCATCCCTGGATGTGTTTAAGGGTCATTTAGATGAGATGTTGGGGGATATGGTGTAGGGGAGAACTTGTAGAGTAGGGCTGATGATTGGACTCCATGATCCCGAGGGTCTTTTCCAACCTGAATGATTTTGTGATTCTGTGAAGCACTATCCCCAGAGTCTCTGTAGAGGCATGACTGCACATCTACTTAAGGTTCAGCTCAGCTCTTAAGCATCTGGATATTAAACACACATATGACTTTAACAAATCTTTGAGGCCTAGACTTCTTCACTGATGGTGTTTCCCAAATACCAACCCTTTACTTCATTGAAGTGAAGCCCAATTAATAATAAAATGTACAGCTCTCCCTGGTATTCATTATATTTTCTCATGAAAGAAATGGAACAAGGAATAGTGCTGACATTTGTATCACCAATGCTAAGAGCTCACTGAGATCAGAGGGACACACCATAATTTTCTTTGTTGTTACAAAAAGAGTGAAATTCTGAGTATTGAAAAGCTAAATAAAAAAGAGCTTTCTATCACACAACCTTCCTTTGGACCAACCTGAGCACAGATTCTTTGTGTATCCACTGGTCATATATGTTCAATTTGTTTCCATCCTTTTCTTTACAGGTTCCATGCCAGTGAACTGGGATTTTTTGGTTGATTTCTATTGTTCCAGAGTGGGTTTTGCATCACCCTTGCTCTCTGACTTCTCAACAGATAAAGGCAAAAACGGCTTACCATCTTACAAGATGTCTACTGGTAGCTAGCATTGATTATGAGTCTGTTCCTTTGGGTCTTTTTTTCCCTCTGACTCATTTTAACACTTACCAGCTTCAAGTTCTGGTTCTCCCAAAAATCTTGAGAATGCAAATAAAATGTCCTTTCTCCTGAATCTCAGTCCTTTGTTTTGTAACTTGACATTAGAATAGTATACACCACAACATAAACTAGGAGGGAAAGTATGTTTTCTGAGAGTGGCTTGGCTTGCTACTATCTGGGTCTGTCAATGAAAGTGCTGCTTGAATATGAAATTTTGTCCTAGCTTGCTGCTATGCCTATGAAAGTCACTTTAGTAAATGTTTTAAAAAACAGAGGCCTAAAATTGTGCATCTACTGACATAACTAATACAAAAGGAAATCCAGCAGTTCTTAAAACCTTCACCTATCACCTGCATGTTTGGCCCAGCCCTAAGTGAAGGTCTAAACCCACCTGCACTAGGATGCAAGTAAGATTACATTCAGATACAATCAAACAAACTTCTTATCTGAGAAAAAGCAGACAGGATGCAAGATGACTTTGAAAATACCCATCAGCTGATCCCAGTAGCTGGAGACATGCTCCTCTGACCAGAGTTTACACTGTGCTGTTTGACTTTGCACTGGAGCAGAGGAGAGGAGAGGAAATGCTCATGCAGTTGGGCATTAATCTCAGCTAGAGAGCATAAAGAGAGAGCCAAGTGCAATATATTGGTCACGAGAGTTTCCCTGTGATGTTGCTGTTGCTCTCCTGGGAAGGCCAGGCCACCTCCTGGAGGTTTTCCAAGCAGAGAATGTCTGTTGAGAGGCAATCAGAGCAGTCTGGGTGGCCAGAAAAATCAGGTTCTCATCTGGACAGAAGCCTGATCCTAATTAATGGTGTGAACATACCCCGAGTTAGTTTTCAGCATTGTTCTGTTTGATGAAGGGCTTCAGTCCTTGACTTCTTCCTAAACCTGCCATTTCACTTGAAATCAGGGCTTCCCCCCCCGAGTGAAAATGTCTGTACTGAGGCTGGTTTTTAGCTCATGTGCCAAGGTGTGGCAAAGACGCGCTACAGAAATGTAATCTGGATTCCACATGAACTGCAAAAAACCCCCCATCTTTTAAAATGATCGTTCAACCATTCTTAAAGTTTAAGCTCAGATAAGACAAATATATCCATTTAATTTGCATGCCAGCAGAATTTTGCCTCCAGTGAAACCAGGTCAGCAGGAACAGCTTAAACAGAGGGGAGTTTGCATGTCTGATGCAAAGAACTATGTTTGTTGCTTTTTCTCATGACACTGTAAATATTTTTTCAGAGAATAAACTTGTGTATTCATTAGCACCACAGCCCCTTCCACACAGGGTGCTCCTTGGAAAAGTACCAAGCATGCATGGCTATTAATTCAGATCAATATGTGACTCTGACGGAGAATGTGAAGCGTACCTAACCCAGCTAACTATGCCCCTGATAAATGTCGTGAGAGCAGTGTGTCACTCGTGCCTTGCCTTTCTTTATTTCCATTATCCATCAGGACAGGCCATGAGGGAATGCCTGGGAACTGTGTCGTTCTCTGTAATAAGCCACAATGCTAATGAGGCATAACAAATTGAGGAAGTATCATGTATAATCCTGATCCCTCATTGACACTATTACTAGTATAGATTTCAATTCACCATTTGTTACATGCTTAATACAGACAAAGTGGGAGGGTGTAGAAGAATTACTCCTTCAGTCATTGCATTTTTTAAACAGTTGTCATCCTCCAAGACAAAACTCTCTGGTAATACCCTCTGTTTTTGCTACTGCTGTTTCTCAGCAGGATTTGCTGCTTGTTCTTGTAGGGGGTCAGCCAGACTTTGTCTTTCTCACAGTTTCAGTTTCCTACTGGGATTAAGAGTCTAGCATATTTCTGCAACAAATCAACTGAACCCAAGATAAACAAACCTACTGAACAACATGGCTCTGGTACATGTCTGCATTTTAGGAGTCAGCTGCAAAGCTTGTTTTTCATAAGGTGTTCCAGAGGGAAATCAAGGCAAATGTATGATTTTAGTGAGTTCTCGTCAAAACTATCGCATATTTTGTAGTTTGTTGGGGTTTTGGGAGGGGATGTGAACTGTTTCTTCATATGTGTTGTTTTTAGTCAAGATGATTCTATGATTCTTCCCAGAAATGGTATTTTTCATTACTTTGAAGAATCCCAGGGTGCCTTGCAGACAATGAATAATGCTTCACCGCATATTTATGACAGAAAATGGTAAAGATTTATTTATACACTGAAAAACCCAGATATTGGGCCAAACTATTGGTTTTCATGCCTCCCTCTTTTTACCCTAGCAGCTCAGTGACAGGTTTTTCTGGCCTATGGAGAGACTCCCCATAGGTTGTCCTTCCCTTATAATCTTGCTTGCAGGTCCTACTGACAGTGGACCTCAGGAAGGTGCTCCATCCCCACACCATGACCAAAGGGATGGGGACAAGAACTAGGTTTTCTTATGGGTGGTAAGCAGGTGCTCAGTCTGCCCACCACGAAGGAGCTGCCCTCTCTGGTCAGCTTCTCCCTGGGTGACCCTGCCCCTTCCCTGACATGGGGCCAATGTCCCCTTGGGCTTTCCTGGCCCCTCATTTTTCCCACAGGGTCCTGTTTCCCCCTTTTGGGGGTTCTTCTGCTTCTTATCACGCAGGCAGAAGGAATTAGGGAGGCAGGCTGACAGCTCATCCAGGCAAACAATACCCCTTGATCAGCATTATTCAAGTCTGGGGGACCCTGGCTGCCAAGAAACCTACTTCTGCCCTACAAATACTATATGGTAACCACACCCAAGTGCAATGATGTACACTGCTCTCAGACAAAGTGGTGTTTCAGTGACAGTAGTATAACCTGCAAACTGATGCCCCCAACCAAAAGATTAATCTCTGGTTTAGACTTTCATTAGAAGGCATTCACACCAGTGCAACACTAATATTTATCTGGATCAGTGTTTGGCAGCTATACACATTTTCAGTGACTCATTTTAACTGATGCTTAATCAACAAATAAAGAACTTTTTGAAGTGGGGTAGAAATTATTCCGTAGTAGTGAATGCATCTTAAATGGGGAATAGGGTGAGACTTTCACAGACATAAGACAAAATAGGGGACCGATAAAAGAAGTAAGGTATTTGGCAATGAAGTATAAAGTTATTATTGCCTCTTGATTAGGAAGATTTTTATTAGTCACCTCTGATTGCTCCTCATAAATCTAATACCCCTACATAAGAGTATTGTGAGAGTCATAGTGAATGTGCTGTGTAAGAGAAAGAGCACTTGAATCTCTTTATAAAACCAGACCTGATTAGGAATTGTACTCCAGATGTGCTTGTCTTAAACTGTGTATAACTTTCAGGCCATATATTCGTTGAGCTGAGCGTTTGCAGCTTTGGGGTGAAGAATTAGTTCCTGTTCCATTCAGTATTTTATTTTCTGGACAAATGCACTGGTTTGAGAGAAAAGGTATTAACTTTGGCTCAGATATAACTATTTCCATAGAAATGTACTGCATTTAAAAGGTCTTTGATTTAAGTTCTTGACATGCTTTCAAATGATCAAGTGTCACAAAAAGTGGTAGCTTTTGATCTCATTAATGAGCTAACTGAATGATAGCTTAACTGTAGCATAGCATTTTCACAATTTAATTTTTTATCAGGCTGTTTTAAATTGAAAGGCTGATTAATTTTAATAGGATTTCTATCATAAATGGGAAAACTGTCCAAATTTTGTAATCAATACATTTTTCACTTGAAACAATCTAAAGTAAAAAGCTACTTAATCAGGTGACTCAAGCCAATATAGGGCAGGTCTACACTATTAGCTGCTCTTTCATTCCTAGGTCTCCCTTAAATTAATTTCCAAGTGTTTATGGACAACCAGAGATGTTCAGCATAAAATGGCAGCTCTTTGGGCAAATTCACATCACTTTATGAATCATATTAGCTATAAATTACAGCTAATTTGGAGTCCTGTTTAAAAAAGTCCGTTACAAAAGCTGTCAGACATTATTAAAAAAGGGGGAGGAGGGGAAGAAAAGGCCCTAGTAGACTGATAATACTAAATTTAACCAAAAATGTCTACTGCTGCAGAGGTAGAAAGACAACTGCTCATTTGACCCAAGTTTATGACTCCACTGACAGCTTTGGACAGCTGACTGGTGGGATCTGAAGAATCTGCAGAGTTTTTAGGCCTGATTCTCACTTATAAAGAGAAGTGTTTCTAGTGTCCTGACTTGTACAGGTGTTCTGAGGTAAGTACAATTTTGACCCAAGAAGTTTAAAAGATTGAGGTAAAAATGCAAATCTAGCTTCTGGTTTTGTAGCACAAATGATTCTTTGGAAGACAGTGAAATACTACATATCACATTGTTTTCTACTTGTTTTTACTGATTTATTGGTGATTCTTGCTTCTTTTCTTGCTTCTGTCTCCCACGTCCCCTTTTACCTATTTCAGTGTTTTCTTTTCTCCTGACAAAATTACTGAAAATTCACTCTGTTTAGCATGATTCAATAATCATATACCTACCTGGAATACAAAGACATTTTCTAAATAGAAAAGAATGGTTTGTGTGTTATGTTGTCTCCTGCATTCGGATAATAGAAAATTAGTAACAAAACATGAAAGGAAGGTAATAGATAGCTAACATGTTTTGTTTTGTAAGATTATGAAGTTGATTAGCTTTTTAAAATTATTTTTATTACTGACATCTTGTAGCAATAAATGATCAAATCTATTACACATAATTAACTATCATTTATTATTGTATCCACTGTTTGTAATTCAACAGATAATTTCCTATTCGTTATATATTATATTATATATTCAGCAAGCCCTAAATCTGCATAGTAGTGTCAGTATGTACAGTTACACCATGAAGATAAGCTAAGTAAACTGGAAACCAAAATACCGTAAGTTTCTTCAATTTGTGGTTGAGTTTACATTACACTAAAGATCAAGTCACATAAATTGTGTGTCTTGGTTTCCTCATCTGTGTTCTGGTAGTAACAAAGCCTGCCTTTCTGAAGTGTTTTGATAGTCTTGGATGAAAGGTTCTAAGTACAAAGTATTATCTGTTATAGCTGTGGCTTTGCTAAACCTTTGCTAGTTAATAATGCATCATGATTTGCTGAAAATTGAGAAAATTTGCTTGCAAATAACAAAGGGTGTCTTCTTCAGCAGCCTTACCTCTCCTCATCTCTTTTTTTGTCATTGTAATGATAGCTATGAATATGCGTCTTTGCTGGACTAGAACAAGAGACAGTTATATACTCCTTCTAAAAAAGCAACAGATTATCCTTCAAATTTAACTGAATATGGCATTTTTTTCTTTATGTTTTTGGTTTTTTTAAATTAGTTTGGGAAAACTGTAAGATTGAACATAAACTCACAAGGTCTGTGGACATGAAATTCAGTGGGGGAGCAATACAAATAAAACCAGAGAAGCCAGAAGTTCTCTCCCATAACCCGGAACTTCACATTTATGTTCAAGCATTTAACATCGATTTTTACAGCAAAGTCAAAGCAAAAGATATTCAGAATGGTAAACAGTAAAAAGACAAAATCACTAAAGCCTACTCTATGTACAGAGATACACTAGTTTTAAGTTAGTGCAACATCATGAATAATTTCTAAGCAATGTTGTGACACATACAGGATCATAGAAAGTGGTTTGGAATAGACCTCTGAAGGTATCTAGTCCAAACACCCCTGTCAAGTAGGGCCACTGAAAGCCAGTTGCCCAGGACCGACTCCAGACAGCTTTTATATACGTCTAAGGATGGAGACTCCATGACCTCTCTGGACAAACTGTTTCTGTGCTCAGTCACCCACATAATAAAAAAGAGTTTCCTGATGTTCAAATGGAATCTCCTGTGCACCTCAAAATTAATGGGTTTGTTAAATCCAAGCAGTTTCCAACTGAATGTATCTTGTTACTAGATTTTCCCTCTTCTTAATTTTATTTAGATGGAAAGATCCTCTGTGAAAACAGGTATCTGTTTTCTTTGCAGCTACTAGCAACTTGAGCACTGATTTGATTATGTAATAGGGACATAGATTACCCATTATTTAACCAGAAATATTTTCCATATTGCAACATCTTCATTTAGGTAAAGCTTCCAATATTGATGTAGCTGTCAGCATTCACTTACTCCTCTGACTGTACCCAGCTGAAATCTTTTTCCTGGTTTGCAAGAGAAAGAGGGGTCCTGCCTACCTATATCCTTTTTCTTGGCTGTGAGAAGAACAATGAAAAAAGATTTTTGCAGTTTCGTAGATGGGTAGGGAGTTAAGCACCCCTCAGCAGCCACCTGCCATAAATAAGGCAGGTGTTGGATGACTCAGGACAGCTGGTCATAACAAGGTGAAAGACTTTTTTGGTTATTAATCCATGCAAACCAGGAAAAAACAGTCTTCAAATATTCAGATATGGCTTCTCCCTTAATCTGTCAACTCTGTTGTGGTTTTCATGGTGCCCAGTACTTAAGTACTTACACTCCAGAGAAAGAGACCCATAGTGTTGCAGCCCAAATGTGCAATACCTGAGGGGGAAAAGTATTGTCTCCAAGCCATGAGGCAATTTTCTTCTACTCTGAAACATGAAGCATGATTACCCTTGCTCTGCTTTGATGCTCTAAATTTGGCAGGAGTCCTATAAAAGTGAGGCATCCTTTATCTTTTCTAGAGTCTTAAAGGCAGACTTACATGCTGTGTGAAGAGTTAGCTGCACAACTGGCATTAACATTAATGAGAGATTTGGGTGTAACTTCAGTGCAGCAGGTAGAAAATGCTTCTCTGGTTTCAACTTTTTACTGGAAGTATGTTTCTGTATTATTTGGTTAAGGAAAGTATGTACTGTGAGTCAATCACAAATATTTGAAGACAGCACAACACACATAAGTTAAGGCTGGAAAATAAATATTTTTGACCTGTTTTTAATACATAGTGGGAACAATTCACACCAATACATCAAGGGAAAGGGGTTGAAAGTGGGTGCAGAGACATTTACAGTCTATGCTCACACTGACAATTCTGCTGTTCTCATGTTCTCAAAGTAATGTATATCAAAACACTTTGAAATCTTTCTATTTTTTGTCAGTACCTTCACAACATGGCTTTTTAAATGGCTGGCCAGCTTCAGCCCAGGCTTTCCTTTAAGTCTTAAAAAAAAAAAAAAAAAAGAGGTTGCAACAAGAATGTGAATGATTTAAAAATGAGATTCTTTCATGTCTTGAAACATTTCACATGTGCTGAAAAATAGATTGCAACACAAAAAAAAATTTCAAAATATTTAAAATAAGTTCATTTTCTTTGTGTTGAATTACTCTGTAAAACTTGTTGAGACACAAAATTTGTAAAGCATTTGCGTTGTAATTTCTTGCTTATACAATTTCAAGAGAAATCCCATTTTCACTTAAAGTGTGTTGACCAAACATTTATTTGTGCTTTTAACACAAAGAACTAGAGCAGGTAGCAAGTAGAATGAAAATATCTGCAAATATTTCAGTCTGCAGTTCTTATTTAAATATGAAATTTTCATCAAGAACATGTCAAAATGTCCCATTCAACATCCCTGTCCAGCTCCAACTGTATTTTAAAGAATAAGGTCAACAATGCAATACCGGGATTTTGAACTTTCTTTTTCTTTAATCTCTGTTTTTTTTTTCTGTTCTCACATAAAGATTGCAGCATCAGTCATTCTTTTTGTGGCACTACTTTTGCCTTGGAAGCTACATATTTTATTTTCATTTATTTTTTTCCATAGACTATGTACATACATATATATATATACACACAGCCTTAGCGACCACTTTGGGATGGTACCTGCCTTTTTCCAAGACTACAAAAGTGAAGTAAATTAATGAAACAGGCTCCTGAAAGGGCATGATTAATAACCACAACAGACAGGAATTTGGAAAATCGAGATTTTTTGTGGCTTCAGTTCAGACTTTGATCTTACTAGGGCAATGGTTTTGGCATATTTAGATTTTGCTTTGTGTCCTTAAATGTGCAGGAGGAAGTGTGGCAGGGACGGGCTCCTGAGGTGCAGTGCAACAAATGGTAGGTGCTTAAGAGATCAGAGACATGATAACTTGACTGATGACATTTTGCCAGTTTGATTTTAATACCTGGCACATCTGTGGCATCACCAAACAGTCTATGATTTAGCTAAAACATCATAAAGATATTCAGTGTCATAAAAGCAACATTTTATTTAACCTTCCTGTAACAACTTTAAGAACAGTAATCTGTTAGAGTAGGCTGCATGTCTGGCACATGATAGTGGATGAGAATGAGTAATCAAATTTTAAATATGTATTTGTAGCGATATTGCCTCAAAGTTTTTGCAAATATTGCTAGAAAGTGTGTAATGGGAAGAAATAGAAAGAGCTAGAGCAAGAAAAATAAAATTTCTTTGTCCTTAACTGTGAGTTGAGTTTCCCAGTACATCAACAGGTTTTTATTTGTTGTTTCATGTCACTGTATGCTGATCCCATGATGGCTTTCCCTCCTCTCCTGCCACAAGCAATGGAGATAAATGATATATCTCCACAAAACCCCCCCACACACACACACAAAAAAAAAACAAACAAAAAAGCAAAACCAAAAAAACTCACCACAACCTACCCCACCCCCCAAAAAAACATTCTGAGCTGGTTCCTGGACTCTTTTAATTTTCTTCCTTCATGACTCCAATTATGGACCTTGGTCTGGCATACTTTGTGTCTAAGAACAGCACCCAGGCAAAGGCGTGTGGCACATCTTGATGCTGTAAAAGGGCAGGCTGTGGCATCAGGGCTTGGGAGTCTCGCCGCCAGCTGTTCCCACCCAAGCTGCCTCAGAAAGGGAAGAAGTATTTTGCAAGCCTTGCCAGGCCTTGCTGGGATATGTGCCATGTCTTGCTTGCTCAGCTTTAGACCAGCTCATTTGGAGAGGTTTGTGCTAATGATATGGGGGCAAACACAAGAAAAACCAAAGCCCCAGCATCTCAGATCTAAG
Organism: Athene noctua; assembly: GCF_965140245.1. Lineage (NCBI taxonomy): Eukaryota > Metazoa > Chordata > Aves > Strigiformes > Strigidae > Athene > Athene noctua. The sequence continues at coordinate 23,883,272 of NC_134039.1, forward strand.
GAAAATATGATTTCACAATAATTAGCATGTAGAAGGCTTAAATAGGCATCTTATTTAATTTTTATTTATTTTTATGTATTTTTCCTGATTGTTTGGGTCTTTCTATGCCTTACATATGTATTTGATATCTTTATCTGCAAAGTAAGAAGGAGCAAATTATATCTGCAAAGTAAGAAGGAGCAAATGATATCTGTCCATCAATTCTCTAAGTACAGAAGCCCTGAGAAGTGAAGAACCATAGGAGAGGACTTTTTATCCCACTGAAATCTACACTGCTTTGTGGGATCTCTATGTTACTGGCAGCTTTCCTAAACTTCCTCCTAGGTTCTGTGCTGCCCAGATATTTCTCACAGCTATTTACAGCAACTGGACATTCCCTCCCCATCTCATCCCTATATGTCTCCCAAATCAGGGTTTCTCCATGAATCCTCAAGAAGGAATCTCCTGGCACCTACATGGTACACGCCAATACACCCTGACCTGAGTGTACCTTTCATGGGTGAAAGTCTCTGTGCTGGGCACGCACCGGTGCTGACCAGTGTTCAGATATGCCGGAAGCAAGGGTGGTTGCTGAAGTTACACTCACCAATATGCACTTCCTTTATATGTTAGAGGAAGAAAGAACGAACCAAATAGCAAAATGTATCTATGAAGTAGCATTGTGCTTTGGTGGAACACATGATAAGAACTGTGTGACCTCTGAGGTATTTATCTCTCACTATCTCACTGCACCTTAACCACAATGTTCCTGTTCTTGTTTTTATTTATTTCCAAATAAAAGGAGGCGAAGTCCTCAGTTTGTTACTGACAGACATGCCGGTAGCATAGACCTTTAATTCTTGCAGGCACTGGGCACACTACAGAGGGAGCTATGCAGCGAATGTCAAGTAGATGTGCACATAGATACATGTAAGAAATACCTCTATATGTTTTAAACATCTTTCTGAATATGCCGTATGTTTGCTCATGTAGAGCAGAAGTGATCAGAGACACTATGTCTCCGTCGGTCCAGTTCCATGATAATACCAATGCGCACACAACATACACTGCTGCTTAGCACAGCCCCTCTCCTCCCTGTAGCAGCCATCCATACCCATCTGTGCTTAAAATAATAATCAGTGTGTCATTCAGGCAAGGGCTGACAGTTCAGGAGAGAAGTTAACCATCAATTTCCTTACCTCTCATTCTCGCTCACAAGGAACACTTGTTGACCAGGTCATAGCACAGGCATCAACTGAGCTGCTTCTTCCTTCTCTTGTGTTCACCTTTCCAAGCATATTTTGGTCTGTGTTGTCTTAAAGATACATAAAATGATAATCTGAAATCCTGCCAGAGTCTGTTACTGTGCTGAACCTTGGCAATCACATAAAAGAATATGTTGGTGTTTACTGCCCTCCTAACAAAGCAGTTGGTCTCACCACATAATCCCCTCCAAATTGTAAGAAAATCAAAAGGTTGGGATTGACAAGACATGCAAGGTGGTGGACAGTGAACATAATTGAGGGATGTGTTGGGGGACGGGTTTCCAGGAAAGACATTGAATTATCATTGCCATCATAGAAGGCATTGGTGAGGTTCCACCAGAAATACAGAACACATCTTTTGGACATCAAAGTCTGCAAAGATGAACTAAAGTATATGCAAAGAAAGACTGCCAGGAAGATGAGGGAAATGAAGAGCATATCATATGAACAGAAACTACGATCTTAATTCTTTCTTCATTGCAAAACAGTTCTGTGAGAGTGGTGACTCCTTTCTGCCTACATCTGAGGATAAACACTAGGAGGGAGAAGAGCTCATTAGGTAAATGATAAAACTGGTACAGTAAAAAGTTGCTATAGTCTGGCTTGAATAATTTTGGGCTGAAATGAGAAATAATAATTAACTCTCAGAGCAGTGAGACTCTGAGTGTGTTTTTGGAACCGTTCATGGAAAGTGATTGCCTGCTCTTTCAGAGAGGCCAGTTCATTGAGCCTGGGGATCCTTAGCCTTTGTCCCTTTGCTACTTACATGCTTTATAATAATGGTGAGAGAACCAAGATGAAAAAAATAAGGGAAAAGTGCTGCATTTTTTAATGTGTAAATATGCCTCATTCTCCGTTCTCAGAGCAAAGGCAAAATCACTTCAGGACTTTGAAGAGTGAAAGGAGCAATAAGATACCCTGTCTGTACCATGTTTTCATCTAGTTACTCTTGCAAGTTATCTGCTTGTTATCTGGGTGAAGATGGGGGACCAACTCTTGCACCACCTCACACTGAGTGACTCTCATGAGGTTGTTCTTATCTTGTCCAGTCTTTTTCAGCACTTTGGATTAGGTCTCTAGGGGTCTAAGAAGCACTAACTGAACTGCTGTACAAATGTAACCCCTTCTTCAAGGTGATGACTGGATTTCTCAATGGCATAAAAACATACATAACCTGAAACATGATGTTTTGCATGTGCTTGAATAAGAGCCAAGTTGTTTATGGCTGTACAAGGCTGGACTGTGTGACTATCTCTGCTAATAAAGTCCAGTGATGAAGAAAATGTGTTGATGGTTACAGCAAGGGCTGCTATTCTGGCTTCTTTCCTAAGGTCTGCTTGGACTTAGTATGGTGCCTTCTAGCGTGCAAAGTTACTGTCTAGATACATTTATCTTCATGTCTGTAAAATGGATTTGTACTTATCAACCTCACATTTTGTTTCAATACAAAGCCACTAATACCTGTGAAGGAATTTGCACTACAAGAGCGCAATGTAGTGCTGTGCTTACACAAAAAGAGATACAGGCACTTGTGATAATGGGGAAGAAACCCTATAATGGGCTATGTTTTTATTTTAATTAGAAGAAATCCAAATGAACAATAGTGAATCAAGCCACTTTTAAAATTTACTATTAACTTACTAATTTAACTAAGACTATAATTTGTTCCAGAGTCAGAATCTAGAATATTAATAAATAATGACATAAATAGCAACCACAGAATTAAGCAATTAATGAGTTCTTTTTACCACATGAAAAGCCCTGATACAGACCCTTTAGCTCTTGCTAATGAGAAAACCAGACAGTTTCTCCCACAGGCAGTCTGTCAGATTTCTTCAGGCATTTCATGAATTTTGGTCAGAGAGCCCATGATACACAGTAGGTGTGCAGGGTGGCAGATACTCTCCTCAGTGCAGAAGGATGCCTAGAGCCAGACCGAGGTTGGCCAGCAGTCCAAACCTTTGCTTCATGGTTTATCAAACTTAGGTAAAAAGAGCAGTCTCACAGTGTGTTTAGAAACATAATTATTTGGTCTTTTAAGTTGTTTTATACGATCATTTCTTTCTTTTCCAAATTAATCCACTTCATGAGAACAGATGTGAGCAGAAGAAAGCCAATTAATTGACAATTTAAAAGGTGGGTGGGAGTTAAAACATTCACTAAACAATAATGAAACTACTGTTGAATGGCATTCAATTAATATTTATAATGTGTGGTAATATTAACAACAAAATTAACTTATTTTTGTACGTCTGACAGCTCTCTGGTTGATTAAGAATTGCATAATGATATTTTGCATATTTCCCATGCAAATACAGTATTATTTGCAAAATTATTTTTATCCTTAATTGAAGTTTTGTTTTGAAATCTCTGTATTCTGCTGTATTAAAGCTCTGTAAGTGATCTTATTCAGAATTTTATTTTTTTCTGTCACCTTATCATGCAAATCTACATTTTAAATATTTTACATATTGGTAGGGTCCTCTGAGGCATAGTGTAGACCTCGAAAATATAGGAACTGTTGCTCAGAGATTGGTGGGAAGACTTCCTGTAGCTGTAGCCACAATGGCAGGAATGGTAGTAACATGAGAGTGCTTCTGAGCTCCACTGAGGGTGGAAATCTCATTTGTATTATGACACTTCAGAAATACAAAAGAAAGGTGGTCCTTGCCTCATACAATCACAGCCAATTCCACTTTTACAATGCTAATTTAGGGAATAGTTTTGGTGAAACCAACCAGGACCTCTTGGCTATGCATGGGGAACTATTCAGTTAATACTATTTTGTAACAATACTTTGATCTTTACCAGTGTGCCTTCTTGGCTATTTTTATCTGACAGTAGCCAGCATTTTCAAAAGCATCTGTCCAATTCCCCATTGCTATTAAAGCTCTTGAGTTATTTAGATGAAAATTTACATATTATGTATGCCTAAAAGTGCAGGCAACTGTCTAGTCAGATTTATGGAAAGAGCAGTCCAGGACATGCCTAACTTCTACTGAAAATCATGGGAACTGGTGTTTAGCCTAGTTTCCATTAGACATCTATTGCATATCTTTACACAGCCAAGAACTCTTCTAAACCTGGGTTTAAGCAGCTTTGTAAAAGGATGAAGGAAAGGAAAAGGAAGTAAGGGCTTGGAGCACTCACCTTAGCTACTCATAATTTATGTGGTGTGTTGTGAGATTCCCCCAAGACAGTAGTCTCCCCAGTAAAATACACGCTTGCCACACACAATATGGTGAATGTTTGGCAATACAGCCTGATGCTGTAAGGAAGGGGTGGCCAACTACAAACAACCTTTCTGCAACCTTTCTTGGCTATCCGTACCATTGTGCACATTTCACTTCCTACAGGGGTTAATTTTCATCACTTTTTGGTCAGACTTACTTCACCTACTTCTGGTTTCAGTTTAAAACCATGTAGAGAATTGACTGAATTATTGGGTTAGGACAATGGTGGGCAAAACCTAAATGAAATGTGACTGTAATGGCAAGGACAACTAAGAAAAATAACTTAGTCTATCCAAAGTATCATTTCAGAGGAGGGGTAGAAGCCTCCATATCATGAGTAATTTCAGATCCCCCTGTCAAAGGCACTAGGTGATAGACAGGTTCAATCCTGTACTGACTCAGTATGATAATAAACTTTCTTTTCTCTCACATGAGTGATTCTGTGCTAAAGGTCTGCTCTGGGACATGTTTCTCTGCACTGCTCAAAGAGAGAGTGAAGGATAAAAGTGGAGGGAGACGGAGTGAACAGAGAAGGAAGAGTTTTGCTGGTGGTTTTAATTCTTTTCTACTTTCATCGTGAGTTTTTCACTTACAGTCCTGCCCTGCTTTCAACAAGAAGGAAACAAAGGAGGAATGTGACAATGAAAATTTATCTCCTTTAATTCCTTTTTTTTCCTTCTTGGATGACATTCAGATGCCAGACTGTGGAAAACAGCATTTTCCAGTTGCCAGTTTCTCACACACTCCAGAGACAGCCAGGATGAGAAATTTTGGATCTACATCTCTATCTTCGTGCTCTTTTGCCATTCCTTTTCTTCTGAGTCATTTACATTATTTTAGATACTGTAGAAACAATACTTATCAATTTTTTCAGAACACTCTATTAAAGAATAACAAACAGATTTTTCTATAAATCACAGAACAAAAGCTATAAAAGGGAAGAAAGTGGTTCAGCTATCCCTAGCAGACAAGTATAAACTCAAAAGAGCTGGATTCATGCTTTTCTCTGTCAGAAACTGACATTGAACAGATCACTGTCTTTCCCATCTCTGCTCCCAGACTGCAGGATGGAAGTAGTATGGACATTTTCTTTCTTGACTGCAGTGGGCTGGGTTAAGGGAAGCCTTATGAGTCTTATGAGAAGTCATAAACACTTTCTGCTGAAGAAAAAAGAACAACGTGAGTAAAAAATGTACTCAAAATTGTGAGACAGTTGGAGACTGCTGTAATGACATAAGTACCAAATTAAATAACTGGTCTAGGTCGTAACCATCTTAGCTGTAAAGTCTATTAAAACACATCTGAAAATACAATATGCACATTCTTCGCTTGGACTAAGTGTAATGCTACCTTATGCTAACAATATGGATGAGGTTGCTTGCTTGTATATATATCCACATGTAACTGAACAGCTTAAGTGAACAACTCCCCTGTATCTAACAGTTTAAATTTTCTCAATATATAAATAAATTTTTGAAATTATATTCTTCAGACAGTTGTCTGTACTTCTCTTCCCTACAGACAAAAAAGCTAAGCTGAACAATAGTAAAAAATCTGGAAGTCAAATTCTGCTTTCAGCAATACCTGGGACACTTTAGACAGTACTTTCAAAGGAGGCAAGACACCAGGCTGTTCACAAACATAGCAGGAGAACATAGATGCTTACAGCACTCACCTTTCCTCCTTTTTCGAAGTATCAACAAGCCAGCTACACCAGAAGTTGTTCTGGGGCTACCGTGCAGCCCAGGCAGCAGGCAGCAACACACCTTCCCAACTCACAACCTGGACCCCTGCCCTGGAGTGAGGCATGTATGCTGGCCCCCTCATCCAAAAAAGGGGCCAGGGAAGACCATCTTAACACAGTGAAGGAGGAGGAAGTGCTATCTCTTTTTAGTAATTAGACTGGGTAAGGGTGCCTACAGCCATTTGCCTGTAAATTTGAGGGACTCGCATCTCTACGGGCAAAGAGTGAGCTCTGACTACCAGGCTAAAGGATATTTGGGGATGAGAAAAACTCAGCAGCTCCATCTTGCTGGAGTTGTCATATGGTTCCCTGTAACTGAAGATCCATTGAGTCACACAGTAAGAGGGAGCAAAGGATTTCAACCCTCTAGACCAGTGGTTCTCAACCTGTGGTCTGTGGATGCCTGGGGGGCCGCGCTGTCATCACAGGAGGTCTGATAAGGCTTAAAGCAGAAGTGGAGAGTGTCTAGTCCAGAAACATTTGATCTGGCCCATGACAAGTGGGAATCATTGCAATAAAGATATTATATTAGGAGTGTGTGCATTAACAGATTAACTTATTTCCCCCCTTCTCTCCAAATTTGAAGACCCTTCAGGAGAAAATTAAAAGATATATTTCATACAGTCTAGTGCTTTAAATCTTGAATTAAGTCTTGGTAGTCCATGGCCACAAAAGATATTTAAAAGGGACCTGTGGTGAAGGAAAGTTTGAGAACCCCTGCTCTAGACAATCAGACAGGAACTTCTGGATTGCAGCCCCTACTCCAATGACTGTAAAAATGTTTTTCTAGTAATAGTTCATCTAATACTGAATAAAGTAAAGAACTATTCTTGGAAGCATGACTTTCCCCTTCCAGTCAAACCATTAAGCTCTATTCTCATATATATTCTTATTTTCTTCAATAGATATGTAAAAATTTATGTATAGTACAATTCTTATTGAGAGGCATTCTCTGATTCTCAGTTGTTCCCAGTTACTTTTATTTTTATTATTCCCTCACTAGCTTTAAACTACCCACAAATATGCCCCTGATAATAAGGCAGGACCTCTTCTTAGAAGTGGGAGCCATGGGCTCAAATCTCTTAAAGAATAAGAACAAAAATGCAAATAAGGTCCCCACACCATGACTGAGTGCCCTAGCTCCTGACCTGGGAAGTGGAAGGAGGAAGGGGGAAGGCATTTCCTTTACTAGCATTTGGTGAGAGAGCAGCCTCCACGGCTATGCCCTGCACCCAACTCACTCCTTTGGTCGCTTGCAGGGAACATCTGCCTGTGCACACCTCCAGCAGGCACTCTGATGTCAATTTGGGAATTAAATACTAAGCAGGTCATAGAATCAGAATCATAGAATGGTTTGGGTTGGAAGGGACCTTAAAGATCACCCAGTTTCAACCCCCCTGCCATGGGCAGGGACACCTTCCACTAGATCAAGTTGCTCAAAGCCCCATCCAGCCTGGCCTTGAACACTGCCAGGGAGGGAGCAGCCACAACTTCTCTAGGCAACTTGTGCCAGTGTCTCACCACCCTCACAGTAAAGGATTTCTTCCTTATATGTAATCTAAATCTTCCCTCTTTCAGTTTAAAACTGCTACTGCTCGTCCTATCCCTACACTCCCTAATAAAGAGTCCCTCCCTATTTTTCCTGTATCCCCCTTTAAGTACTGGAAGGCTGCTATAAGGTCTCCCCAGAGCCTCCCCTTCTCCAGGCTGAACAACCCCAACTCTCTCAGCCTGTCCACATAACGGAGGTGCTCCAGCCCCCTGATCATCTTCGTGGCCTCCTCTGGACCTGCTCGAGCAGGTCCATGTCCTTCTTATGTTGGAGTCCCAAAGCAGGACACAGCACTGCAGGTGGGGTCTCATGAGAGTGGAGTAGAGGGGGAGAATCACCTCCCTCAACCCGCTAGCCACACTTGATGCAGCTTAGGATGCAACTGGCTTTCTGGGCTGCAAGAGCACATTTCTCGCTCATAGTAAATTTTCCATCCACTAGTATCCCCAAGTACTTCTCCACAGGGCTGATCTCAATCCACTCATCATCCAGAATGTATTTATGTTTGGGATTTCCTCTGACCCATGTGTAGGACCTTGCTCTTGGCTTTGTTGAACTGCATGAGGTTTGCACAGGCCCACTTCTCAAGCCTGTCAAGGTGCCTCTGGATGACATCCCTTCCCTCCAGCACATCGACCACAACATACAGCTTGGTGTTATCAGCAAACTTGACGAGGGTGCACTCAATCCCTCTCTCCGTATCACCAACAAAGATGTTAAACAGCACTGGTCCCAAGACTAACCTCTGAGAAGTACCACTTGTCACTGGTCTCCACTTGGACATTGAGCTGTTAACTGCAACTCTTTGAGTGTGACCATCCAGCCACCATGTCTGGTGCTGATGGAGCTGCACCTCATACTCCTGGCTGGAGATTTACAGGTCCCTCTTTCTTGAACAGCCCTTTGCCTTGTGCAGGGGAGCTGAGAGATGGATGCTGCCTGCTGTCAAAGGTCAGCTCATTCCTGAGCAATGTCTGCCAGCTGCATCCCCAAAACCTCTTTTTTGGCTTCCTCTACCAGGAAGGAGACAGGCTGGGCAGATGTCTGTGGAGGTGGCAGATGATGGGGCCCATGACTTCCCTACCCACCTGCAGGGTAATGTCACCTTGACACTGTGGCCATGATAGCCCTAAACATATACCCACATAAAGTGCTTTGCCTACAACTTAAGGAACACTATTGATTTAGATCCTAAATTTATTCAGGTTGAATACAGTTGTGCTATATTTAATATGTGGAAATAGCTTGCATGAGGCATTAACAGGCATAGAACTGAGGCTACAGAAGGTGCTATCATACCAGAGAAAAAAGGTCCTAGCTTTCCTTTCTCACACAGGGAGAGGCTCATTGCTGGATGAGAGCAGTGGCACCAGGATCAGACAGGTGCCCCTCGGGCCTTAACAAGAAGTTGTTGAAATGTGAAGAGTATCCATCCCAGTACCCTCCCTAGAACCCCATGGGACTGCATCCTACTAGAGCATCCAGGCTGTGGGCTGTTCCTTTGAAATGACCCAAAGTTAATCTGTCCAGGTTCCCCCACCCCACTGCAGCTTGAGGGCAGCATGGGCTTCTTCCTTCTTCCAAGAGGAGATGCAGGATGGGATGCAGTAGTCAGAGAGCAGTAACAAGTATGAGAAAAATGTTAGCTTCAAGTAATTGAAGAAAGCAGTTAGATCCCTTTTCGGTCATGTTTTGAAAGCAAAATGAAAGGAGCAACCTTCTGATTTAAATTGTTTAAGAAAAAAGAAAATTAATAAGAAAAGTATCAAAAAAAAATTCTCTAAAATTTGCCTGAGTGTAAGTATGCTAATGAATGCAGAGTTCTCCAAATATGGACTCAATGTGAGTCGAAGGTGCATGAGCGAGGTCTCATGAGTAAACAAAACAAAAATACCAGAGGGAATGTTTTAATAGCTTCTTTTAATTCCCAGATCAAATAGATTCCTTGCTTAATTTGTTCAAGTGAAGCTGTGTCGATTTGGCATTGTTATCAGTTTGTTTTATTGAATGTGTCAGGGCCTGATCCCTGGCTGTGTTATAGTGAGTGTACACCAGCAAAACTCCCCTGGTGCCAGGACAGTTACAGCTAACACACACACCACCAGCAGCAAGCAAAAGAACCAGAACCATTATTTCCAACAGGCTGTTTTGAAAATAAACCTTTTTAACCACGGAAAAATCATTACACCTCCAACTACTGCAAAAGCGTAAGTTTTAAATCTTTGCTGAGACTGTGCAAATCTCGTACACTGAACTTCCCCAGAAAAGCATATTAATCTGTCAGCTAAAGGATTTCCAAAAACGTATGCTGACAAAGTACTGAGCTGAGATTTGGGAAGCCCACATTCAGCTCCTGGCCTGGCTCTATCTCTGGACCGCAGCAATTTTAGACCTGTCTTTTCCTCACACAGTGCCTCAGTTTCCACACTTGGACACTGGAGATGATGAAACCATGTAAAGTGATAAGAGATCTACTAAGAGTAGCAGATTTTACTAATGGTGGTGAAGCCTAGGAACTGTTGTCTACTAGAAATATCTCTGCTGTTGGATCACCAGATGGCTGCATGCAAGTCACTGCACTTTGCTGTTCCTTGGTGTAATTGCACGCCGGTTGGACACAACATGTTTTACTCACTGTGCAGAGGACTAGTAATAACAAATTATATTTGCAAAGTCCCTTGGAAACATTAATTACTATACATGATCGTTTGAATCAGCACAAAGTATCAGAAAGTTACCCAGGTGCAGCTAAAATTGGAGGCACAGATTTTCATTCAAATTACTGCCCTTTTTCTTAACTTGTGAATTTTAGTGACCAAAGCCTGACTGAAAAACTATTACTTGTGAATGGTAAACACTTTCAAACACCACCTATGGTTTTTAAACCTGATACTTTTCTTTTATCCTCAAACTAGTTGAACTAACTTTCATTTTCAGTTAAATGACTCCAAACGGCTACTATTTCTACCTGGCTCTATGCCTACTGTCCAGTTGTACAGAGAGACATTTAGTTAGTAAACTCAGTGCCATTTTTTTGAGGTTTCTGAAAAAGGATATGTAGAAAAGAAGCAAATTGGCCCAGTGCCATGAACTACTGCTCAAAACTCATAAATAATATCTTCTGCTGGACCTATAATTTAAGGAGAGATATTAGCTATAGCAATATGAATTATATTTTTGCCTCCACCCCACTCTTATATCCTTTTCTCCTCAGACACATTTTTACCAGGTGGACAGGCAGGTTTTTAATGCAAGCAGGACTCTGGCTGAGATCTGGGTTTTACCTCCAGAGCTGGATGAATGTGATCAATTTATCCCTTTCCTGCACTGATTTGTCTGCTGGCAAATCACCAAGCAATTCCCAGCTAAGAAAATGTCGCTGTAAGATGATATATAGGGTGAAATGGAGAGCAGTTCCTTCCTCAATATAGCTGCAGATGATGTAGTCAATGATAGCCATTTTACGTGGAGAATAAAATTCAGCCATCTAGAAGGCAGGCTTCCATCTTGTTTATACATTCTGAAAAAGCTGTTACACTAGAAACATTTTATTTTCATGGCCAATGAAAGCTGTTTTAGATGTAAAGTTCAGTCTTGTGGAAGGCAAAACTTCATTTCTTAATGGATCCTGAAAGAGTTCTTACAGTGAAAACATTTTTACTTGCATATTCATAGTCAAGGGGCTCCTGTGTTATAAAGACAAGGGAAGAAACAGCACGTGTGAGTAAAACAAGGGTACCTGGGATTACTTCACAAATGGGATTTAGTCTTGGCAGTGGTCCCTCCAGCTTGTGAGTGCTCTGACCCCTGGGGGAATTCAGCACCTCGATGGTGGTGGTGGGGAGAGCGAGGTGGCTGTCAATGAGATTTGCTGAGCAAGCCAGTAAAAAACGTGGGCCTTAAGCCTCTGCCATCTAGATGCATGACTCCAAATGTTGTGTGAAAAGTATGAGTGTATATTCCAGTACTAAATGGGGATTTTGAGGGTCTCAGTTGTGGCCCTCAGATTGTAGCTGGGCATCTAAGCTCCCAGTTGGTCTAAATCCCTTGTCTTCAACCTCCTCCTGGCTGAAATCTTTTCAGAAAACTCCTAAGCTTTCTGCGGGTACAGATAAGTAACTAGTTCTGACTTTCTGGGAAGTTTGTTTAGTTTAGGACTGCAGAGCTCAGCCATGAGGTTATTTTAAGCATGGGCATGAGGCGAGCAAAGTCAGGCAGATAATGCTTTCTTTCTTTGGGGGGAGATCAGAAGTCAGTCCTTTCTTTGGTAGGGACTGCTGTTTCATTTTCAAGTGGTTGTGGCCTCTCACATTTCTTTATTACAGAACAAAACTAATCCAGCAAGAACCCCTGGATCTGGAAAGGAGACTGGAAGAAAGGTGAGGGAATGATTTGACCTTGGACTAAGAAAAGAGAATAGCCAGGATATTTCTGGCAAATAATATCAAGGAAAAGAAGATCCCAACAATCTGAAACTGGTTTTTGCAAGCATGAGTTTATGTTTTCTCTGTGCTTTCCTTCCGCAATGTCTGGACAAGTGGGTTTCCCCCCACAGTCTACCTGAAGATTTGATTATAGCAAACCCAGTGGAAGTAGTGTGCCTTTTCCAGATGTCAGAAGCTGCTGAACAAGCACAAAAGAAAACTAGGATGGAAGAGTCATAAGGACATGAGTAATGAATTTCTTTCAATCCTCATTTCAATTACTTCCTGCCCCTTAACAGGAAAATAGCTACCACAGAGTAAGTGCAGGAACATCCATAGACACAGAGAAAGCCTGGAACACAACAGATATTTTTAAGAAGTAGCTGCTGATTTAAAGAAATTACATACTATTTCTTGTATATTTCCTTATAAAACATCATAAAGGAAAACTCTATGTCAGCTTGCTAATTCAGCTCAATGCAATCTGTTCAATTACTTAGATTTGCATGGTGTCCCAGTAAATCCTGTACCATGTTCCTTTTTCTAGACCCCCCCCACTGATGCTGACAGGGGAAGAACTGGTTCTTTGCTGCCTGTACTGTGAAGAATTCCTCACAGAGCCAACAATTAAATGTGGCTGTTTCAAACAGATTGCCTTTTCTTAAAGTGATGTTAGTTAAACAAAGCTATCATTTCCTATCACAATATTTATGGTTGCTACTAGCTCCTCTGCCTCCAAGTTGCTTGCTAGTACAAGGTGGTGATCAGAAAAGGGGAAAATCTATGTTTTGGGCCTTTTTTATTTATGAAACACTGGAAGAAAGATTAAGTAGCATTAATTCATCTTACAATGTTTTCACAGCAGAAAAAAAAAAGTTGGCAGAAATTACATTATACAAACTCAGTCAGCCAGCTCCCAGGGTTGTACTGCTATTTGCCCTGGGCCAATTATATTTTACATGATCAACACACCCAATAATTAAATAATGAATTGGATTCTTTTGGAAACTCTATAAAACGTCATGGACCAGAGAATATTTATCTTGCCTCTGTGATTCCTGCTGAAGAAACATCTGGTTCTTTTTTCTTCAATCAACATGAAGCCTGAAGGGGCCCAAATTCAAAAGCAATTATATTTTATGTCATTTATGTGCATTACAGGCTGACAAATTTAACTTGTTGGAATATGTGATCCCACCCTCCCTGTCCAATTTACGTTGATCACAAATTTCAGACAGCCATGGAAAGAGCTGTTGCAGCTTGATAAAAGTTGTTGATCTATCAAGTCTTATAACTTCATTGCCAGAGTTTGCAATAACAAGGTACTTGTTCTAACATAAAAGCTGTTGCTAGACTGTGCTTCCTTTCTACGGGGATCATTGTCAGGGAAAACTCCAGGAAACATCTCTTTGTATACACCTTGTAGCAGGTCCTTCAAGTGCTTTCAGCCTTCATCTGATTTTGAAAGAAAAGAACACTTGTTTCCTTTAAAAACAATTTTACTTTGAAAACGACAGAAGGCTTCAGTGAAAATATACCACAGATGCAAATTCTGGATGGTATAACTTTCTTCTTCTCATAGAAGGCCTTTATTGTTGCTGGAGGTTTGCTGTTTCAGACACTGTTACAGAGCAGCGATACCTATATTTGCTCATAAGCAATAAGGCAGGTGGATTTCAGCACATTCCCCCACCCATTTGCTGCTATCCTAGCAGAGCTCAAAAGCTAAGCTGGTGAGGATACCCTGTGGTACCTCTGGTGTCACAGTGAGGGGTGTTGCTGATTTAGTAAACGGTAATGTTTCTTGCAAGCTTTATTTGAATCAAAATCCCTTAGACTGTGTTAGGAAGCTTAAACAGCACTATGACAATACTCTCAGTAACATCTGATGTGGGTGGATTAAATGTCAGGCTTCTAGAAGTACCGCCTTTGAGAAGCATAGAAAAACAAATGCACTTACATCTTCCAAAAGTAGTCATGTATTCAAAAAAGACAAGCTTAGCCTCCTCCAATTTCAACAGTTGATCTCAAAACTCCTAAGATTTAACAACAACAAAAGAATAATACATGTTGGGTGAGCTATTGTGATTACTCCATCACCACTTTGAGCTTTTCTCCCAACTCATCAAAAACTAACTTTAAAATTTTAACTGCCTTTGACAATGTGCTGGGATGTGAAACAATACAGCTGGAGCTTGCCACCTTGTAAAAGAGCTGTCATGGCTGCTCTGGTGAGAATTGGAAAAACCACCTTATGAGTCACTTTATGAGTCTTATGAGTCAGTTCCATCGTGGGTAATTACATTTGCCAATGTAATACCCATTTTCAGTTTCTGGTGGGTCTTTTTTTCCCTTCTAGTATCTTCTGCCATTTTACTATAGAGTGGATGAAGTGTTGGGGAAGAATGTGGGGATGGATAGTTGCATTCAGATAAATGCATAACACGATTTCTTAGCTTTGGAAAGTATTTTAGGATTCTTCTCTACCTTTCTTCCCCATGTATGTATTCAGATCACTTACATTTACTGAGAAATCCCCATGGTTTCCCTACAGCTAACCTTCTGCAATGCAAATTGCATGCAGATGAGTGATCTGTAGCTAGGCCTCACTTGGAAAAAACTGCATGGCTTGCTTGCTTGCTCCAGCCTTCTGCCTTTCCTCATATGCTCTGAGGATGCCACTGCTATGCCTCTTCCCTCCAACCAGGAACGCTCATCACCTCCTTTCCATTCCTTTCAGATCTGTGATCTGCTCCGACAGCTCCAGAGCTGAGCCAGACTGCATGTGCCCACCCAGACCACGGTGACACCCTCTGGCACTGCTTGGGTGAGCTGACACCCTGGTCCCCCTCTGGGAGCTGTGGGTGAGACCCAGGCTCTTCCCTGCAGTGGGAGTGGGGTTCTGCTCTGCACCCCCGCGGCAGTGTGCTCACACTTCCCTGGTGAGCTGCCTCATCACTTGAAAACTGCTTTGCTAGTGAATAACTGGAGATGAGACTTGCCCAAGGATCTTGGCCATCTCCGCCTACTTGCAGCTGCATGGCTATACATCAGCTCACAGCATCATATAGCTAGATCACAGTGCTCCTTGTTTCCATCTTCTAAACTGTGTTAAAAGGCAGCAAAAAATACCTTAAATATTTTCCTAATGTTCCTTTTCCATGTAAACAACTGCTGTGGGAAGAAGTGGTTTGTACAGTTTTGTCTGGTAGGGGTGGTTCACACTAAGAAAATGTTTAAGAATGCTTGTATGAGACCATACTATCTGATGAACAAATCAGTTGCCAAATTTGTGTTAAAAAGAAAAAAAAAAAAAGGCCTTGTATAGCTGATGAAGTTCAGAAAGCTTCATGAACTGCTTAAATAACTTTTTAGGACATACTATAACTGGAAAACTGCTGAACTGTTGTTTTCATAAATAATCCTTCAGAGGCATACGGAAAGAGGCTGTGTTGACAAGTGGGAACTTCTGCTTGAGCCAGAACTTTGGCAAAAGTTTTCTTCTGGGAGCCAGGGCAGTAACAATTCTTCAGCCCTGACAGAAGAGGTAAAACATTCACTGATCCAGTCTACCACTCCTGACATATTTCTGATGTCACAAAAGCATCATAGGTGCAGTGTCAGGCAATCACCAAGGGAGGTAAGTGTCCCACAGCTGCCATTCCCAGCTACAGTATCTGCCCTGACACCTTTGCCCCACAGAGCTGGTACTCCACATCTTGTGGTTAAGCTGCATTCCCAACAGGTGTTGCACTGTTTGTGGTTTTCTGCAGAAACTTTTCAAGCACAATAACGCATATTTCTTGCTGACAGTTTGAAGCAAGAGAGAACTGTCTGCCAGGTTGGCATATAGACCCTCAAGCGATGACTGGTGGTGCAATGCCTGAGTCAGTATTGAGCCACTGCCCTAGCATAATGCTAAGAGAGCTGGATAAGCCTCGATTTGGAACAGGCACAAGATTATAAGTACTTCATCCCAACACCCTCCTCCCAACAATGGTAATTATAAGTCCTGTGTTTTTTTCACAAGAAAAGGGATGTTAGCTTAAGCTGTCCTGGACAAAATTCCATTTCAGGTCATTTCCTTTGCCTTCCCACACTCATTGCCTCCGTAATTTCAATCTTACGTTCATTCTCCTAAGCTATGTAGTGTTACTTTTCTCTGATTTAATTAAATAGTGACTCCATTGCAATGGATAATTAAGAAATCCGTTTTCAGAACTAAGACCAAAGGAGTTTCATCTTCCTTGTGCGTTCAGAACCCTTTGGAGAGTAAAGCAATATAGAAATTGGGCCTGGTTTTATTAAGCAATTCTTTAATGTGTGAGGTTGTTGAAAAATTCTCAGAAGTTACAATGGATTTGCAATGCTGTAATCTCAGGAGAGGTATGTGCAGAGGTAAGAGCTCAAGCAACTCTTGAGGGTGTCAGCACCCACTGCTCATACATGACAGTGGAGACTGATGGGGGTCTCAGCACCTTTTGAAATCAGGTCCAAAGTATTTCAAGTTGGTCCTCCAAAAGCAGAAGTAATTTCTGATATTTTTTACCTAAACAAACACAAGTTTCCCCAGTAAACTGTTGTAAGCTGAACATGGATGAGGCAGTCCTTTGTATAGAGAAGTTGCAGTTGTAACAAAGGCAACATGTCTAGGCAGCTCATTAAACTAGGATTCATATCACCTTTGGAGTATTTCTTAGCTCACCTTTGTGCCGTATGTTTCAACCAGTCCCAGTTAAGACTGAAAGACTATAAAATAATCACAGCAAATGTTTGAAATAATGCGGGACTCTGTTTTACAGTCAGTAACATTTCCTGTAACCATTCTGTATCAGCCAGAATTTTTGCTGATGCTAATTCATAATATAGGCAAAACATGAGATCCTTCATTGAAATCAATGGCCACATGCTTCTTGATTTTAATGAAACAATGTGTCTATTCAATGTAAATTCAGAGAGGGAAAGAATTTTTTCATTTAGGACCGTGACCTTACAGGGTTGTCGAGACTACTCATCTATTTTGCTATATTTAGCTCTTCAGGTAGAGTCAATACTCTGGAAGAAACAGGCCTTTTTCAGCATAGTACATTTGCAGGGGAAGCTCTTCCAGAATAGCTCTGCCATGCAACTTCTCCACATTCACAGTGACCGAAAACCTCCGTCATTTGGTGGTTCTTGGGAGCCCACTGGAAATAAGCAGCTCCATTGTTTCTGGTTTCACTAGATATTTGTCTGCAGCTCAGCTGGCAGTAAGCAGGCACTGTGGTAAAAACAGCAATATAATGAAGTATTTTTAGCATCTCAGGAGGGGTTCCTAGACTAAACCTTCCAACCACCGTGGCAATTTAGGTGGGAAAAGCTAGTCCTACTGATGGCTGATCTACATGGAGGACACAAGCTTCCAAAAAATGCAAAGCTGTTCCCAATAAAAAAGTGTCTCCTTCCACACCAGCTTGAAATATATTATCCATTTCTGACCCCAGAATTAGTCTCAGTGTATTTATTCCAGCACCTAACAAAAGTATAAGAAGTGAGAAAGATCTATTATCCTGTTCTGCAAAGAACTCTGAGACACAGTAAGGCTCTAGACAGACAGTGTCTTTCAGATTGGAATGTGTTTTAATACCTCAGGTGCTCTCAAACACACCAAACCCATGTTACTACTGAATGACCAGTTGTTCACATCTCCTATGGTGTTTAAGCTCAGTCACATTATCTGAAACCACTTAAAGCTCTATAAACTGAATTTTCCCTATTTCAGGTCAAGACGTGCTCATGGCAACTAATGAGGTTAGTAATACTGGCAAAGGGAAAAATCAAACAGGGGAATGATGGCAAATTGTTAAAGCACACATTTGTTTGCTAAATTAATGTCTGTCCATGGCATAATGGCAGACTTTCAACGGGATTTAGCTGTTTAAATCTTGCCTCATTGCCTCTATGAATGATGAAGTCTCTATCCACAAAATCTCCTGTTGACTACTAGTCCTTATGCAGTTTAAAGGCACACAGAGTGCTTACATTCTTCCCAGAAACTTAGCTAAGTATTTGAAAATCTGCTTTAGACCTGACCAGGACATGTTTTCGCAGCATCAAGTAACCAGGCCCACTGTGGGATCCTTGCCCTGCCCATCAAGATTTTAATTGGAATGGCATTTTGAAACACTCCTCTTGGATTGAGCCTTGCCACACAATAGAATGTCCAGAAAAAAAAAATCCTGTCTGACCTTTCCCCAAATACCTCGTAACTCAGGTGTAACTGAGGGGTATCCACTAAAGCTTTCATAGGTTCAGATTTACCCTCTGTTTGGGAAGATTTGAACCCACAGCTCCCACCGTGAATTCTCTAACCATGGGACCACACTGTATACACAAGGAGGGCCGTTGCAAACCTCTTTTGAAGTGGTTCTAGTGTGCTCAGACTAATGAAGTATTCATTGGGCCAGAGAGAATACAAGTGAGAGAATAAGCATGATTCCATTGCCTTGTGATTAGAGCATTCCCCAAAGGGGGGAGACCTAAGTTTTGTCCCTGCTCTAATGGCTGCTTAATATTATATCATTAGATTATTCCAGATTATATCAATGCACTTGATATTACATATACACACATGTACATAAAGAAAATGTAAAATAGTCATTAAATCAGGGACTGGGACCCAGATTTCTTCCTCTAACCTCCTCTTCAGGGGGTGCCATAATGACTAGACTAAGTTATACTTTCTCTGGCCAATTAACATTTAATTATTCCAGCCCAAGTGAAACATTTTTGATCGAAGGATTTCAGGCCCTGCAGTATGCTGTAACCTGGTGATCAGAGCTCCCTGGGTTGAGTGCCTCCGGATCAAGGAGGAATGGTGTTCTTACCCCCATGGCTCTTCCTCAGCAGTACCTTGTTCCATGAGCTGACATTTGTGGTTCCCATTCTCAAACACCCGTAACTCTCCTCCCATAGTGTATGGGCAGTACTGCATGGACCACCTAGGAACCTAATGCAGAACTGTAGATGCCATTTACACTGAATAAGCATTGGATGTTTTGTTGCCTGCGCTCTTTTCTGCATCCAACCCAAAGTTACCTGCTAAAGGCCAGTCTTTTAAGCCAAGCAGAGTCCTAAATTCTGGACCATGCTTCCTTCTTTTACTTTGATTTCTCAAGTTAAGCAGATCTGTGTCTAGCTAATAAGCAGATGGGAGAGTTCAGAGGAAAATTGAAGTGATAACGTTGCTAGGAGTTTCAAAATTATTTCATAGTGGTTGCAGTGTTTTAGGGCGGGGTATCTGTAATCATGCAGTTTATGAATCATGGCTGATATTATGAGGTTGTCAGTCTGAAAACTACACAGTCTTTGACCTAGCATGGACATACATATATGGGAAAGACAGAAAAAACTGAATGTCATTAGGGAGAGTCCTTTGGACAGTGGACTATTTATTATGCATCTGTGATAGTTACTAAGAGCAGAACAAAGATATCAAGTGGTGACCATGGGTTTAAAATAAATGTCTTGCAGGACAAAGGCCATGCAAGATGGACATAATAGCAGATGGAATAAAAGCAGACCTTTGAGTCAGGTATGAAAAACTAAAGGCAAGGTCCCTCACTCAGCAAATAATGCATTGCCATTGAAAATGAAGGCACCACAGCACCTTCAGCTTAAAGAATACCCTGTTATGTTGCAGGACCAGAGTTGGTGAAGCATAAGCATGGCTGTATGTCTTGCGTTACCAAAACCAGAGTAAGTGATGCACATGACTGTTCTGTAAAATCTGCAGGTTTGTTTCTTTGTACCTACTTTATTTTGGTTAAGGGTGCCTGTATCAAAATGCTCACGCCTTTTTGCAGTTCTGGGACATCTGGCATGTAAGTGATTGGGATGGTGGTGTAAGGCACCACAGCAGGCACCCAGGCCATATGGTGTGGCAGCCAGATTGTAGATGCCCATTCTCAGTAGGAAAGCAATAGAGAATGCTCCTGACAGAATATCTAGACCAGACATCCAAAGCCAGAAGCAGGGACTGAAAACTGATCACTCTCTGAAAACTTAAAACCTTTTAAGAGACATGATGGCCAGGCCCCCAAACAGGCAATGTAACTTCCTTTAAAAAAAAAAAAAAGAAAAAAATCTGTAAAAGTGAGATCTTGAACAAACTGCAGCTAGAGCAGTGGTTTACCTGTATTTCCCTTAGCTTTTATAGCACACAATTTTCTATTTTTTTTTCTAAGCTATGTGACAGCTATGAATCAGCCCTGCTATGAATACAATCTAACAAAGAGGTGTCTGTTTTAAGGGGAAAAACATATGTCTTCCTACATCCTTCATGGCTAATGTTAACAACACTGCCTAATGCCAGTAAAGATCTATAGATAAACAGACAGATAGGTATAGAGACATCTTTTGTAATTAAACACGATTACATGAAACTTCAACACCACCACTGCAAAAAGATGTCCATCCATTGCTTAACATAGACTACTGCAACTTGTTTATTTTTTAAAATATAAAAAAGATCTTATAATATCAAACAGTATCTCTGTGCTTACTTGTTCGGTTTTTTGTTTGGTTGGTTTTTTTTTTTACTCTTTTTTCACTTCAGCAAATGTTGATCTCTAGAACATTTTTCATTACGTATCAGCCAAGTTAGACTTGGTGATTCTGCCCTTAACACCTGTAAATCAAAGGAAAGATGTGCAGGACTGTGCTGCTCTGAGACCTCATCCCTTACCATCACATTTTCACCTGCTCATCATGTGAACACTACTGGCGTGCTGGCAACGCAGCTGGTCGCAAGCTCGGTGCTAATCTGAGCCAAGCACAAATTCCATATGCTTTTAGCACTGGTTTGTCCCCTGGCTCCAGGACATTTCTCTGGTCCTGATCCTGCACTTGAGCCACGTTTCAAGGATTTCAGTTCTGGACTAAGCCTGGACTGGCCCTGGATCTACATCCCATTACACAGCGTATTTGTAGAAGTATGTGAAACATACATATTTTTAAATATAAGCCAAAATTTAACAAAAAACCTTTAATTACTTGGAACTTACTTTATCATATACTAATAACTTGCTCACTTTCATCAAACATGACTATTCATAAACTAAAAATTCTGGAATGTAGCACCTGTATAAAATAGCTCTTTTTAACTAGCAAGAAAGAGATGTCTGACCTAACCCAAACTCATCATAAGTTTTCTTTCTTGCGAATGAGCTCTGTATGAATCTTCATAAAAAATTTACAAATATCTTCCCTCCTTACCTCTCAGGCACATGTACATATATACAAACACACACACACTCACCGCTTTTTATCTTAAAAAAAATTCAAATTTCATGCTGATTTGGGCTACAGGACTCATAACCCTAACTGTATGAAACAGGAGTTTGACATTCTGCTCCCTGTCCAGCAAATACATTACTTTTTATTACAGTACGAACTTCCCAGTCCCTTGGCCAAAATAATTTTATGTACATTTTGTTTAGAGATTTTCTGTGCTTATCTCAGAGGATATGCTACAGGCTGATAAACCCTGCTTTCAATGGCCTTCCTACAGTCTTATTTCACCTTACTCATCTTTAAGTCAAGACAGATATACCGCAATATATCACAATCCCTTCCACACTATGACCATGCACTGCAAGATCTGTGTGTAGGGGTAAACAGCTTATTCACTCCCTGTATATATGAATACTCTTTAATTTCTTCGTATAGAAAGGAAAAAACCCACACCCTTGTCTCAAGTACAGTGGGACCTTTCAAAACAGAAACATCTGTCTACCAGAATTTAAATCAAGAACAAAGATCATTTATCATAAGTTCTACCAACGCCAGCAGCAAGCATATACCATGCTTCCTGTCAGGATGACCTTTATCTTCAAGTAAGAGAGCAGCAGAACAAGAAAAGAACAAATACAAAGTTCCTAGAGGAGAGCACAGCATGTCCTGCCTCTGCAACACATTACATGAAAAGCAAGAACAAAAAGCCTTAAAGAAAGACATCACAAAGGCAGATATCCGAGCAAGAGCAGACAAAACTAAGGGAATAAAACTTTTAGCCTACCACACCCTCTGAAACACCAATTTTTCCTCTTTGAACAGCATTTTTGGGGCTTCCAGGAAGTTTTACACCATTGTTTGTGTAAACATCAACCTGGCCACAGCTCAGTATCAGTAGATTGATTTGTTGTTCTGGAGATTGTTGCTATTGTTTAGGAAAACAAACTGGGAACTGATGAAACCAGGTCCTGAGTCCATGCTGTCACAGAAACAGAAGACCAGTGTTGAAGAAAAGAAAGTAAAGGAAAAGGCAGAGAAACAAAAAGCCACAAAAGTGTAACAAAAATCCCAGACACACAGGTGAGAAAAGGGGAAGTAAGTAAAAGAGATTTACACATAAATTAATCTGTAATTCAGAATTGTCCTTTTTTACCAGTTTTGTGGTGGTGGTGGTTTCTTTGCTGGTAGCTTTCTTTGTAGCAGAAAGTGCTCCATGTTAAGCCTGACATTCAGTGTTGTTTTAATGTTGTTCTTTAAAATAGGGGGATGTACTTCAGTAACAAAAAGCAATGCTATTAGCTCAATTAGGAAACAATATATTATGCCCCTTTTAACAAAAGGCAAGGAGCTGAAACAGCAATAAAAAAAGAGCCTAGCAAGGCATGCCCTACTGTGGTTGATGCTTATTTGTCAATATACTCAAGCCTTTATGCACAATTATGTACATGAGTACCTGATACACAGAAGCTCTGCTTGCTACAACCACCTAATCCTACATCTGGTTCTATGTTTTCAATGTTAGAGTTCAAGAGCTAATATTCCTTCACTGAAATTCTCTCCATCATGATTTTGGAAGAAATCATGCTGAAGTGATCACCAAATACCCCTCTAATGCCTATATAAACTCATGGGTATTTACCCTATTTAGAGCAGAATCTGATCTCATATACCCCCTGAAGCAATTAACACAAACCTTCTACAGCTGGGGGGAAGTATGTGGCGTGTGGAGCTGCAAATCAAGGTTTCCGAGTAACCTGGTTTCCAGAACCACCAGAAGTTTGAAATTGCTCTTTGCTACAATTTCTTTGGTACTTCTGGAAAAATAAGGTACATTTTTAGGTATCATATTATGAATTTAGGGTACTAATTTAAGCATGCTCTTCTTCTGGATCTTGAGCCAGTGAAAGGCAAGATTCTACCTTCAATTATCATGCTGCAGTCCCTTGGTCTTGGGGGCATGTAATCAAACAGCATTGCAGAGCATCTTCTTAAATGTACATAATTGGGGTTTTTCAATTTTCCCTCTATTTTGTAGATACAGCATCAGACACAGCCAGTCTCAAAGTTCAGTCAGAACAGGTTTCTATAGAAAACTTGAAAGCAATAGCTTTACATTCAGCTGTAGAAAAAAACAAAAGCCCATATACTGTGATAGTCGTCACTTTTCACACCTACTCAGTGTCAACACCTGTTTAGCTGTAGATTTTTGGAATGGCAATGACTTACTTTAATACTGCTGCAAAAGTACTTTATTTCTACATAACAATTTACTTTATTTCATATCATTCAACATAAGCTATTTATAGTATATATCTATAATGTATTGTGGGTAGAAAGGGAATCTCTGATGAACACACACTAGTGAGTTCTAGAAAGGCAGATAATTTCCTTCACTTAATAATAGTTTTCTTTCCTCTTGGCTGCAGACTTTCATAACTAGCACCATGCCAAACATTCAAAGATTGGATTATGGCCTGTCGTACTTGATTATTTTTGTCAGCATGCTGACCCAGGGTGCCCTTTTCTAGTGTTGTTCCTTCTGTTTCCATTTTTCATGTCATCCAGCTTTTCATCTTGTCAATCAGCTTTTGACTTCCTGATTAAAGTGTCTGTCACAGGAGCAGCCTGGTCTCCAGTCAGTTGTTTAATTTGTTCCTCATGGCATCCAATTGAGTTATTCATCTGGCCCAGCTGTTCCCAAGTGCTTCCAGCATCACTTTTTCATGTGTTTGGGTTTAACCTCTATATCTATGTACAACAGTGTGAATTGTTCCATTCATTCCGTGGACTGTGGATTGCTTTGCTTCCGTCTAATGCCTTGACATTTCTAGAACGGCTGCTACTGTATTCTGTGGCTTAACCAGTGAGAGAAAAGCAGTATTTCACCCTGGTGTTATGGTAACAAGTAAAACTAAACAGACTAGTTCTCAAGTATTATAGCAGGCCCAATTTTTAACAATTAGGAACATGTAATGGAAAACTCTACTCTCAGAGATTTGAATCCACCCAAAAAAATAAAGTTGATGACGTTTGGCAGGCAGAGAGAAACGTTACTTTGCCAGGAATTTTTAGCATTCACTTGAAATCAGTTCACTTCATTATCATGAGGGATGTTTTCTCAGTGCCAAGTCTAGGCCTGGTATAACCCAGCCATAACTCCCAGTGACTTATGTGGGAGTTGCACAAGCTCACAGCAGGGCTAAATTTGGTGATCTGACTGAAGTTGTACAGGCATCCAGTTGGAACAATGGAATTTAAATCAATTCAGTGTCATCGCAGTAAAGTGCTCAAATCTTGTTGTGTTGCTTTAATAGCTGCTTTCCAGAGACAATTAGTGGAGAAGGATTAGCATTAAACACTGACTCTACCCCATGATTTTTTTCCTTCTGGAATAACAAAAGATATGCCTCAGTTTCCCTACTGGATATAACAATACATATCACATCAGGACAAAGAAGTTGAAGCTGAAAAATGCTGAGTATTATTATCTGTTATTACTGAAAGCTAATCTAATTGAGTAGAACACTGGAATAGCTTTGAACTGTGTATCACAGGGGAGGAAGGCATTTTCTGATAATCAACTTGTATTTTTGATGGAAGTCAAGCAAAACCCATGATGTAAGGCACATGTTGATTGCTTTAGGGTTTGTGAAGAATCTTTTTTTTCTTCCCAATTGCTCTATTGTTTCATCTTTTTTTCCTGTTTTCTACTGCATCACAAAGTATTGTAATTTGCTAATGGCAGGATGACTTAATTACCTTTCTCATAGAATAAATTCTCTACTTCAGCGTAAAAGCATATTGCATTTATATAAGATTTATCTGATAAGGATATAGTGCAAAAAATTTGATCCCAAGCTGGGTAATTTTCAGCAGACTGCAGCTTTTTTTCCATTGTGCTAACATTTGTTTCTCTACAGACATACCAAGACTTGAAGTGCTCATTCCATAGCCCTGTGGGTTTTTAGTAGAGTTTTATATACCAGACCAATTTTATTAAAACAATATTAACTCAGTCAAGTCCCTGCTGGATGCCTGTCCACATCATAAAAACCGCTAGTTTGACTGGCACTTACTGGCACCCATATAGGAACTCTCAGTGGGAAAGCCAAGGACTGAATGGACCTGGGTCCTGAAGTGCCCTTTCATCCCTACAGGTGGTCTCTCAAGCTCAGAAGTGAGGTACGTTCTTGGAGCAGTCCCATACCTGTTCTAGGGCTAAACAAATGACTTCAGCATTTATCACCTTCATGCCAAAACTTTTCAAGAGTCTTACTTTTTTCAAATAAAGAATCTGAAGGTTTGTTTGCTTGTTAAGAAAACTGTACTCTTTTGAGTTGTAGTTTTTGCACTTATTTAGAAAATAGAGGTACACATAAGAGAGAATCAGCAAACATGTCCAGCAACATTTGGGGTTTGGAGCCATGATACATAGATTCCTCCTTTCCTCTTACTTTCTCACTGACTTTGTAGAAGCAGCCATAGGACCCTTTTACAGAATGAAATCTGGTTTCAATCAGCACTAAATGGCTTCCAACCTACTGGAGATTTGTTTGAGAACGACTGTTCCTGAACAAGACTGCTGTGAAATGAATGCTATTTGGAATGATTTTGTATTTGAAATGTATTCTATTTGGAATGAGTTTGTATTTTCTAACCTCACAATATTTTAGGATGGGTTAATAAATATGGCAGAACAGAGTGAATATGTGCATTGGGCCTAAACTTTCTATTAGTACCAGAGTCCCTCCTGGGTGCAAAAATGGAAAAGGGAAGAATTAGTTCTGAAAAATAGACTGCATCCTGTGGCCACATGTAAAGCACCCATTCAAAATAGGCTGTGCAGTTAGTACTGCTAGGCTTGCTTAGAAACTTTGCCCTGAGTCCTCTGAATTTGGTTCCCTCTTACATTT
Organism: Athene noctua; assembly: GCF_965140245.1. Lineage (NCBI taxonomy): Eukaryota > Metazoa > Chordata > Aves > Strigiformes > Strigidae > Athene > Athene noctua. The sequence goes on from NC_134039.1 coordinate 23,909,655, forward strand.
TCCATGAGCTTGACTCCTTCTCGGATAGTCAAGCAAATAATTGCACGATGTCTCAGAGCTGCCCTTCCCCCAGCTTCTTGTATCATAAAATAACTCCAGGCGCAATATGTTATGCAAGTCTGTGATCATCCCTCTAATTTCTTATAAAAGATATGACCTCGTTATCAATGAAGATATTTTTAAAGTACTGATCATCTGAGCTAAAACCTCACAGATAGAAATGCAAAGTACATTCCAGTATCTCTTAAAGCTCAACTCCACATTGATTACCCTCAATTCAGATTCCATGTGGTTTTCTTTGCAAGCAAAATCAACTACACTACTTTCAAGATACGTGAAATACGAGATGAAATGTTGGGGTGCAGCCATAATATGCTACAATATTTGGGGGTGTACTGACTTCACTAGCACCTAAGAATGAAATCTGGCTGCTATTTAGTAGGATCATTCTAAAAATTTGTACAGTATAATGCCCAAATCAGGGTGAGATACTCAATTATATTTCTGGATCATAACCTGAGCTGATTCTCTTTATGCATAGAGAAAGGAGTATGTAGTTGTCAGATTGTGACACCTTTCAGTTTGTGTATTATGCACTGTACTTCTAATCAGTTGGGAAGATATTTTATTTTCAAAGCTCAACATAGACTGCAAAAGATGTATACTCAATACTCTTTTACGGAGGTTTTACATTTATACTTTTTTTTTCTTTTCTCAACCTAGAAGAAAGGTCACTTCAAGTGATGCTATATATATTGTGCTCTTTATGCATCTAACTGTAGAGTGCCTATGCTCTAAGAAGACAGAAGATCTGCAGCCCCTCATTCCTTTTACCTTTGATGTCTTCAAGAAGTGACTGAAATATCAATATGTTTACTGAACATAAAAACTACTTCCCCCGGGGTGAAATAACTGGGTTTAGGATGGCTTACAAGACACCTCCCCTATGGAAGAGGATGAGCTTCAGGGCACATATAAATATGCATCATATACACATAGTCATCCTCCCAGCCAGAAGAAATGCATGTGTTTAACAAGCACATTTTGAATGCAACCTGGTTTAGCTTCTGCTGCACTAATAACTCCTGCAATTAAGCAATAGTGGTAGCCAATTAGCTCACATTTTTTGTCATGTCTAAGGAGCAAATATGGGCAGGTATTTAACCCCTTTTGTGCCCTTGGGCTATCAGAATGCCTAACATTGGGGAAACTTAATTATAATCCCCTCAGATACAGTTTTTCTTCTGTTATATTAGGAGGTGATAAAACGAAACAGCATGATTGAATATTGAAAAGGCTGGATAACTTTATGAGTATTGCTACTACTAATAGCCACCTTATGTTTAAGTGAAATCTTTTGCATGGGAGGATCTAAAAACTTCCCAATATGCATATAAGGATAATTTCACTTAACATTGAACTTTTCTGAGACAACCCTGGTGTGTAAAAGGAAGGCTCCTTTACTTGCACGGTAAGCCCAGCACTTGGTGGAAATGCTAGTGCTGCTCTACAGCCTGTACAGCAGAACCTACTTGGTGATAGGAAGGTAACGTGTGATCTTCCCCAGACCATAAACCACTGTGGTGGTTCTAGCAGTTGTCACCAAAAGTTACTTTATTCTCTTTTCTACTTCCTGAGTATGGGCAGAGGCTTAAGGCCATGGTCTTATCCTCATATTTCATGTTGTCAATATTTCTAAAGCTATTTAGAATGAATATTATATATATATATATAATATCCATTTACTTCCATCTTCTGTGCATTCAGTTTCAACATATCATCCTATAGCTACCTATTGCAGTGCTGGACTAGGTGATATTTTAATGCAGTCTCATTTCCATTTAAAATTCTACTGGAAAAGTGTGAAATATCCTTTTTTTGTATGTGTGTGAATAGAGCCTTTAATGCTCAAGTTTAAATGAATGGTGTATTTTTTGGCTAGGTGTCAAAGACTTAACAGAACTTGTACTATAGTCTTCTCACAGGAAAAAACAAATAGTTTCACACTGAGGTATTTGGAAACAGGTGTGCTGAACAATTACAGAATGTTACAGCTCTTGGAGGCAGCCCTCCAAGAAATTAAGGTCTAAAAATGTATGGTAACACTATCACATTGATAAAATATCTAGTACTGAATCCCACTGGACAGGAGAAAAATTGACTGGAGTACAAGGAGAAGATGTGATCACTATTATATCGGACATGAAGCACCTAGAGTTGTTGCCAAAAGGTCTGGAAGGAAAACAATAGAAAAGCTTCACTTGGGATGTGGTTTGGAACAAGAGATGAACACTGTCTGCTCCCACTCTCATGGCCACCACCCTGCCTGAAGCAGAAGAATGCTCTCCTGGCTATATCTGGCAAAATGCCTGATGGAGCCATCACTGATTATTTAGCATGCAGCTACATGGCTCTACAAAACTGAGCAGCAACCTTTTTTGCTAAAAAACAATCTCCCCATGTTTCTCTTCCTTGGTTATTATGTAAGTTAGTCCAACTCTTTCATAAAAGTTGTGAAGCCAAGGTTTCACTTCCAGTTCCTGATTTCTAACCAGAAACAATAGTAAGCATTTCAAAGTTGTTATGAATCCACAAAAAGAAATCCAAACTTCAATTCACCCCTCTGAAATGTTCTCCTGCTATTACAAAAATGGTATGTGTCTCCAGGCACATTTGCATAGCAAACCTTTACCAGAACCACTTAACTTACTTTGTACTTTCCCACTTTAAGACAAATACTTTCAGAAATTAGAAGTGGTCTTGTCCATCAAGTCTGATTTATCTTCTACCTAAAGACAAGATGACCCCGCCTCTTCAACCCCCAAATCCACCAGCTCACATGTGCAGTCCTTCCATGTGGTGTAGAGGGGAATTCCTCCCTGACTCCTCATTCAGGTTATGGTTCTATCATTATTTTAGCATGTGTAACTACACATTTTATTACTGGTCACAAAATTATTCGTCTCCATTTTCAAATCCAGATGTACTGTTTGACTCCGTGACCTCCTGTGGCAGTGGATCCCAGAGACAATTCTCTGCCTTTGCCAAGACTGTAACAGAATGTTTAATGTTGAAGGATGAAAACACATTATCCCATCTTTGATGTTTAAAGAGAAGGGAGAGACCTCAAGACCTTTCTGCATATTATACAGTATAACACATTTGTATGCTCTCTGCAGATCTGGCGTGTCTTATTCAAGGTCAGCTCTGCTCCACACTCTGGTCCAGCAACCTCCCTCCCTAAGTTTTCATATTTCAGTTACAAATGAAGTTGCTAAATTGTGAAGGCAAGGCTAAAGCAAATGAGCAGACAAATGGCAAATAGAAAAAAGTCCTAACACTTTGTACTGCTGCTGTGTTTCTCTGAAAAGATCAACTCAATAGCACCCTGCGTTCATGGACCTAAAAGAGTGTCTTGTAAAAATGGGTCAATGCCTTCAGTTCCAGTACCAACGGAGCTCTGAAATGCATGCACACTCACAGAAGATAGGGTAAGAAGTAATTGTACTGTATTACTGCAGAGACAATGGTGAAAGTTTGTTATATAGGTCAAGAGAATCAGGCTTACAAAACTTGAGGCATGGGGGGGAATTGATTTGAACCACAGTCACAGAACTTATAGCAGCACAGAGCTATTCAGCAGCATACATATCCTGGCTTTCAGTCCTTTCTAGTTGCTGGGCAGTACCACTACTGTTCTCATAATAATTATACTATGTGCTCAACAAATTTTATGAAAGCTAGTGAATGGCAATTTAGCCTAAGGATGCTCTTCAGGCCCCAAACAGCCCTTTTCCTTCTATAAGGCTTTATCCTTAACAAGCTAAGGCTGGATCATCAGCCACTTGAAACACCTAACAGGCAGAAATAATAAATAGTCAGATTCCAGGTCTCTTTATGATCCTCTCTGGGCTTGTCAAGGGACAGATATTCCAACCCAAGTTTGGTGAACCTTCCTGATCTTATTATAGTTTCCGATGGGGCAAGAGTCTTCCCAAATATTACTTTATATTGTGAATTCTCACCAGATGCTATCCAAAGAACAGTGTATTTTTCTTGTTAAAACGTCCTTTATTTCTAAAAGGAACAAAAAAATAAGACCACTGTCATTCTGTTTTGTCCTAGTCAAACTGCTGTAGACAGTATTTAAAAAGAAAAAAATAAGTAGTTCTCCATCAAATGACATCTACTGCGTCTGGCACTTCCCTGTTTCTGAATGCTATTTTATGGTTTGCTTCTCAAAGTTCTTTTGATATCAAAAATTAGAGTGTATTGAAATCAGCTTTGCTCCTCCAGCAGTAGTTAATGAAGTTCCTCAAACCTCAGTTAATGAAGTTCACTGATGGAGACCTCTTTCCTCTACAGAGCAGACTGTTTCTGCCACCTTGATCCTTTTTGCTGCTTTTTCCTCCTTCTCAGGTGGCTGAAAGTGCAAAAATGGCCACCAGTCTTCTGGTTTTGCTTGAAGAAAGCTTTGATTAAGAGGCAGTGTGGCTTCCCGGGGAGTATAAACACCAGGTTTGGACTTGAGAGGTCACATTTGGTACAATACTAATGACCTGCCTTGCAAAATGGTTTGAGACTGGTGTTAAAAAGCCAACTTCACAGAAGTACTATCTCATGCAATATGATCATTTAGGATCTGTCATTTCAGCTGACCTCATGTTTGGCTGGAAAAGTGCACACCGGGCTGAGCTTGCCTAGTGATTTTGTTGCTATTATTTATTTCTTTTGTGGTATTGGAGGGGTGGTAGAGATAATGGAAACTCTGTACCGATCTTAATGATAAAACATACACTGCCACATTGTAATATTGCATTACATATATATACACACACAAATAAATGTTCACACACACAAACTCAGCTGCATCAGTTCTTTAGTATTCCTTGTATGTATGTAAATGTAAGTCATTATAATCCCCATACAAAATTAATTACAGTCAGATATTCCCACATTTGTATTTTCAGAGAGTTACCAGATATTCTTTTAATTTGGCTCTACCGTCTTGTCAAAATAAAAGCTCTTTGCCTAACATTTATGAGACCTCTAAGCTTAATTACATTCATCTTTATCAGGTTTTGAAACTGGCTGATATATTTAAATGAGCTAAAATAAAAAGGTTTAAGGCAACTGAAGTCTTTTCAATAAACTGAAGAAAAATTTCCAAAAGACTATGGAAGTGGTAGTGACCAAGTCATAAAGAAGAAAGATTTTAAAACTAATAAGTTTCCAAGTGGATCCTTCTCTTAATTAGTCTTCCTTTCAAAGAATTAGCGAGTAAAAAGCTTAAAGAAGATGAAGTGAAATTTGAATGTTACCCACAGTCTATAAATAAGACTTAAATTAGTGTTTCATTTGGCCCATGATAATTCTATTATATGTTCTGTCATATTCTAATTTCTTTGTCTTGCCTTACTGCAGTTTTTCATGACCAAGAGATGTGACTTTGACTACTGGAGGAGACTTTGAATATTTTTCAGCCTATAAAAAAAGCTGAGGTACACTGGTACTCTTCACTTGGGGTTTTTTTGGCTTTCATTGTTAAACATTTTAAGTATTTTAGGGTTTACACTTGGAAATATTAGTCAGAGGGGGGATTTAGCTCTTAGCTCTGTCATAGACATCCTTAGTAGCCTTAGGAGTTAGTGACAAGGGACCATACTGAGTAAAGGTGGCTATTCTTCCTACCGTCCTTGTGAAGCAGGCACCATCGAGCTGCGGTTTGTGGATCCCTGAAGGTCAGAGGGTCTATGACAGTTAATGAAGAAAGACAAATATTATGTCAGGTTGTACCAAAAGCATCACCATCACTGGAAAATTGCTGGAGGACTCAGAATAGAGATAGGTTGTCTGCAGGTCAGTGAAAAAACACTTGCTCAGAAAAAAAAAAAATGTCCTCTTGTTGAAGTCTTCTATGCCTGAAGACAATTTTAATTTTTCTGTGACTGAATTCCCAGACAGTAATGTGATGGAGCAATGGGAATACTGGGAACATTTCCCACCCTGTCTTCCCTGTCTATTTTAGAAAACCATAAGCTCATAGATTCTGTTTTTACAGAGTTTCTTCTGTCTCTGCAGGCAACGTTGCTCTTTTACCTGCTGTTATGAGTAGTATTGAAGCAGTAATCACTAGTGAGCTCCCTCTCCTTTCAGGGCTCAGCTCCCCGAAGCCTAATCCATGGGTCTGAGTGGAGAGAGCAGCTCCAGACCACACTACTCATGGGCTGTGACAAAACGCAAAAATTTGAGATAAATGCAAAGCTTTGAGACCCTCAGAGCCCCTTCCTTCACTGTCCCAGAATTTTCTCTCAGTTGAATCCTGGACCAGATAAGAGCTGGACCTAGAGCATCAAAATTTAATCCATTCTCTGGAGGCCAGGAACGAATACCTACTCTATCTCAGAGCTTCATATTGCTACTGTCTACCACACAGTGTGGTTGACATATATGCCTGTGAAATTTATTCAGTGCCATAGAAACAGGTGATGTAAAAAATAGATTTCATTCAGATCTGTGACAAATTCACAGAAGAGCTGAGTTTCTCTAATGGCTAGAATGAGGATATGCAAACTATGGCAGCTCTAGGCAGATTCTTATTTTGACAGAAGCAATGACTCACTGTGTGACCATGGACAAGTCATTCAATTTCCTTGTGCTTTAGTCAACAAAACTATAAAATTATTAAAAGACAAAAAACAAAAAGTCCCCAGATTTTACTGAAAAACAAATCCTTCCTCTGAGCTCAGTTGTGAATAAATGACAAAAACAACAAGATGAAACATGGGTGTAACCCACAGCTTTGCCAAATATACCACAAAAATATGGAGAGGGTACAGAGAAAGAGAAGGAAGGGGAAAAAAATTATCAACAAGAACACTGAAATGCCCCAAAGCGCATGAAATCATATGAACAGAAACAACATCAACAAAAGAGTGTAGATGCCCACAGGGTGGTGAGTAGGAGGATGTATTCCAAAGAAAAACAGCAATCAAATGATCTAATGCTCTTTTCATCACAAGCAGCCTTTAAAACTAGATAATGATTGTCTCACCCTTTCATGGGGTACAGTATGACAACTATTTAAATGTGCCTGGAAACACCACCAATCAGACTTTAACACAATTAATGAAGGATGGTTTGTCCAATACTAACTGTTGGAAGAAACATGGATGCCTAAAAGGCACTACTTCCTACCAGTGATGGTCTCCTATTTCAGTCTGCTCAGTGACACCTGCTTCACCAGGGTCACATCAGGGCAGAAACAAGGGGACCTTAGGCATTACTCATACTGAGCGAGTCTCAAAGGAACTGCGTCATATAGCAGGGGGACTAGGGGCTACCTTACACACTGTTTGGAGTCCCCTGTACATTCGAAAGATACATATTGATGCATGGGTGTAAGAGGTCTTACACACCCTATGAAAAAGCCACTTTATGCTGGCATGTGGCTTTCTCAGCAGTGATTGTAACTAGAGTCTCAGACCCTTTGGCCCTGGCTGCTGCACTGTATCCTTGGTTCTTGTCTGGGATGAGAGAATGTGAAAAAGAGTGACACCTCCTGAGACATAAGTGTTATTTTTAGGACCTATTCTGTGCTGCCTGGCCATGGCCAGCGTAGTTTTCTACACAGAGTGAGGTTGTAGCAGAAGGTGCTGTTGCATTACAATGCTCCCTGAAAAAAAAAAAAAAAAAAAGCAGGAGGATGATGCTTTAGCCCTGGCTGCAGTAGCCAAGTGGCTGTAATGGACGGAGAACATGAAACACAGAGAAAAACAATGAACAGCAGAAAAGTCAAAGTTAGGCCTGCAGCAGAAAAAGAGGCTACAAAGGTATCTTCAAAGGGTTTTCTGGGAAAAAAAAAAAAAAAAAAGAGCAGACAACATACATATTAATGAACCAGAAACAATATTGAAAAACAACCTATTATCGTTACTCAGATCAAAAGAATGTGAAGATTAACACCTCAGACATCAGACCTCTGCTACAGGAGATTGGGTTTAGCAGCAAGTGTGCTTGTCCCGGTCTTCCTTTGTTTTTGTGACTGGTACCAGGCAGAGGGGACAGGTTCATTGTGAGGAGCTGTAGAAGTGGGCCTACAAGCCCAGCTGCTGCACAGTGGAAGTTTAAAAAAAAAAAAAAAAAAAAAAAAAAAGGAGCATTAAAAATGAGAAAAAACTCTGTAAAATCTTGATGAAAATGATCATAGGAAGAAAATGAAGATTAAAATTATATGGACTGCCTTGCTTGAGGGGAGTGCTGGAGGACTCCAGCAAAGATGCAGCATTATTTGCACACTCCTCACTGAACTGCCAAAAGGCTTCCCAGTGGCCGTCAATCTCCTCTCTCCTTCTCCCACCCCAGAACCCTCTTCTCCAAGCCCATGAGGCTCCCTAGCTTTCCAAGAGAAAGAAAGTCCTACGGTTCTCCTCCCTGCCAAGGCATTTTTTCTGAAAATGAGAAGTATTCTCTGCTGGGGATTGTATCCACTTGCAATGGGAATGGCTCAATGATCTGACAAGTCTTTTCCATATTTGGCAAAATAGCTATCTAATCAAATTAGATTTTTCTCTTACTAAATTTCCACAGCACAAACTTTTATTTAAGTTCCCCTGCCTAGTACATGAAACCACATCTGCATGGTAAGGGCATTTATGATAATGAAATGAAAGCTACTCCAGAAGTGGTTACAGTGAAGGAAAGGTGCCTCTAATAATGACAACAGGGAGAGACACATACATTCTGTGACAGAGACTTCATAACAAAAATTCCTGTTTCTATACACCTATCTTCTAATAGCAGCTCACATTTGCTAGGGGCATTGAATTTCAGACCATCAGACTTTCTAATTTTTTGCACTCATGTTTCATACATGCACTGATGATGAAAAAGGGTCAAAATACAAAGTTAGAATCTAGCACATTTTTAATAGCTACTTTGATGCTTCAGAAATTATACAATCAAAAAAGAGAAAACAAAAACTCAGTTTTGCCACAAATGTGTCTGAACAAAATTTCAGCCTTCCTGAGATCAACAGAAGTTTGTTGCTGATTGCAAAGGACTTTCATTTAATTTCATATGTAGGATTCCTTACATCAGAGGTAGCTATGTTGTTTTTACTACATCCATTTTCCTGATTCTAGCCATTTTTAAAATGATTCAGAATTTTCCTAGCTGCAATAGGATGAGAGTCACAGGACACAAGGTAGAACATAGGAAATTCCAGGCAGATTTAAGCAAAAAATTTTTCAAGATGAAAGTGATTAGCCACTTAAACAACTGGCCAGAGAGGTTGTGGAATCTCCATCCTCTGAGATACTCAAATTTCAGTTGGGCACACCCCTGAGCAACCTGCTCTAAACAGAAGTACTTTGAGCAGGACATTGGACTATATGGACTCTGAAGGTCCCTTCCAATCTAAACTGTTCTGTGAATCTGCATACAGAGAGCACAGTAACTTACTACATAACTACACTGTGTGGATTGGTTCTCTGACCCTGCTAGTCTTCAGACAGTACAGAAAACAGTGCTAAATAATAAGAATAAAGCCAGAATTCATGAATATTGGAATTAGAACCATTTACAGGAAGATGTAGACTTTGGTCCAAAATACTGTTTTGCGTAGTAAAAATGTTGTTAAAAGGCTGATCATTTAACCAGTCCCTCATGTATTTTACTGAAAGTTTTCATAGGTGGTTTGAAACCCACTCCAGTCTTTTCTTTCTACATAACAACACAATCATAGAAATCTTTGGTTTAAAATAAAGAAGTGGGCCAAGTTCTGGCTGACTTATATCTTCTGCAAATTCAGTAGCAATGAAATTTCACACTGAGGTAGCACAGGACACGTTCTAGTGGTCTTCAAACTTGTGAAGCTTCTTTGTCTTCAGACTGAGTGGAAATTTTTGCATGTATAGTCTGATGCCTGACATTTCTAACACTTTTGTGTAGGCCAGATTTGAAATACCAAAACCATTTTTTGGTATTTTTGTATTCCTATATCCAATTTTCCCTCTCTATAAATTTTCTTACTTTCTTTCCATATATTCACCTCACTCCTAAGAAAAAGAAAGTAAGAAAGTTGTAGAAACTTGCATTTCTATGTGAGTGAGAGGAATTAATCCAGTTTTCAAATTTTCATTCCTGCTGCAATCAGGACTGTTCTGGTTTTATACACATAATCTGCAGATCCTGTTTTCCTGTCTTTCCTATAGCAGTAAGTAGGTTTCAGATACCTACTGAAAGCTATTCAACTTTTTATGGGTTAATCCATCATAAATTACTATTTATTCAATTATGATTAATGCCAAGCAAAAATATATAGCAACTTGTTAACCGTATGATGGAATAAAAGGTCTAAGCAGATGAGTCACAACAAATCATTGTTTCCTAAAGTCTGAGACATATCCCCTTGTGGGGTATGAAGAGCTAACAATGGCTCACAGAAGATTAATACATTAAAATGGGTGTGTATTTAACAGTATGTGGTAATTTAGCAGGAGAAGCAAAATTATTTTTCTCTTATTGCAGCAGGGTTTAGTTTCCAAACGTTTAGGGAACAATCTGGTACATCATGATCCAAGGCAGCATGTTCCTATCAGTCCATGGTACAGGGAGGCTGATTTTGTAAGAGTTTCAGGCAATTTTTGTATGCAATGAAGGCTCCCATGATCACTGAATAATAGGACCATACATATCTGTTTCTAAAAAAACCCCAAAACTTTAGAAGATAGATGGTAGGGATGAATACTTACACACTAAATTGAATGGAAATTCTTCCTGGACTTCAGTGCATCCATCACTCAAGTGGTGCAACTCACTGAAAAATTACAACTTCAGTTCCTCTGTCTTTTTGGCTGTGGTTTCACAATGGGCCCAGAGGTTAAATATTAAATGATCCAGCTGTTACTGCTTGTGCATGAAACTCAACAACTCTGAAATTCCTCCTTAAAGGCTGCATTCAAACAAGTTCTTAGACCCACTAAGGAAGGACTGTTGCTATCTTGTTCTTCTGGAAAACAGAATTACTCTCCAATGCAAGTTATATTTCTGTATAAAATATGTTGCATACTCCTGACATCAGTCAGGAGTCAAAGTTTTCAGCTGTCACCTTAGGATGGATTTTCAAGAGCACCCATCCACAAATCAACAAAAAAAGTTGACAGATTATCAAAAGAGCCAAGAAAACACAGCAAAGTTTTCTCACAAATAAGGCCACAATTCTCTCAAGAAAACTATTGGAGCAGAAGAATTCTCTTGAAAATGCGGCTCCACTTTTGGTCTAGTGCATTAAGAATATTGTCTCTTTTGTCTCTCTATCTGTTGGCCTCCTGCCTCACTAGCAAAAATCATGGTCCTGAACTTTAAGGAATTAAAGTTAACATTTGCTTACACAGATTAAGTTCTGTGTCAGATATGTGTAGGCAGTTACACATGACACACCCTTCATTCCTCCTCCTAACACAAAAAATGATCCCTCTATTCTTTATCGTTATCCTAACCTGATTGTAATTTTCAAAGCTCTTAAACTCTTTGCAGTCTAAGAAATTTAAAGGCCAAATTGTGTTGGCCTTTAATTTCTAAAGAGAATTGCCCATCAATTCAGTTTAATTTGGTCTAACATAAAATTTCTCATTGATTGTTAGTGGTCTCTGGGAATCTGCCACATGGTCCATGTTTTGGTTTTTTGCTTTCAGTTATAAAATACTTTACTAAAGTTAACTTTCAATTAAAAAATAGAGACACCTAATTTAGGTCAGAGACTGGGCTGAAATTATGAAGACTTGAGTTTTGTTCTTGGTTCAACAGCTGACCTCTTGTGTGGTCTAGGACAAGCCACCTCTTTGTGTAGCTTATTTTGCTCTGCTTAACTTGTTATATTTTGCCTAGTTGAATAAAGAACCTTCAGTGAGGAAATCATGCCTGACCAACTCAATTGCTTTCTATGATAAAATGACTGGATCTGTGGAAAAGTAGAGAGGAATAGATGCCATTTGCTTTAGTAAGGCTTGTATTGTAAGTATTAAGTACACTTGTATTCAAGTTAAAATTTCACAGTCTGGATGGGTGAACAACTAGCTGAGTAAAAAAAAAGCTGGCTGGATGTTCAGGCTCAAAGGGTTATGTTTAATGGGTCATACTCTATCAGGGTACCTGCAATGCGAACTGAACTGTTTAATATCTTTATGAATGACCTGGAGGAGGTGATGTGCTACACTCCTGTCATGTTTGCAGATAGCACCAATTTGGAGGGACCACTCAATACACTTGAGGGCAAGGGCTGCCATCCAAGGGGACCCAGACAGGCCAGATGAAGAGGCCAACAGAAACTCCAAGAAATTCAGCAGGGCCAAATGCAGAGCCCTGCCACTGGGAAGGAAGAACACCTTGATGACACAGATAAAGTAGCATGAGTTCAGCAGAGGGCCACCATGATGGTCAGGCTCTGGAGCACCTGCCCTTAGGGAGAGGCTGAGGGAGCTGGGCTGGTTCAGCCTTCAGAGGACATGACTTTAGGGGTCCTAACAGCAGTCTGCCTGTACCTATAGTGAGGTGATTGAAAAGACAGAGCCAGGGTCTTCAGTAGTGCATGGTGGGAGAATTAGAGAATTATCTAAACATACTTTAGTTGAAGAAAGAGAGACTAAAACGGATGTAAGGAAAAACTTCTTCCCCATGACAGCAACACCCACTGGGACTGCCCAAGAGGCTGTGCAGTCTCCATCCTCAGAGGATTTCAGAATCGAACTGGATAAAGCTCTGAGCAGCCTGGGGTGAGCTCAGAGGTGACCCTGCTTTGAGCAGGAGGTTAGACTATATAGAGACCTCCAGAGGTCACTTTCAGACTGAATTATGCTGTGATTGCACTAGGTCCAGTGAGCACCAAATTAGATTCCTAGTCAAGGATCAGAGTGCAATCTGTGCAATCTGCCTTCCCTAGAGCTCCCACATTCTTGCCTGTGACTCCAGGAAATAAATACTGGTGTACATCTTAGGTTATGTAGGACTGACAGAGCAGATGCCATGCGCCTGCAAACTAAGTCTTATTCAGCTCATTTCACACACTGAATATGCAAGCAGGTTATAAACAGTAGGTACAACACACCTGAGAACTCACTCTCCCCTGGACAATGTTGAGAGGGACCTCAACCTGTCATGTATGCCTGTGCCCTCATCATCTCTCTACAGGATATTCAGGAAAGTGGTTCTAAATCCTTTGTGAGAGAGTTGTTCCATGTTATTATGAAGCTGAAGCATTACAAGGTGCTTAAATAATTGCTGTGGCAAGGAGTGTGAGAGCGCTATGGGGAAAAAAGCTTTTTAGCCTGGTGGCTAAGGCAGCTGCATTCAATGTCCTGCTCCACACAGTCCCCAAGATGAAAAGGAAGAGCTACACATGTAGAGCATGGAGCACATCTGCTTTCACAAGAGCTGGTAGCCAGGTGAAGAAGGAGTGCTCGCAGGATGAAGAGGTTCACATCAGGGTAGAAGAAACTTACCTTCTGCCTACTGTGTTGTGGGCACAAAGATACCTGGGGAAAAGCCTTTTGCCCCTGCAAAAGCCTGTGCTTTCTCTGTCCCTGTGCTAAATTCACATAATGAGCAGGGCAGGTTACTTTTCAAAAAATAGTCATCTATATATGTAACATTCCCATACCAGTGCTAGGTAAAAGGCACTGTCACCTCTGAAAACCTGGCAAAGCCCAGCCCTTTATTTCCCTTACTTTTCCTCCTCATGCTTCAAAATGAACATTTTTGTTTTGGATGAAATGGAATGTATGTTTGCATTTTACGCTAAATAAATGTTTTCAGATTTCCATTTTGGCAAGAAAAACAAAAAAACAAAGTTCCATTTGGTTTGACTCTAACTAACTTTTTTTTTTTCCCTCTTTTTTAGGTTCGGCACTAGCTGAAAAAAACACAATTATTCTCACAGCCTTAGTCACACGTTTTCCAGGCAGTGCCTGAAATGTTTCCTTTCAACTCTTTACAAGCATTTTATAGGTTGTCATTTCACTGCTGCTTCAAGAACAAGAGACTGCAATTCTTCCAAGTGAACAGCTTCGATGACTTTCTTGACTGATGCAAATGTGTTACACTGTTGACAAATACTAACCATGAGAGTTGACTTGGCTATTGCTGTTTGCTGTAACTGGTATTTCCCCTGAAAATTCTCCTCCCGCCCATCAAATGGAGCATTCTGTTTTATCAAGCTAGTTTTTAATAATCTTCTTGTATGCCTTATCTTTTATCTAGACAAATAAGAACTGGTCAGTTTTCAAGAACCATAATTTGCCATTTAAATGGCTGTAAACAATTACCTGAGGAGAGGCCAAGCACTGAATGCATATGGAGGCCAGAATATGTCCTACCATTAAAAATGATCCTTTTAGTCCACACTGAAACACATGAACAAAGTAACATGGACATTTCAGCTATATCTCTATATAACTTAATTTCAGTTTTTTGCAGCTCGGTTTGAGAAGAAACAGGGAATGCAGTCAACGTCCCAAGCCTGTCAGTGTTTAAGAGGCATATGGACAATGCCCTTAACATGCTTTAACTGGCAGCCCTGAATTGGTCAGACAGTTGGACCAGATGACCATGGTAGGTACCTTCCAACTGAAATCAAATCTCCTCTCCTCTCCTCTCCTCTCCTCTCCTCTCCTCTCCTCTCCTCTCCTCTCCTCTCCTCTCCTCTTCTCTCCTCTCCTCTCCTCGGCCAGGCCAGGCCAGGCCATTTATTTCTGTAATTGTTGCCAATACCTGTAGCACACAAACACTGACATGGTTCCAGGCCCAAGGAACTTGCAATCTAAATTAACACACAACAAAACGTATGAAGAGATGATGTAGATTACAGAGGCCAAAGTCTCAAGCCATACAAAATGCAGTCATGCTGCTGGTCAAAATCCTGTTCAGGAAAATGTAGGCAAGCATCTATACTTATGGACCCAAGTCCTGAACCAGGTCCTTAAAATACATGAAAATATGCACAGACATTAATAGGACGATAACAACAGCAGTTTTGTCACCATAGGTAGCTGCTAGAGGTGGTGGTAAGAGGCTTCAGGAGGGAGCAAATCTTGTGTACCCTAACTTTGACATCATCTTCAAAAGTGGTTCTCAACCTCATCAAAATTAGTACAAGGGAAGAAATGAAACAACAAGTAAATTACTTTTAGAACTACTAATCCACATGGATTAACAGCCATAACTCAATTTCAGAGCGATGACTGGATTTTCATAACATGGACACTAGGACATTGGGGCTCAGTTAAATATTTAAATACGATCAAAATAAAATTAAAATAGTTTTTGTATTTCATATTTGTATTTTTAATTGATTGGAAAATGGGAAGAAGGAATTTAAATACTATGTTAATATCTACACTATCTCCACTGGCTACGGAAAGATTTGTTTCTGATTTTAAAGTCTCTCAGCTCAAGAAGATGTAGATTTTCTTGGCAACAGCTGCTGTGTAAAATATTCTGAGATAGAATTTTTTATCATAATTAATAATAGATGAAAATTTCTGCTTTTTTGATGTTCTAAACTCTATGCTGTTTGATTTACGATGTCTTTATAGTTGTTTTTCTAGTAATTCTATGCCTCTTTCTGTTGGTATAAGGTTGGTCGTCTCTTTTATTTCCCTAGTGGAGTTGGTACAGTACTCTTTTCTTCCTTTTCTCGCCTTCTTTTTCTGTAAATATACTTCATAAAGTTCTCCTTTCTTCCTTAATGAGACTGATCCCTACCTTCTTTAAGTTTGTTGCTGTGGATTTTTTTTAATTTTTTTTTTAACTCCACACAGAGCAGTAATAAAACCTTGGTGGAGACTATCACAGTGAGGAGCATGTTCTCTGCATGTTCTTGTAGAGCTGGCTGTATTTTCTGTAATGAATGTTTTAAACTGGATGGTGACTGAAGAGGTGTAGTCCAGTTTGGGGGTTGAGTGTTTTTTGGCTTGCATTGTGACTTTTTCATTTGGTGTTGGGGTTTTAGGGAAGTATGCCTTGAAAAACTTAGTGGATAATGCTCCATGATTGGTATATTATGAAAAGTTGGATACAGGTGCTTATAGTCTATTATTACTGTGTCAGCAGTCCTGGCTCTTGTGACAGTAGATGACCGTATATCATAGCTGAGATGCTAATCACAGCTGTAGTTAAAGCTGTCAAAGAGTTTCCAATAGAACCCTTTGTATCATCATTCATAACTTTTTCAGCATTACACCTGCAGAGTGCAAATTTTCCAGGAAACATTTATACCTCAGAGAGAAGTTTTCTGGGTAACACTAGCCAGTTGTTCACACATGAGAAGAAAAAAAAAAAACACAACCAAAACCAAACCTCAAATCTAAATCAGCCAAAAATCAAGCCACCTTCTATCATGAAATCAAAATCTTCTTTTAGAACAATTTTAGCCATTTGACAGGCTGTAAAACAGTCTGAAAAACATTGGGGACACCCTGCATGGAAGAAAGCAGCTCCAAGGAAAACTGTTGGATACTTAACAGGGTTGGGAGGCTCCAACTTACTGCAAACCAGCCTGCTGGAGACAGGGTGGGCAGGGTGGGTATTCATAAATGTATGGAATTTTTATTTATAAATAACCAAAAAAACCCCTCCAAATCAACTTCAAACAAAAATAATAAATACACTCTCTGGTGCTTTGTCAGCATTATTGCAGCATGAAAGCTTGTGAAATTTCACCAGGGAAGTCACAGCTGCAAGTAAAAGGTAGCAGTAAGAAATATCATTTGTTCTCCTGCATTGCCTGCTTCCCTGCTTCAGTGCCATGCAAGTTTAAAAGGCCACTTCCATCCTTACTCCGTAATACCCTTTAAGTAGCATTTGTGCATCATGACTGTCAATTACCTCATAAACATCTGCAGCAGCATCATTGTTTGGATAGCTGGCTCTCATTATATACCCTTCCAGAGAATACACTTTGCCTCATGTCATTCAGCTTCTGTGGTCTGCGTTTTTTTCAGTAAGATCTATACATTTGCCTATACTGCAACATGCCATATGGATGTACTCATGGTAGGGTGGCTTTTTCTACCGACTGCATTTTTATTTGTAACACTGCACTTTCTATAAAAGATTTTGGCAAAGGCAATGGAGAATCATAGTTTAAATATAATAATATTAATTTACCATCCTTTCTTCCCTTTTTTCTTCTGGAGTTGTAACTTAACAAACAGCCTCTAGTGCACAGACACTAATTTATTCTTCAGTAACCCCAGGAGATAACATTTTGACATTCTTTAGTAAATTTGGCCTTGTAAAAACTATGCCTGGTTGGTGCATGATTATCTTTCTAGAACCAGGCTGTTCTCAGTCAACACTGTTTTTTCTTTAATAAAAAAATGCTCACTGAGAAATATGTGTCCTTCAAATCAGCGTAATTTTAAATGCTGGTTAGGAAAGAAGAGTTAGACTTACTATATTGTACTCACTTTCATTTTTAAAATATCATCAAGACTGTCTTAGAAGCCCAAATTTGACAAATCTTCGTACTGTGTTAATACCTTGTATTTATGCAACATCCCTCATCCTGAGGGATCCCTGCATGTTACTTGAAGCCTGACCAGGCACAGACTCATCACCAGGTCCAAACATGCACTTCCTGCGTGGGTTTCTGTAACATACATTAGCATTTTGCAACAAGTTCTGTGCTAAATAAGGAGGGCAGAAAGATGAGGAAATCTATCAAATGCATGTGGCAGTCTGAGACATTGGTGACTATGTAGTGGCACATGCTGCTTAATAACAGAGTTAACTGTACTACAAACACTATGGTCTGCAGCTACAGCTGAGCAGGACTGACACTGGTATGTGACCACACAAAACCTACCTAATCAAGCCAATTAAATACACCAGGCAAGTATTTGGCCTCACCCTTTGTGGCTGGGTGATGATGCATGCATCATACAAAATCACTTTGTCTGAATGTTGTGAGAGAAAATTAATTTTGCATCTGACCACAGCCTCTGGTATTACAATGGCCTAATATTTCTAACAGATCACTGCTAGAAATATTAGCATTTGGCAAAGCCTGATTTAAGTAGACAGGAAAAGATAATTTTAAAATAGGTACTAAATATTGCCTACTTTACAGACCTGGTTCACTAATGCCGGAAACTTTTCCTACTCTCTTTTTTAGCTCATCAAAGGTCTGGGGACTAAACTGTGCCTTATTCTATATGCCGTTATTCTCAGCCTGCTGGAGAACACAAACAACATCAAGCCATAAAAATGGCCCTGCTTACCAAGGTAAGACCAAAGATGAAGCAGACTGTATTTGTGCAATCCCAAAGATGCCCCTTAATCACATGGTACAATAATAACAGCAGCAACAACAATAATAATAATAATAATAATAATAATAATAATAATAATAATAATGAAGGATCACATTTGCAAACATGAGAATAAGCAACAAAAATTATATGTATCCTCATACCAAAAAATAGCAAAATTATCTGTATGAAATCATTGACTATTGCAGTCAATCATAAATTATAGCTACCTTGTGAAAGAAAATAATTGTTTCTTAATAGTTCCAGCAATGCAACACAATAGCTTTGTAACACTGTCTCTTAAAGTCTGAAAAAGTGTTGTACAAGCAGTGTACAGACCCATAGTTGCCCCAGTGGTATTTTGAAACTGAAAATTGTGTTTAATACAGGTAATTGCTTGAGCCAGTACAAAGGCTGAGAAGTGGCTCGCCAGTCCAAAAAATTTGAGAGCCACTGCCTTAGAAGAAAAACAAGGAGAAATACCTTACAGTTGAAACTACAGGAACATACGCAGAATAATATTTCCCATGACAGATTCTAGTCAGCTTGGTAGGATGTCCAAGCACCCTATGATTTTTAATAATCATAAAAAACCAGAAGTCCATTTTGTGTTTTACTTGGAAATGTACCTTCTTGGCAGTTGCAGATCAACTGATATAATTTGTTCAGCAAAACATTTGCTTATTACTGATTCAGAAGGCAGGCCAAAGATTCACTTGGCAATACTCTATGTCCATTATCCAACTTAAAGCTTCACTCAAAATCACTCCATTTACAAGCTCAAATGAAATAACCACCTACCACAGTATGACAGATGCCAGAAGAAATCCAGAGGTGCTCACTTAGTCATAAATGTTTGGGACATAATTTTTAATCAGAGTTAATAATATTCAGAGCATAATTCTAACAGTCCAACAGTTTATGGATAAAAATTGCAGAATTTGTCAATAGATGTATAAGTTCCATTTGTTCTATTACTCCAACTGGGTCCATTTTTCTATGAAATAGATTTCTTTTATGTGTCCATTAACGTAAGATTGGAAGGGACCCCTTGAGTCATCAAGGCCAGACAACCATCCAAGTATTATAAGCAATCACATCATATCATCCCTCATACAGGGATTGACTGAAATGTGTTTTACATGCAGTTCCATTTTTATTCCAAATACTTCTCTGCAGATGCTGTTAAAAACTTCAATAATTTAATGTTTGAGGGCTTGCTTTTGTCTTCTAACTTCCTGCATTTTTTGTGACTGGTTAAATGCATTTAATCTTTTATTTTGATACTGACTTTAACTGTCTCTTCTCCCTCTCTGGCATATGCCTTCCTGATATGTTCACAGATATTCCTTTGCTGGGTTAAAAAAGCCGGGTTGGTTTTGGTATCCTCTCAAAATACAGGTTTCTACTTACCTCTTGATGGCCCTTCACTGAACATGCCTTCACTCTGAGATCCCCTTTCTTGAAAGTCATTGACCTGACCTGTACACAGTCTCTCAGGTGAGGTCTCATACACCACAGTCACGTTAATATGTCCTTATCTCATTTGGGTTACTTGGAAAGAACCCACTTGCTTATTCTCCTTGCTGCCCATATTGCACTGGGAATACAGCCCTGCTCAGCCTCTTGTGGTTGGTTTGCTGGAGTCTGAAGGTAAAGGTAAACACTCCTTCCTGGAGCTTAGAGAGCTACGGGAAGACTTGACTGACCACCATTCATCTTTGTACTCTCCTGTCAGAATACAGTGGCCCACTTCAAAGGTGTCCCAAGAAAGAGCATTAATACTCCCTCTACCTTTGTAGTGGTTCCTCTCTAGTTTAAAAACAAGCTGTATAATAACAGATAGGCAATGTTTTATGATGACTCCATTGGTTAAATATGTTGATGCTAGAAATGGTAGAAAGACAGCACAACAAAAATATGCAGTCCAAATAGCATCTACAAAGCTCTCCATCCCTCTTCCTTTTAAATACCAATGAAGAGGAGAACATAGCAGAGAGGAGTATATTCATTCAATCAGTTCAATCATTCTTGTGTTACTTCTGTGATGCCCCTCATGCAGAATGATCACAAGGAACTTCAAACTCAAATGCTTACCAAACTACAACAGAAGGAAAGCAGAATAAAATAAATTAGCCTAGTCAAGACTACGTCTTAAAAATGCCAAGGGCCTTACTAACTATAAAAAGCTTACAGTGTCTCTGTGTGTACACACTCACAAGCATGAGAGTGAAATGATATACATACAAGAAAAAAAAGGAATTAGCAATCCACGCTGCTTCAGAGAGATTATGCACTTCATTCTTGATTCACAAAGAAAATTTGCCTTAAAAGTGATCCGCATTCAAGAATTCGAGACCTTCTTAGGCTACCATCCGGATTAACATAGGTAACAAGGTTAGCTGGGAACAGCTAAAATCTCTTCCAGCAATTCAATTATGATACAGCGCAATGACGTGTTTCAGCATGGATTTAGTGCAGGACCTTATCCATTGGGATAGAAGAGCATGGCACAGCATTCCTCCTGCTCATAAATACTGGAAACATGCAAAGTGCAAATTAGCTGGAATTGGCAGGACCAATATCTGTTACAACATCAGATTAAGAGCCTGCAACTATTGACAATTTTATGGATCATGCTGCATTAACATTTTTCTAATGTTTTGCTACGGAAGCAGGGAAAATAACTGTAAAACTTCCCTGTATAAATGTATACTTGTATCTTAGCAGAAAGCTAGGGGACAAAATCAAGGAAGGAAGCAACATAATCAGCTACAGACAAGCAAACTCCTAAAAAAATTGAGGGCACAATCACACACGATCATTTCTCTCCCCCATGTCTACCCCAGCTGTCATAGGCTGCTCTCCCCATGCTGGAAACTACTATTGGTTAAAAAGGCTCTTGTGGGAAAAGAGACACACTCAGGGAAGGTTGAGCTCTGAGGAGAGCAGAGTGGGAGGTGAAATGACCACCCCAACTGTGGGAGAGGAGGGAGGCAGTCTGTGTGATGAGGAGCTCATGCTTGAAGAGATTTGGAGATGTCAGAATTGAACTCACTAGCGTATGGTAAGGTACAGAAAATATAATACAGTGATATTTCTGTTATGATACAGTACTTAAGATATCTGAACTAGGTAAGACAGAAGACCAAGTCACAGGACAACTTTGTGGAGCTGCAGAAAACATACCCATGATTTGCTAGAAAAACTTCGAGGTTACTGAGAAGGCTTTTAATAAACGGCACATTTCCCACTCACATATAAAGATCCCACCCAAAAATGGAGGAAAAGATCAAAGGAAATGACAAAACAAAATGGAAGCTTCCCTCAGCAGGAACATCTAATTGTTAGTTAATATAAATCAGGCAAGTTTTAATGACAGCCAAGAAGTCTTCCAAGTCATGGTAATCCCGGAGCATGTCCCTGCGAACATACAGCTCAAATGACTGTTGCTTGTCTGTTACTGTGAAACACTGATTCCACACCACTGGCTCATGTGGAACAGCTATTGTGTCCATCAAGAACAAAGCTGATTAAAGAACATCAAAGCAAATTAAGTGTTTCTGCCAGGGTTACTTTTATTATGAAATAATAGTGTCCATCTCTTAATAAAATTTAAAATAATAATTTTAAAAACAAAACCAAACAAAACAAAAAACCCCTCACCCTAGTATGGAATAGCTTTTCAGCTTTAAAATTGTACCACTGCTTTTTCTCAGTAGGTTGACCATGCAGAACAGTCCTTACTGAGAAAGGACAACCTGAGGAAAAAAGTCCCATTAAATTTAATTTTAATTGGCAATGACATGAGAAGTAATTTTGAAAAAGTTCTCCACGTTGCACGGTTTTACTTATAATATTTCTAGGTTTTCCTAATTCAAATAAATTTTAGAATTTACAGATTTAAAGAACAGCACAACTTTCAAATTTTAAAAAATAATTTTAATTAATTTTTTTCAGCTATTGAAAGAATGTATCCAGGGTTGCTGCTAGCTTAAAATGCTGAACGGTCTCTATGGTAATTTTCAATGTTTCTTGTCACTGAAAAAAATCATATTTTGAAAAAAAAAAAAAAAAAGGTAAAACCCAAAGTGTTTAGAGAACAACATTAACCTGATTACATCCCCACAGCTAATTAACAGCACAAGTAATAAATATTTAATAGAAGAAAGCTGGTTACACAGAAATGTAAAATGGCTTAACATGAATTGGTACATTTTAGAATTATTGATGAAAACTTGACTGTCTGAATAATATAGGCCACTATTTTAGCTAGTGATTCTTGAATCAAAATATAGAAGGTACAAATGAAGTCAAACATATATCTATGTAAATGTATAGATATATTTATAAAGATGCCCATCTGGATTTAAAGTCTTTAATTAATGGAAAAGTTATACCACCTCTTGCTTCATCATTCCAGTGGTCACAAAGTAAAATTTACACCTCGTGAAGAACAGACATAGAAGAGACACAGTTCTTCTTTTAGAAGAACCAAAATTGACATTAAATCATACTTTAAATAATTAAAAGCCCTGGTCATAGACCTGAAGGGGAAATTACTGTACTAATTCACAAAAAAAAAAAAAAAAAAAAAAATTCAAGGCAATGCCTTCTTCTTATATGTATTTGTCAGTCAGGAAAGATATACTGCACAAACTGCCAGCGGTAGAAAATCTCTGCTAAAACATCTTGGCTACGTCAGATTCTCATAATAGAAGGATGAAACATATTTTGAACACAAGGTTTCTGCTTCCATCTCACCAAATCAAAATTTTCTGAAAACATATTGCTTCATAGCTATTAAAAATAAATCATAAAATATACTACTTTCTCATATTACAGATACACACATGCTAATAGTTTGTTCTCTGTTGCATCCAAATCTTCAGGCTCAATGACATAATCTTTTAGCAGGGTGTCTACTAGTTCTTAAATGAAAGACACAGTGTACTTTTTTCATCTGTAGTTGCATTTCACAAGAAGTGCCCAACTATTTTGAACTAAGACATTGTTTGGAAATATATTCCATCCTTATATAGAAACACGATTCCACCTAAAGCCATGGGTATAACTATTACAGAAGATGAAAAAAAAAAAGGACATCTTCACAAAGATTTTCCAAATGCAAATGTCCCCCTCCCCATACTTCTAACTGGTTGGAAATCAGCAACTCTAAGTTTTCCCAAACTTCATTTATTTAAAAATAAAGGTTACACCCAGGACCAAGTCCAACAGTGAAATCAGCCGTGTAAACAGGATGGAAAAATCAGTTATTCCCACATATGGAGAGTTATAAAAGGTATGTGACATATGGAATCTGTATTTCAGTTAGGTCACAGCTTTGCTCTAACACTTTCTTTTACTCTTTTAACCTACTAGGAAAATGGTTTTCAGTCAAGGAATCAGAGATGAAAAATAAAACCTATTGAGTGTTGAATCTGAAGCCCTCTGAGGATAGGATGTTTGTACCCAAGAAAGATGTGTTGAGTAGCAAATATGTAGCATGCATGGAGGATAAGTTAGATAAGTGTGTAATGTGCTTGGATTAAAAAGCAAACAAAAACTTATAAAATTTAATCCTTGTTTACTTTATTATGAGAAACTCCAGGATCTTTAACATTGTGTATATTCATCAGAGAAGGAAAATATGAAAACTAAAATTGTTGTGGGATGGGAAAACTGTTTCCTGCCCATCTCTGACCTCTCAGTGTAAAACTGCTAAGCGCTTTGGTTTACAGTACAAATATTTCTGGATATGGTATCCATCTGTTATGTATTAGTGAAATGTTTCTGATATTCAGCATTCTTTTAAACAGCACTATTACAATTTCATCGAGGAAGGTTAATAGCTAAGTAATAGCCTGACAGGTTTACAGTGGATGGTATTTCTGGAAAGAGTATTTGCTGTTTAGCATTTCTTAAGCAGAGCTGTTAAAATTTCAACCAAATAGTTTTCAGAACTTCAGAATGATGTATCATATGTGGGGTGATTACACAGACTATTACTCTTAAAATGTTTTTTTCAAGGAAATTTGACTATTCTTAACCCATAACTAAAGACTGTAAATGGTATGCTTGAGTTCATCATAGTTATCCATAAAGATAACTTTGTATCAGCTTCTGAAATATTCTTTGTCTTGATTGCAGGTCTTTATTTGCTCAGTAAATTTTATAGGTATAACCTCCTTACAGTAATGGAAGAGATGCTGTAATCCTAAAAAGTCAAAGAACACACAGAACAAGAAAGGAAATGAAAAATCCCAAACTGAAGACCTAAAGGAAACGTCTGCTAAAACCAGCTAATGGGTCCCATTTCCATTCCAATTGCTTTCTAGCTGAATGAAATTACTGTGCTTAATGTTTGCTTGCCAGGGTTTCCAATCTTCTATACTTGAATGATTGGGAAGCTGTTTCCCCAGACACGTATATACCTGGAGGAAAATGGTACTAAGGTGTAC
Source organism: Athene noctua (assembly GCF_965140245.1). NCBI lineage: Eukaryota > Metazoa > Chordata > Aves > Strigiformes > Strigidae > Athene > Athene noctua. The sequence goes on from NC_134039.1 coordinate 23,934,424, forward strand.
AACACTATCCAGACACTCCTCCCCAGCTCCTGGCTCAGGGCTGAGTCAGAAACTCAGATGCTTCAGAGTCTTTCTGTCAGGATAAGGGTTCCAGGCTTTAGCTTGACATTTTCTCTGAGGTCCTTATAAAATCTTAATGTTCTTGGCTCCTTGCTATCAGCAGCAGATTTTGGCTCAGCACACTTATTCCCAAACAGCCTCTCCCAATACCCCTGGCCATGACATTTTGATTCCTCAGGGACATGGGAGAGGAGAGATGGTCCCAGATTCTCTTTTAACCTGTTTACTGTGAGGGTGACTGAGCACTGGAACTCTGGTTTCCCAGAGAGGTTGTGGAGTCTCTATCCTTGGAGATATTCAAAACCTGACTGGGCATGGTCCTGGGCAACTGGCTCTAGGTAATCCCACCTGAGCAGATGGGTTGGACGACCTCCAGAGGTGCCTTCCAACCTCAACCTTTCTGTAATTTTGTGTGATTCTGTGATTCCTTCATGCCGCCCTGAACCTCACCCTCATTTCTCCTTCGCCTTAGCATGTGTGGGAGTTCTTTGGTTTTGACTGATACTGATGGTGGTCTCTGGTGACTTTCTCCATCTCATTAGTGGTAATGGCCGATAAACTGAGCATACACAATGCAAAGACTACATGTCCAACCACATTAGGTGCAAAACTACAATAACTATAAAAATATTCCTGTGTGCTTCTCTGTCTCATCCTCTCTCCTCCAGTTCTTCCTGGGGTCTGGGAGAGTGCTACCTATTGAGCCTTTCTGCTCCAGGAAAGAGGAGGAGAGAGAAGGCACTGATGGGTAAACTCCTCATTCTTCTCCATCCAACAGTGCTTCTCCTTCTCTTCCTGAATGTGCTGGAGCAGAGCAGAGCAGCTCTTTGTATCTGCCATAGGGCAGCTGTAGGCACAAGGAAGAAGCTGGACAGAATTTGTGCTAGTGGATGGTCATCTCAAACCCAGTGGGGAGAAAGTCCTAGACACTGCCACTTTTGCTCTAGGGCTAGAGTAAGGGCTGCCAGGAAGAGGCCCTAAATGGAGCTGCAGAGAGGATCAAGGAGAAAAGAGCAAGATCCCCAGCACCAGCACTGGTCTGCCAAAATATCTCCATGCCTTTGCTTCTAGTGGTTAGTAGTATCCTAGAAACTGGTGATGTTGAGATGCCTTTTCTACATCAGTACTGTACAAGAGTCCAGCAGAGCTGTTCATTGCTACCTCACTGGGTTTTTTCCTGAAGAAGTACCTTTTCTTCCAGTTTCAGGTTCAGCTGAAAATGAAGCTAATGTTAAAAGGTTTCATGAGCAGCTTTGTTTGAGGAGTCACCCCCTGCAAGCAGGCCTGTCTATGCAAAACAGCACTCACTTACTTTTCACAAGTTCTTCAGCAAAATGTTGGCAAGACTGACAAACAAGTGGGAAATCTCACATGCAGGATTTATAATTTTAAACTAAAGAGAAACTTTGGTTTAAATGTACATATTTTTAACCTGGAAAGAAAATAAGCAGCCATGGCAAAAAGAAGAGTTCGCAGATAAACTGCAGTAAATAAACCTTTTGTACAAAGTCTGCTGGTATAAAAAGCACTCTGAATTTCACCACTAGATCCAGGACTGACACTTACAGCACCACATGGCTGCAGAAATGAGGCAAAATGAACCTTGCACTGCTCTGCCATCAAGGCAATGGACCTATTTCACACAAAGAACTAGCTAATCAACCTAGACTGCAAAACCAATGTGATAGACCCACGTATCAACTGTTGTGAAAAGCTCTTTATGTGCTTCAGTGATTAGGTCAGATGAATACATATGGAACTAATTGGGAAAGGAAGTTCCACCTGAAAACAAAATGTTTTGTCTGCCCCACCATGTATGACTGACTGTAAGTCATATCACAAAGCTAAGAAGCCTTGAAAAATATTGAAAAATACTGAAAAATATTACAGCCCTCTATACACCCATGCCTGACAAAAGCCATCAAAGAGCAACTACCTTCATCACTATGGGAAACAGTTTGTGCTTCTGTCAGAAGTACTCTTCGAAAGTGAATTACACCCACCTGACTCTTTTTCATTACTGCTCCATTTCCAGTTTCCCCTTTCTGCCTGAAATACATATGAAAGTTCCTGTGATCCTTAGGGCCTGACAATAAAGTTTGGACAGTGGCAAAAAACAAGAGTTGGGTCTACACAAGACTGGAGCCACTCTGCTCAGAAAGGGAAGTGCTGTGAAAAGCTACAAAATAATGTCTTTACTGAAGGCATTTATTCCTCCACTCACTGTGGGGTCTGAAGCCACAGGGCACATTTGGCACTCTACTAAGACTGGAGGTCAGGTATCCAGGGGCGTGGAGCTGAATCAATCAGGCTGAAGAGTGTGAAAGCTTGAGACCAACCGCTGAGAGATTCTTGCTTCAACTCTCTCTAAACTGGGTTACTATCAGTAACTTCAGTGTTGTAACTAAAACTGAAAATGAAAATAGCACCATACTTTCTCCAGGAAGAAGGAGCTGCATACCTGATACACATGACAAGCTATGTCAAGTCTATTCTGTTACCATCAACTGATTCCAGGCACCTTCAGTTGGTTTCTAATGCCTCTTTAATGCATTGGTTTCAGTCTTCAACAGTATGACTCACATACATATGAATGAAATTTGATCACTGAACCAAAGTGATAGATGCATCCCTCTGCGGCAATGAAGATCACAAAGCACAGAACAATACAAAAACTGTGGACAAAATATATTCTGATAAAGCCCACTTATGAAGTAATTTTTCAGAAGAATCTCAGTGTTATCTAGCACCTGACCATCTTAAGGAATGGTGCAAAACTTCCTTCTGAAAAAGTTTTTCCCTTCTAAGTGATGATTATTTCATATAAACCGTACCAGGTAAGATCATGAGAAAACGAAATTTTGCAGACTGAGACTGGTTTCTTAGGAGAACAAGTTTTTGTGGCAGTACAACAGGCAAGCTTCATAGTCACACTTGTTTTCCTACTCCTAAAAATGCTTTTCTACCAACTTCCGTATTTTAATCTCAGTACTTCCTTCTCCTTTCACATCCCTATTAGCCCTTACTCAAACCTCCCACAACATGCCCAGACTCCCCTTCCATCATACATAGCTTTGTATCCTTATTCCTGACAATATTTCAATCCTGAGAACTGAAATTTACAGAGTCTGATTTTATTGATTTTGTCTGTTAAGTCTACTAGGATTGGTGTCTGCTAAGATTATCATTAGGGTGGCCAACAACACAAAACATAAAATCGCATCCTTGGAAAGCCTCCCCAGGTCACTGTCATACTTCCAAAATAGGAACTTCGAGTAGGAGGAAGAGGTTAAGTCACTGAAGGTATTGTACTGATAAAATTTCAGTAATTTCCCACTTTCAAACCAAAACATAATCCTCTCCAGATATAAAACTGCAGTAAAGAAATACCAGTATTCACCAAGAATCAGCTATGAAATGGTCTGTGAGACACTGGCAACAAGCATATCATAGACAAAAATGTGCAGTTCACATTGGGGCATCTTTTGCAAGTGTCAACAAAAAGCACTGAATCTCTCCCTTGTTATGACCTGCACATATGTGCAGTAATTATAATTGGACTTGACCCTGTCCCTCGTATTTGGTATATGAATGTCAGACCTTCAGACAGAAGGAAGAAGGCAGTTGTTTGAATACCAGAGTGTTTAACAGACCTCCATCATGAGTATTTCTATCTATTGTATGTCTTAGAGCACCTCTCAGTAGAAAATGGTGGTTAAATTTACATAAAACCAGTAAAACTCCAAGATAATTCCAGGAAATCAGGAAAAAGAAACTTCATACAAATTTTTAAAGCTCAGGAAGAACCATGTGTAATGGCTCATACATATAGTTGACAAGCTCCAGGTAAATGAAAATATTATTTTAACAGAAAACTGCCTGACATACCAGAAAAACCTTTATTCAACCAAAGCAGTCTCACCTGCAACAAAGAATAGGAACCCAAGGCCTTTTAGTGGACAAAGATTTGAGAAACAAAAAAGAATGAGAGTTGTCAGTAAGTACTGTTCAAAGTAGGTATGGCTGAAATCTCTTAGTAAAAAATTAGAATTTTAGCATCTCTCAAATTTTTAGAATTCTTTCATTTTTTAATGAAAAAATATAATTCAAGTCCTTTTTGCTTTCAAATTACATAAATAATACAAAAATTACATGGTTTCAATTACTTTTGTGTAAAAAACAAAACAGAATGTATAAATGCAGATCTTCTAGCATAAAAACCATTATTCAAAAATTTGCACTACCTTCTATTTTTAAGATCAGCTTCCATCTTAAAGCTGAGATTCCACTTAATAATTTACCTTCCTGGTCTCAGAATAAGTCACAAAAAATGTCATTGTACTGTGACACTAACTGATTGTGAATGTTCAGTATTTATTTCATTTACAACTCATTTGGCTGTTCAGAACTCCTCAGAGTATAGACAACAGAGTTGCACCAATAACTGATGGAGGAAGGCAGAAGTGGAAATGAAGGCGATGAGAGTGATGATAATCTAAAGGTCTGTTAGTTCATGTAATCAGTCAGATCTCTGATGAAATAGACAGCTCTTCACTAACACATATGTTGCCTACACTTGGGTATACAATGACACACCACCATCAACTCCCCCTTAATTTTCTTTTGACAAAGAATTTTCTTTTGAGGGCTACTTTATAGGACAGGGCTAAAAAAAACCCCGTTCCTGCTTGCACAAGTTACTTCCTACTTTTACCAGTTACAATTTTGATAATTAAATATTAAACTATTCAGGCTGTATGTGGGGATAACAGGCATTGGAAGGATTTTTTTTCACAAACAGTTCTGTGCAGAACAAGGCACAGTAGGCGTAGGTGCTGGCGTTGCCATTACATCTCAGTCTTACAAGCTGCAAAAGATCTGTTATTCTTCCAGACTAAAGCTGTCAATCAGGAGGGACTGTGAGAAATGATGCAGTGGTTAGTGATGTGGACTAAAGTTCACAAGAGACCAACTGATTTGCTCGTGTGACCTAACACAAATTTGAAATTCCTGTCTCCAGAGGTAAGAGGTTAATGGAATAACCTATTTTTTCATCTAGTTCCCTACTACAGAAGTCTTTTAATTATTGCTATTATTTATTGATTTATAAAGTAACATGTAACATAAGGTACACAGCAAGGAAATTATGAAGCATATAAAACACAGTTAAAATGATCAAAGAGATGTCTGATATGAAGAGATCTGTGATGACAAATATGGAAAAGCACTTTTCCATCTTGGAGACAAACATCAACTTCACTGTGTCTGGTTATGTAGACACAGAAAACACACACACACACAAAATCCATCTGTAACTTAAGAAAGAAGAAGGATTTTAAAAACCCACACTTGGTTTAAAAATGTGAAGACTGTCATATTAAGAGTCCAGATACTAAGGAATAAATATTTTAACTCTTACCATAAGTCAAATAACTGTTCAGTGACCCAAACTTCTTTTAGTGTCCAAAGAAATCACCTCGATTATTTTAACGCAATAATAGTTGAAGCAAGATTTCAAGCCATATTGCCCTGAAGTAATAAAGAGAGAACTAAACTCAAATTTTCCCGGCATCTGACTTGAGTCTGACTGGAGTCAGATGTGATGTTCCTACAGCCATAGCAGGGCTCCTAAAGTGTGCAGGGGTGTCATGAGAAGCTGCAAATATCAAGGATGTTGTGGTGTGGTTCTCAATGCATTGCCAGTAGGAAATGGGAATAGTGACTGCAAAAGAAAAGAGTACACTCTGATAGAGATGTGCTGTTGTGCTCTCCTTAATTCCTTCAGCTTCCATGAGCATTATAGGTGCCCCCAAGTTTGGTGTACAAACACTACATGCTACCAGCTTCCACATGCAGTGCTAGGGCTGCATTTGATGCTTTTCTAATGCAGCCTCAAGCCAGTAACTTCAAAGGAGCACATCAAAGCTGTTATTCACAGCAGAGAAGAGTATGAAGCCGGGTGGCATTTATTTCTCCCCAGCGAATATGAAACTTTAGGGGGCTTCCCAAAGGACATGAGAGTGATTAAAAAAAAGGAAAACTCTCCTTTGTATCCTAGGGAAAGGAGGGTAGAGGCCCCATAGAGGCAGATGGAAGAAGAAATGAAAATTTCTCTCTATTAATACTTCTTCTAGGTAGCCTGCTATGCTGGGGGGGGGGGGGGGGGGGGGGGGGAAGAACTAAGTTTCATCTTTGTTTCATTGGTCTTTTTTTTAAATCCAAGTCACAAAAGCTTAAAATGATGAAATGAGCATGTGCAGTCTGACTGTGATAGGAGACAGGCAATTACTGAAACTCTGGGCCACAATATCAGCTGCCTGCTGACTTCTGCAATTGAATTAAAACTATCATAAGAATAATGCAAGGACTTGCCCTTGTCCTGCTTGTCTATGTGTTTATTTAATTTTCTGTCCAACTGACTCTCAAATAAATTTGAAACAGCTGCCATTTTTTTGATTCAGTAGCTCCATTACCCCCCAATGACATCATTCTGGGCACGCTCACCAACAATAGGTCATTATGCAGCAATTACTTTATTGATTTATGGAAGTTTTTGAGCTCCACCAGGAATATGCACATTCAAGGGAAAAAAAGGACTTTTCCTTCTGCAGTCTTGTAAGTAGTGAGTTGCTGCACTAGGCAGGGATAGTATTATGGACACAAAATTGGAATTTAGATTACAAAGGGAAAAGCAGGAAACTTGTTTACTGTTGAGTACATCGCCAAAGAAAAAAGAAGATAAGATTTCAGAGAAGGATCCTGCTGTGAACTGATGTTTAGAAACCGTGATTTCATGTGGTAATTAAACATATGACACAAGTAAAACTGCTACGTAATAAGCTGGCAATAAAAGCATGCAACATTTGCTATAATCCACCCTAATAAAAGCTCTGATGCATGGGGTCTCTGAGATACTGCAAAACACATTTAAGAATTATTATCACATGGAAACATTTGCTTTTTTCTGTTCCTATCAATATATTAGATCAGCCATCATTTATACATTAGACACAATTCTGAGGAAAGAATGCAAAAATCATATAGTGCAGATCTGATTCATTAGGGTCCTTCAGCCTTTAATCATCTGCTTGGTTTGAAAGTGTGGATTTTTGAAGAAGACTGACACTGAAAATTTAGACAATTTATCATTTTCTGTATTAAAAAAACCCCTCTTGGAATACCCAGGAAAAACTATCGTTGTGGTTAATAACATAGTGGTATGCCATACAAGGATTTTATAATCTTTTGAAACAGAATGGACATTAAGCTCTATGGAACATAGATACAGATAACCCTGTTACAAAAAGTTTAGAAGTGTATAAATACCTGCAAAAACTGTGTCTGAACATGAACATATTTGAATGAGGCTCATACCTCTTAAAAATTTACTTCTAAAAGTTCTGTAATTTGCTTTTCTTTGCCCTAATGTTTGGAGTCTAAAAATGGCTCTCTGCAATAATCAGTAGTGTAACTAGGGATTTTAAAAAATCTAGAGGAACTGTGTGCCTGAGCATCACAGTATTCAGCAAGAGCTGAGTGCCTTACTTGGATATTCAAACTTCACTCATTTTTTTCTTCCTGTTCCTGACTTTGATGCTTAAAATGTTTCAGTCATCCACTGAGGGTTAAGAAGCCGAATCATGTGAGTCGTGCACAACAGAGGCTCTGATCTTCAAGGGCAAATAGGGGATAGCAGCAGGTTCCTAATTCAAAGGATGATATATACAAACGAGCAACATTTCTGCAATGATTCTGGTTCCTTTTGAAGACCTGGCCATACTGTATAACTGAAATGTACAACTTATGAACATCATATAGTCAGATATTCCTTCACACTAACTTTTCTATACCAGTTGTACATAACCGACAGTCACAGAAACTAGCCTCAGCTTGTGAATGATTCATAAAGAGAAAAAAATGGTTGGATAATTTAATTATAATGAAAAAATAATGATTTTTAGAAAACACCTCAGGGAAATGTCTTCAGGTCTGCAATCAGCACCATATGCGTATATTACCGTGCCTAGCAGACTCTCATATTATGACTTGCAGAACTGGGGTTTAGCTGTAGATTGCCATCACAAATGCTTTCAGAAAGTATTTGAATAATATTTGTGAATTTTTTTTCATTTTATGGATGCATTTTACAATCAGGTTATTTCATTTGTTGTGATATGTCCAATGTCCCTTTCCACATCAAATATATGTTAATATTTGAAAAGTTGGGTGTTTTTCAGCAAGATGATACTGGATGAAAGAAATACCGTAATTTTTAGGAGGTCATGCTTTGAAATGCAAAAAATCCTAAACAGCTCATTAGATCTGCTGGTATCACATTAGAAGGAGCTACACAAAATGCAGTAAGATATTATGATTAAAATAATAACATATCTGTATTTGATCATATTTTTGCATTTCACACATTAAAATATATACAACTGAATGATGAGGATGTTCCAATGGCATAAACTTAACTCATTTCTTTCTACTTGTGACACACCACCCATTGCACTTTGATGGAAAACCACAAAATGATATGAGAAGCCTCCTCCATAGTCTGATTATTCTTTTAAATTTCTCTAATACAGTTGTTGTATCTTACTTGCATCATCATGAAGAATATGTAATGAAGTCATATATCATACCCTTTTAGTAATGTGCCTGTAAAGTACTTGAAATATAAGCCTAGACTCTATGATGTCCACACAGTGTCCATACAGTTATACAACTTGGTTGTGCACTTAAGGCATTTTTACCACATTCAATACAAATGTGAGATCTCTGTGTGGCTCAAGTGTTATGTTAATGAAGTCACACCAGCAAATTGCATTACTTTGACCTTTTTCATTTTGTTAACTTTGCCAGACACCTCCCATTTATAAGAGCAACTTATGAGGAAAGACCTATCAAAATCGACCAGTCAATTATTACAATACTTAGCATTTAATTCATTTAAGTTGCACTTTCGATAACACAGCAATGCAGAGAAGTTAAAAAGCCAAAACAGCTGCAGAGAGAGAGCCTTTCACACAAACAGCAAGGGACCCCAATCTCATTTCTTCCTCCTGTGCATCCCCTGTGGGCAGCATGGGAGTTTTTCCCGCATGTGGATGCTGTGGTTAGACCACAGGTACTGAAATTCAGATTTCTCATTCTGGTCACAAAGTTTGTCAGGAGTACAGAAAAAAGGTACAGCAGGCATTCACTCTTATGGCAGCGAATGAAACAAGAATGAGGAAGGGTACAAATTGAATGTCTCTAACAATCCTATCCCACGGTTCTCCTCTGAACACCGCTCCCGACACCCCGAGCGCAAATCTTGCTGACTGCATTAAATGAGACTCAGCAGCTCCACAGGCTCCGGGTGTGCAGGGTCAAAACACCATGCCGAACCACAGCAGAGATGACAAAGGATCGATGCAGCTGGAAGGGAAATGGGACAAATCTACTGTGACCCGATGGAAACAGAGCGCAGGGGTAGGCCAACGCTGGGTGCTAAAATTCCCCTTTGGCTACTGGAAATCCTTCAAAGCTAGAAAACTGGCATACTACCAAAACCAATTGCTAGTGCCAGAACACATTTCTATGGTAAATCAAGTGACAAATTTTGCAGTCATACCGTAAATAATGCACCTTCTCCTCAAGTGGGGTGAAATGTAGTTCTACTGAAATTAATAGTGCTACCTTGATTTATAGTGGCTGAGAATCTGGTTCAGCTTGTTAATATCTCCACTGACATCTTGTTTTAAGTTATGACTCCTCAGTTTAAAAATTCCACCTGGAATTATTAGCAATAAAAAGGAAATTCCTCTCCCACCATCCCACTGGTATTGAGGTGGCTGCGGAGGTTACAAAACTACATGTTTTGTGCCTTTAAGAACAGGCTTTCTCATGAAACAGACATTCTTCTTGACAGTAGAGTGACCAAGATGAAACCCTATGCTTCAGCCAACTGATGTAATTACACTTTAGTCAGCGGTATGATGTTAAGCCTCCATCATACCCATGCAGTATTTTTCTATCTTGAAACCTTAGGTGAACAGTCCTCTAAGTCATTCTTTATCCTCAAAAGGCACAGTAGGTAAGAGGCAACAGTTAAATGAACTGTGTGCTGCTACAAAAAACCAGTGCCAGACATAAGATCAAAAGTAATGAATTTCTGGATCTGCTAACAAAATTTCTCAGTGTAACTATATTCACCATTTACAGATATTAAAGATATGTAGATCTTGAAAAAGGACATTAAAAAATACCCACCTTCTGTAATGGTGTCCATGTCTGTCCCATTGTTTGTATAGACTTTTCAGGAAAATGCATAAAGATACAAAGACAAACAACCAGTTAGCTAGATAGTTATAAAGACAGACATGGGATGTATTGGAAAAAATAATCACTGGTTATCCTCAAAAAATGAAGAACTATATTTTGCTCTTTGGCCTAGGCAGCCTGGCTTTCAGTCCTATGTTTTTTGTCCCTTTCTTTGTACAATTTCTGTTTGCTCTGGATACTTTCATCACCTTTATGAATGGAGTTTTAGCTTCACAGTACCTTGTGAAACATGCCTACTTTCATAATTAGGAAAGTAAGGCATGGTGTATTTTCAAGCATAAATCACAAAAGTCGAGCTGCAAGAAAGACTCGGTTTTCTCACATTCACTCTGTGCACAAGATCATCTCTTGCAGCTCAAGACCACGACAGGTTATCATGTATGTGAACCATGAGTGAACCATGCAGTACCCAGTTGAGCCCCCAAAGTTGTACCAGCAGCATCTTTCCTTTGCATTCTCCACAGCCTTTCACAGAATCACAGAATCATTCAGGTTGGAAGAGACCTACTCTACCAAGTTTTCCCCTACATCATCCAACATCTCATCCAAACAATCCTTAAACACATCCAGGGATGGTGACTTCATCCCCTCCCTGGGCAGCCTATTCCACTGTCTGACCACTCTTTCTGTGAAGGATTTTTTCCTAATGTCTAGTCTGAACCTCCCCTATTGCAGTTTAAAGCCATTCCCTCCTGTTCTATTGTTAACCACCCGTGAGAAGAGACCAGCACCAACCTCTCTACAATGTCCTTTCAGGTAGCCGTAGAGAGTGATGAGGTCTCCCCTCAGCCTTCTCTTTCTCAAACTGAACTGTCCCAGCTCCTTCAATCACTCCTCACAGGATTTGTTCTCCAGGCCCTTCACCAGCTTCGTTGCCCTCCTCTGCACTCGCTCCAGCACCTCGATATCTCTCTCTTATTGAGGTGCCCAAAACTGGACACAACCCTCCAGGTGTGGCCTCACCAGTGCAGAGCACAGGGGGACTATCACCTCCCTACTTCTGCTGGTCACACTATTTCTAATACAAGCCAGGATGCCGTTGGCTTTCTTGGCCACCTGGGCACACTGCCGGCTCATGTTCAGCTGCTTGTCAGTTAGAACCCCCAGATCCTTTTCTTCCAGACAGCTCTCCAGCCACACCTCCCCAAGCCTGTAGCCATGCAGGGGGTTGTTGTGGCCCAAGTGCAGGACCTGGCACTTGGCCTTGTTGAAGCTCATCCCGTTAACATTGGCCCACTGACCGATTCTATCCAAGTCTCTCTGTAGAGCCTCCCTATCCTCATGAAGATCGACACTCCCGCTTAACTTGGTGTCATCTGTGAACTTACTGATAATACATTCTATGTCCTTATCAAGATCATCAATAAAGATGTTGAACAGAAATGGTCCCAACATTGAGCCCTGACAAACGCCACTTGTGACCGGCTGCCAGCTGGATTTAGCTCCATTGACCACCACTCTCTGGGACCGTCCTTCCAGCCAGGGCTTGATCCAGCAGACTTTCATATGCACAAGGCCACATACAGTAAGACAGTATTGAGGAGGCACTTCACTATGAAAGTGAGCCTGAGATCCAAACAGTGGACAGAGAATTCAGTCTGTCCTGCTCTGAACTGGACCACCATTTAGAAAGACCATGGTACCCTCTCTCGCAAGGATGGCATTGGCTGATGCAGCCACATCTCCCTGGGCCTGGGGTCAGACACCAACATAAGCAGAGCTGCACTTTTTCCTGTGAACTGCCAAGACCAACAACAGTTTTGCAGCCATCCCTGTGGTTAATAGCCCAGTTGTCACAATAAAAATTGATATATGCAAATTGGCAGAGTGTTTGCTTTTTACCTTAAACAGTTTTTCAGCTGAACTTTGCATTCTATGGAGAAGCATTTTTTGAAAACCAGAACTGAGAATAAAGTTCCATTATTTAAGTGGCATATACTAGCTAGGTATGGTCTAAGAGACCTGGCAGTAACTTACTCTGTTTGTGGTTTCTACTTTGTTAGACTCTGTGGAGCCATGAATCTATCTTGTCCTTAAAAAACTGAAAGAGAGGGCCTTTAAAATGAATGTAATGCTAAATTTATGTGCCACAGGAGCAGCATATCAAGGCCTCTGTGCTGATTAGACCCAGATGTTAGTAACAATGTTAGTGTTATGGACCAACTGCAGGTGTGGGAATAAATCCCTTTCCCTGGGACCCTCAGCAATCAGACCAGTGGTTTCTTCTGGCTCTCAGCTCACAGTTTTCAATTAGCACTACAATGGTATTGTTGTTCTCCAGCATTAGATCATATGTCATGTAAATGAAGTTGAATATACACTTTAACTCGACAAGGTGATTAAGGCCAAGGATACATATGTTCACTATTATAACATGATCAAGGTTAAAAAATATAATAAAAAAATAGCCCTGACATGCCATAAAGTTTTTATTATTTTGGCTTATCAGTAGATTTTCACATTTTACTTTCATAAAACAGAACATAACGTAAAGCAGGGCTAGACCAGAATTTGAATAAAAGGCAGACAAAAATATTGTATGTGTAAAATAATATATACATGTGTGTGTGAGCATAATGCTTCATTTTGGACTTCAATGTTTTTATGTGACAGTCTGACATCTGACATCTTGGATCACTCTTTATTTTCTTTCCCAATTTTCTGTCCAGTCTCCTTACCTCTTCCTCTTTTATGTCAATGAATAGTGCATGCACAACTATTTCCAGAGAAGAAGAAACTGGGATAATCCTGAAAAGCCATCCACCTCAGAGCAATGAATCCAGCTCATCAGTGCCAGAGGCTGTTTTCTCTATCTCCTTTGGGTTTCATGATATTTAGAACACCACCATGGCTCACTAAAACATATTAAGGGCTCTATTAAGTAAAGGGGCCATACTCTTCTTTCACACATGCATAATTCCCATTAATGTCAATGGCCATTACCTCGGCAATGAAGAGTGCAGCCACTAATATTTTTCTTATATGTTCACTTTCATCAGGTTCTCTGTGCCAGAGCTGTGGGGGCCACATATTATTTGGTGGTAACAAAACAAAAATAAAAGGGAAAGCCATGAAAAAGTAAAGTAAAAGAATGACATAAACCACCATAGACACAGGTTCTGATTTATCATTTGCAGGGGAACAAGATGATTTCTCTTTTCTGGCAGTACAAAGGAACTGCAGACACAAACCTATTAGGAATACAGGAACTATAAGAGGTCCCCAGAGTTATCGAGTCTTACTAAATGTTAACAAGCACCAATCTCTTGCCACCATAGGCAATCACAGAACAGATATGGGACCTATTCTGAACTCAGAACAAACTGTAGAATGATAGGACCCCTCTGACCTGATGAACCCCAACACTGACAACTATATTTGCTCTCTTAGAGAGTGGAGCTCAAAACCTCATCAGTTTATTACTGATGATCACAAGAAGGACTATCAGCTTCTCTGTTGCTTGCTTACACTATGGCCGTTGGCAGTGTAGGTGCCTTTGTTCCTGGCCAATTGAACATGAAATCACAAAGAAAATGTCCCTGAAGGAGGTGCATCTTGTTGTGAGAGCAAGAAACTGCAAACCTTGCATGCTACATTCTGCTCTGAACCTTTTTCATTCTGCACGTCATAACCTCCTCTGTGTCCCACCTTCCAATAAAATGGATTCAATGGCTGATGAACAGGAATTACCTTGATGTACTTTCACCACTTATGTACTTTTCAACCCAGAAGTCAGAGAAAACTGCATAGCACAGGCCATACAAATATTCAATGAACAAAAGTGATTCTGTGAACTTCTATCAATAACAAATATTTTCCATACTTTCTTTTCTTTGTAGTAGTTCTAAAACATCTGTTGTGTCCATCTACCTTAGGCATGTCCCCTACTCTTGACTTGAATTTTTCCTTCAGGGTCCTTGGAACAGAGACTACTGTGTGCATCCAGAGGTGGTAACATAAAAGGTAAAGAATGAAGTTCTGAATGTTTAGGTTTTATTGTTATATAGCTACATACTACTGCTACTATTCATAGATTCATGTTTTGGCATCCCAACTTTTGTTTCAACAGCATCAAGAAACATGTATTCTACCTATGAAGAATGGTCATCATTCAAGGTGACCAGAGAAAAGAAAGTCTAGTTCATGCAGGATTTGAGAACTTAACATTTGTTTTCTGCACAGATTTGAAACAAACCCAGAGAAAACTCATATATTTCTCTATAGGAGGAGCTGCAGATCCTAGGAAGTCTGGGATTCCTGACTCGGAGGCAGACTGGTGAGGAACACAGCATAGAAGTGACACAATTAAAAGAACAAAAATCCCAGGAAGTCATCCAAGCCAGAATCTTACCTGGGCTTCATTAGAATCACAGTTCACCACTGGGAAGCCTTTGAATTTCCATGAGTTTAGGTGTATTTCAATGAAAAAAAATGTTGTCTGACCTGTTTCAACTATTTCTGGCCATAAAAATAGCAAATACTACTCTATAGTGATGAAGAAATCTAGAAGCTGTCTCATACAGTTTTATCCACCCTTCATTAACTCAGGACACTGGAAAGTCCCAGAATAGGTCATGTGGGAAAAATGAAAAATTTCAGCATTCATGATGAATAAATGGGGATAGCCCAGTGACCACTGGCATGCTCAGTTACAGGTGACAGGTCTCAGACACACATTCACACAAACAAAATCATGTTTGCGGCTCATTTGCAGGAGATGTTGTGCAAAAAATTATTCACTCCTGTAAGTACTGCTGTTGTAACAATGTCTGCATACATTAAGTTCAGCAGAAAAGTAAGCAACATAAGTTAGTAATGATATGTAAGATTTAACTTACAAAAGGGTTTCAGAAGTTTGTAGATTTTGAGGTAAAAAACCCATAAACTTATTTTAGGGACAAGGTTCTCGCTCCTGGCTTTATCTTCTGAAAGTTCCCTTAAATGGTGTGCTCTGTATGGCTAACAATTCTCCTGAGCAACAGTTAATCCATGCTGACAAATTTGTCAGATGTATTGGAGTTATTAGCCAAAGTTTCAACAGGTTATTTTCAAGTTACCTGAACATAGCCCTTTGTGTACTGTTATAACAGTAAATTGCAACAATGAAAGTGATCATACTTCTATATAAAAATAGCATTAATAATATCTAATTCCTATATGGAACCTTTAAAGTTATTCAGAAGTTCAGGGGAGAAAATAAAGGGGGGGGGGGGGGGGGAGAAACTATCATAAAGATACAAATATATTCACTTAGTATGAGGAACATAAAGAAGAACTCATAAATGGTCTGTCTAGGAAACAAACATATCAATCAAGGAATAGTCAAGCTTACTAAAATCCATGCAGTATTGAAGAATACAAAACACTGAACAATATTTTGAATTTATGATACCTCTTGTAACCACTGATTATAAATGTTCTACAACACTTGTGAGAAGAACCTGTCCTGTATTAGAGACTGACAGAACAATGTAATGTGCAAGATAAAGTTTTCCTCTCATCCACACTGAAAATACCTCCTGCTCAATGATCCCAGCTCCTGCATGAAAGTGAATGGTAGGAGGGTGCACGTGTAGAGGAGAAAAGGGGACAGACATCTGTTTTTAATCCAAGGTAGAGAAGTCAGCGCTCTGCTGCAAAGGAAGATGAGCTTGTTCCAGGAACTGTATCTCAGAGTATACAAGGATGGTCTCACCTCTCACGTAGTTGGCTATACTCTTTGAGCTGGGGAATGATAAAGAAACTTCTACAGAAACTTTGGCTCTAGTAAAGATGTCCAAAGCAGGAGGACTCCTCCAGGACTTCATTGTACCAGCCTTAAAATCAGACTCAGGGTCAGAGGAGGCAAAACAGAAAGTACCTACATCAAGGACAAATGTATCTCCAGTAGCGTGACCACAGCGAAAGACAGAAACTGAACTAGAACTCAACATAATTTCTAGTCTTTGTCTTCAACCATTCCACCTTCCTTTCATTTGTTATTTTACTGACTACCCTAGACACTGACCCACCTTTTAAATTTATAAAAATAGTGACTGCAAAGGCAAAGTTTAAGGTGTAGTCCAGTAAAGTAACAGCATGAAACCAGTAAAGGCCAAGCTAATAGGAGTTTATTGTAGCAGGCATTGATTCATAGTTGTTAACTACTGTGAATAAAATATAGACAACAAGTGTGCCACTTAAAACTGACTAGGTGTGCCATTTACCCATTGATTGGAGGGAATGAAATCAATAGTGCGGGCTCTGCTCCACAGCAATCATGCCACAGACGGAGGAGTATATTTCAACAGTGCACCAATTAAATGGATTCTTCTGTTGTTACAGTCCCATCATGATTTGAGCAGTTTTGGTTCTGAGTAAAAGCAACAGGCCTGTATAATCAAAACCCATTAAAAAAAATGGCAATCTATAATTTAGATCATTTCAGTGCAGGTGTCAAAGCACAAAAGTTAATATGAACCTAGGATATGTAATAAACTCAGGTCATGATAGCTCTGTGTAGTTATCTTTCAAGCTCTGCCTCCTATTAGTAAGGCAAACACTGAGGAGCAAGGCAACCCTTGCATCTTGAGGAGGACAAAAGGCTGGAGAAATTAAGAGACTATTATCCTACTATTTGCTTTCTGTTGACAGGAGGTTAGCGAGTTCAGAGGGAAGTCTGTAGAGACAAAAGGTCATTTCTCTTGTTATAAGAAATTCCCAGCTCCTTCCCACTCCTCTGCCAATGGTTTATGATGAAAAATGTAAGAGTGGTTTAGGCACTTAAGACTTCTTCTAAGTGTAAGCAAAATACCTTTCAAATTAAATACAAGTACTCAGATGCAAGCCACCAGCACATCAAGCACTGTAAACAATACTTACATAGAGTGGGTTTAATGAGTCATATATCAAAGAACTAGAAATACCCACCTCAAAAGCATCCCTCTTAGTAATCACTAAGTTCAGTGGCTGAGCTGTTTACACTAAAGGCCATTCGTTATGCATGCCCTAACAGTGAACAATAGCAATATTATGCCGAAAAGTTGAGTAAATCTATCCCACCTTTCACCAATACCTTCATGAACCAATGAATCCATGGAGATGGATTACATTATTCCACAAAGTATTGTGAAAACAGGGGCCATTGTTAGACCACAATACGTTACTGATAACCAAGTAGAGGCAGAGCGTAAAGGAACATATCATTATTGCAGGTGAAGAAAAGAGAAGTGTTCTGCAAACACATGTAGAGGAAAGAATATGACTTTTGTGTTTCTCACTCATGGTTAAAGTATAACTGATTTTCACATTTAGGCAACGGTTTCCTAAATATAGCCTTGACAAACATTTGCCTTTCCTTCACTTTTCTGTATGTTTTTGGAACGAATTCTGACCAATGCTAAAACGAGGAATCTAAAATTAAACGTAGGATGCTTGAAAAACTGGATCTTTTCTCAAGCTCTGTCTTACTTGTACTGGGAGATCGAGCCTGAAGGCCAACAGTGGCTGAGGTTGGAAGGGGACAGGAGGGAGGTGAAGGAGAGAGAGGTGGTGATGAAGGGAGAGGATGAGACTAAAGTCCCTGCACGATGCCTTGTTAGTGCAAGAGCATCCCTCACTGGCCAAGAGCAGGCAATGACCTAGAACAGGTTTTGCCTCTCTTCTGGATAAAATACTAGTCCTGAAGCCACCAGTAGCAAAAACGTCTTGAGGCATAAGAAAATGTGTTATAAAAGCACGGATGATGTCTGAGCAATTACAGACAATGAAAAATTTCTCTGCCTCATATTCATGCCTCACACATTGCATGTGTTTATGCCTGTATTAAACTCAGAGAAACACATGAACAGAATATTTCCATACAGATAACATGTATTTCCAGAGAGAGTGAATGAGTATACAGTTATTTCTATTTAATCCAAATTATGGAAATTTCTCTTTAAATATTACATTTTACTTAAATCAGTGTATCAGGTAAGCATTTAGCATGGTCTAGATTTTGGCAGTTCCCATAGGATGAACATTAAAGCAGTGAAAGAAGCTGTAGCAACAGTTCTTATGTTTTAATGTAACTGCTCTGGAAATGATGTGTACACACATCTCACACTGTCTATTTCTAGTCTAGAGGAGGCATAGAAGTAGGAAATATAGATAAAAAGAGTCTCACTGTCCAGTCATGCTAGGCACCTTACAACCATATGAAAAGCTAAGTCCCTGGCTAACAGAGTTTATAACCTCATTTAGGACTAGCTGTAACTTACAGTGGACCTCTTGACTGCAGTATCACCCGCTGCCATTTATATCTATTGGACATATGTGCTGAAAGTGAACATAAAGTAACCACATCTTACTCAAATGTCATATACCCTTTAAGTGAAAATTAACTAGGCCCTGTGTTTATTACAGCAGAGCTTGCTAGACCTCCTTGGGTTCTGAGTTGGTGTTTCTTTATGAACCCCTTTATGAAAGTTTTCAGTGCTTTATAGCTCAGCCATTAAATTTTGCTCCAGGCTGAAACTTCTCACAAAAGGTCTAATTCTGGGAGCTTTTTTTTTTTTTTTTTTTTTTTGTAATATATTTTCAAAGAGATCTCTTTGGTCATTTTTAAAACATAAAAACAGTAAAAAAAAAAAAAAAGTTAATTGGTTTTAGGCCCTTTTTAGTGCTCACTGTAATTCAGAAACAACTTAGAGCTAGCCATTTTTGGTGTTTGAAGCCTGTCTACTGAGTTTGTATTGGGACTTTTCATTGCATTTCTAATATGCATGTCTATAAATAAGTGGTCCTACACCTTTTTGTGATTATTAGTTTGGTTTTCACCTCCATGGGCTGAAATCCTGCTTGTCTGACTCATGCAAAGTAATCCATATCAAGTGTGATAAGCAGTTCAAGGCCTCCGTTGCTAAGATTAAATTCTAGAGGACTAAATCTTTGCTTCATTTAATTGGGTAATTTTAGGATGTTCTTTACATTTTCATTGCATTTCAGTAGTGTTTAATGTTGCATGGCACTTCCATGTTTGTGATGAAATTACTTCCTGCCCTGACCACACTGGTGCTTCTATCCAGTTCTAGGAAGATGAGCTTGTCTGCAGCACTACCTAAATCTGATGCTGCTCAAACTGCCCTGCTATGAATGATTTCTGCACGTTTCTGGCTCCTGGAGTCAGTGAAGGTTACTACTTGAATGTTTAATAACACTCCCCTCATATGTGACTTGCACAACAAACCAAGATGCACAGCTTGTCCTTGTGAGCATTGGTGAACTTCACATGAAGGGGACCAGGACAGACGTCTGGTCTCTGCATGCTGTGTGGGCCTCCCTAAGCGATTTCTTCCACAGAGCTATAAATGAAATCGACACATTTGAAAAAGCATCTATGGGAATACCCACACTGAAACACTTGATTTTGAAAAGTGCCGAGAGCTATATCAAAAATCTCCACATGGCTGACTTTTGGCTATGGATCTCAAAAGCTGTGAAACCCCAGTACCACGTTCTGCTGTCCCAGTCCTGGTGCAGCTTTCACATCCTTCCCTCACCAGCTCCACGAGGGCCCTAAACCAGTTTTAGTGCAGAAATCTGTTTCTTTAAAAATGCTTTAGTTTCCTTTTCTCTCATCCGGGAGCCAAACAAGGCCCATTTTTGACAGGGCTTCCCTACCTGGGGCCCATCTCCTGTCACTACAAACTGGTGCCGCACTCAAACCCTTATGTATACCCATCCCTGCTCATTCTTTCTGCCACCTCCACACCTCCCTCCACCAGTTCCACTTCCCTTTCTCTCTTGTCTCACACCTCTTCCACCCAAAATCTCCCCATTCCAGCCTCACACTCTCACCTGAAAGAACCAGTGTACCACTGTTTTAAATGCTGATACAGGCAATAACAAATTGGGGGCAACTGCTAAGTGTTACCCGCAGCACACAGGCTATGCGTGCCTGTAGTTATCCTGATCTGACTGCATTTATCATGCAGCAACTGGTATGTGACATGCAGAGAGCATGTCCTGTGCATCCTGCCAGACCTATGACAAGGCAGCTTGATGGGAGGAGATGCCCCGCAAGCATGAGTCCAAAGCTCTTGTATATGTTATCACCTAAGGGTGACCCTAAGCTCACCCAAGCTAGGAGGGTTACCTTTAAGGTAGTTAGCATTGCTATGCACATCACGTGATTAACACATGACTGATATCAAATTAAAGGAGCAGCAATAAAGAAAAGTTCCTTGTAATTTATGATAAAAGGAAGCAAGGAAAAAATAAAGAACTAAAATTCACATGCTCTATTTTTGGTAAACCTCAGGGACAAAACTCAGGTTTGAGCAGGAAAAACAATCTGTTGCATAGTAAATTAAGTTTTATTAGCATTGTTAGGACAACCAGCATAAATACAAACCTATACTTGTAAACTTGAAATTTTATTTGATGATTTCATCATAGAGCTGAATGTCTCTCTACAATCACCCCTTCAGGCCATGTCTCTATGTAGTAGATTCCTTCTGCACAACAGCTCTAATATATATCTCTTCCCATCCACTAATCACAGCACATCTTGATTACTGCAACATTCTTTTCTCTGGCCTTGACAAAAGCAATCATCCTCATGTCCATTAAGAATATGCCTGGCAAAAATTATTTTCTAGCCTGTTTCTCTAACTATTTCACTCCCTCATTTCACTTTCTTCTGTTGGCATCCTTTCTCTATTACAGCAAATACAAAACAACTTCTTGTTATTTTAAAGGAACCTCATAGCTGATCTCACTCATACTTCCTATCAGCTTTTCTTCATTAACAAGTTGTTTACTCCTGTCTGGCCTATTAAAATTTCAAGCAAATGCTTTAATGGTTTGTCCATAGGTTGTCCTCATAGTCTTCAAAAAAAAAAAGGTTTTCATGGTCATAAATACATATCATTTCAGTGTGCTTCAAATTTCCCCTGAAATCATTCCTTCTGTATGAAATCTAGAAAAACTTGTCAATGGTTAAACTCACAGTGTGCTGAGACCACCATCTACCATGCTGACTGATATTGTCCCTTGGTTTCCCTGAAATACCCTTAGTTATGTCTGCAGACACATGTTGTCTCTTGTCTTGGGCTCAGATGCATAATCAAATTGCCACAGCTTAATGTGTACCACGTGTTAGTTGAGGCAAAGTAGTAATTTGCATAGTTTTAAGCCACAGCACATGCAAGTTAAAATGTATACTAATTTAAACCTCAGTGCAATGGATTTAAGAACATAAGTTTACATTACAACAGCTAAGAGTATGCATGCAGCAAGTCATCGTAACAATTTGTTAGACCACTGCAACTTAATCATGTGTCTGGAGTGTTACAATGTCGTGTTTGGAGCAAAAACTGTAATTTTCATACATCCATGTAGCATTCAGCGATTTTGTCCAGAGCAGAGCTTCTAGGGTTTATTATCATGGCGTGTGTAACTACAAGAAATGGCACTACATAAAGATGTTGTTCTGTGAACAACCACATGCGCTGCTCCTGAAGTAGACTGATATGCCCCTGTTCTCATGATAGCTCCCTGCTGTAGTGTGTTTCTCAAGAGCTGGTAACACATTATCACATTGTTCAGAGGTTGAATGTTTCTCTCTCTACTCAAAATCATTTTGACCATGTATTTGACCTCCACATTCACATTTTGCTCTCTCCTCTCCTGCACATTTTTCCCCTCCCTCTTCTTCAGTACCTAAACCACATCCTCGACATACTTTCTCCCTTGCTTCCTTCCCCCCACCCCCCTTCTTTTTTTCCTTCTTATTTGTAGCAGTAGCTTTGGGAAAGAGAAACTAAGAAGTGATTTTCACTGTCGAAAGCCCTTGAGAGTTGGTGCTGCCAATGTGACAAGGTAACAGTTCCCTAGCAAAAAAAAGATTTAAAATTTTTTTTTGCATTGAAGTTCCCATTGTTTGGGACTAAGTTGCAGTCCCAAAGTCGTGCAATATTGTGTGGCCAAGATCATATCAATGAATAAAAGTATAATACATTCTTGTGATACTGGAGAGGACGCAGGCAGAAGTTGAGGACATGTCTCAACAAGAGCTGCTGAATTATTTGGAAATATTAGAGGACAAGCTTTTTTGTCAATGAAAAAGAGATTATTGTTACGCTTCCATTCTCCCATTCTACAAATGCTACATTCCAGCACTGCTGCCTGGTGTCTCTCTCTCTCTTCTTTGCCTGCTTAAGCCTCAAAACTGCCTGCAGCAGGAATCCTGGGCTGCAGTGGTATAAAGCAGTATATATTTATACATAATCCAAGTGGCCAGGGAGAGATGATAAAGTTAATGATTCATCCCTTGATGAGCTGGAGAAGATATGAACTGGCATATTGATTTTTAAATAAAGAATTCCCTCTATCAGCAATACAGGCTTGTACAAGCAGCTATCAAATACAATTCTCAGAATTGCTAAAGTGTCTTTGTAATACAAGTCCAACTGAAAAGTATTATTAAAACATGTACTCTTCTAAATTGTTTAGCCAGAAAATGCAACCATAGGTTCTGAATGCCTAAGGAAAAACATATGCACATGTTCAATTTCAAACAGTCTCAGAGATTAATTCTCTCTCCAATCATTTAAAAGGAAGGATGGACGGACGGAAGGAAGGAAGGAAGGAAGGAAGGAAGGAAGGAAGGAAGGAAGGAAGGAAGGAATCCTGACATGGTTAAGTGATATGCTCGTGGACAAGATCATTAGCATGTTTAAAGAACGATACAACTTCCACTGAGTTTCACAAAATTAGCTTAGAAGGTCTAAGCATCATTCTCAAACACAGGGAGTATGTGATCCTTGCGTACCTATGTAATTCATTAATAGTTCTTTGCATAGTATGCATAGTTTAGGCCAAAAATTAAAGACTATGGGTTTTGTTACTAAGGTTCTTTTTCCAACATTACTATCTAAAAACAATAATGAAGCAAACATTGCAAGACAAGCTAAATCATTGGCATTCCTGCAAACATAATAGCTAAATACTGATAATGATGCCACTATGGATTTCTATATTAAAAAAAAAAAAAAAAAAAAAACCAAACAAAACCCAAACCCTAAAATGTGGCTGGTTTGAAAACAACTTCGCAAGCATGTACTTGGCTCTTTTCTAGAGCATGCTGACGACTGTTGCTACAATTGCAAACAGAGCCAGGCCAAATTCAGGGCTGATTTATAGCTGACCTTTGGGTAATATAATTTATGCAACAAGAAAAAGAGTAGTTACAACTTCAAAAGCATCTATCAGCAACGCTACAAGGCACAGCAATCCCATTTGATATTACCTTTTACCCACTTCAATATGCACTTTGGCTTTTTGGTTCTCTTAACATATTGCTGTCATTGTGTTAACCCACTGTCCCCATAGCTCTTTGAGATGTGCTGGCTTATTGAAGATATTGTGGGGAAGGATATGACACAGGAGACCCATCTGCCTCTGCAACAGCAGGATAATCTAGAGTATCTAAAATGGCACTAAGTGGCTGTGTTGAAGCAAGTGGATTGACAAAGTCAACAGCAAAAGATCTACTGATCTCAAAATAGGTAAACTGTATTCTCACTGGATATTTCCAACATGTCATAAAACAGATTCTGACCTAAGGCATAAACCAGTCCTGCCCAGCCGCTATCTGGGCTACCATGGTGGCAGCATTATCTTTTGGAGCTGAATTTGAACCAGGGTTACTTTTATCATGCTGCTCGTTGCTGGTACCTAGGCCCACGCTGAAAGCCTACACCTTGGCCACTCCGTGTAGCACTTTCCAACTGGATACGTTCTGGTCATTTCATTTGCGCTCTGTTCAAATAGTGAGAGAAGAAAGGGGGTCTCATAAGGGTAGAGACTCAGTACAAAAACCATCAGAGACTCTCCTATTGCACAGTCCAACCCACAATCGGCAGGACAGGTTGTTTTTACAAGTTCATGTGTAACATGGCATTGGTTCCTTTCCTTCTTTTGCAGTTGCCATATTACAAATCCTGTCCCAAGCAGCAACTGGACACAAAGTTGAATGATTTGAACATTTTGAAGCCTGAAAAATAAATAAGCCTGGGCCCTGCATTCCTGAGTTTTAATAACTTTAGATACTTATTGTGTAGCAACTACCATCCATGTAACAGCCTGAGAGATATTGCTCGATCTCAAGGACCCTAGTCTTTAGAAACATTAAGATCTAGATCCTTCCAGTTTTATCAATATTTCCTTTGAGAAGGGGGAAAGGTAGCTTTGGGTTTTTCAGTGGTTGATTTGTTTTCTGAAGTGAGGGAAATATTATTTTCCACACCAGTTCACCAAGGTCTGTTTGTAGTATAGAAGACAACCCCTCTAATTACATGGTTTATATTTTTCTAAGATTCTAAGACAATTTACTTCTGCAGAAAACTGTATCTTTAAATTGTGAAAATCACTCCATAAATACTGAGTTAGAACAGTCAAGGTCTGATACCTTATCTGTGCTTTTACTGTGTACAAGGTCACATCATCAGCATGTAGATGTACAGAATATTTCATGAACTATACAGCGTCGACAGGTCATTAATAAAAACTGCAAAAGTAAAAGCCCTCTAATTAGCTCCTGAGGTAACTTCACATGTAACATTTTCACCTTAGATTCAACACCATTAAACAAAATGACTAGTGTTTGCTCTCTAATGTAGCCAGAGAACCATTCTACTGTAGTTAAACTCAGCCAAATTGAGGGAAACTTAGATAGCAATATGTTGTGATTTATTGGATCAAAGGCCACTGTCAAATCAATACAGATAGTTCCAGCATAAAAAATTATAATGTATGTCTATAACAATATCAAGGTTACCTTGAAAAGAGCAATCTAGCAGGCCAAAAACATGACTAAAATAGGGTCAATACATTATCTTTGAAAGGAATGCTCATTAATTTTCGAGCAATTGGGAGAAAACAGAGAAAACACAAATAGGTTATAATTAGGACAGTACAACAGGGTTACTATAGCATCATTTCAAATGGTCGGTTATCTCATATTAGAAAGTAGATATTATAATAAAGATGCAGAGCTTAGAGGAGGTATTTAAAGAAACGCATGGTAATGTTCCCAATGGCTAGCGCACTCACTAGAAGGCGGACTGAGAGCAAAGAGGCCACTTTTTTGTGGACTCAGTTTCTCCACTGCAGTACAGGTGACTGAAGGGACATTTTCATGAGCATTTTGTGCAGCAAGGTAAAGCTACATACACAGGCGTTACCAGATGCAACAGGAATCTTGAAGGCAAAATAGCAGATTAAACCATCAACTCTTTCTCCTTATTAAAAAAAAAAACCCAACGCTTTTCACATGGGAAGGGAGGAATGCAAGCTTAACTGAGTGACACTGGCTGTGTTGAAAAGGAGTAAATTCCTCTTCCCACATTAACTGCTTGTGATTAGGAACAGCTTCCTAATCAGAAATGAACTGCTCTGAGGTCTCCAAGACTGCACCTCTGCTAGGAATAAAACAGGGCAAAGGTATGTTCAAAACATCAACAGGCAACATGCTTTGTTGTTAGCATGCTCCCTGCCACAGCTGTGGCCCACTAGCACATCCCATTTGATACCTAGGTACACATCATGGGGTAGCATGTGGAAGGACTAATTCCTATAGGGATCATGGCTTGTTTTATTTAACAGTATAGATCCGGCCCTTGAGTCCAATCAAGAGAAGTGGACAGACCAACAACATATTCTCTGTGTGTAGCAGGGACAACTCTCTACTGCAAATAGTATGTTTGGTAAATGTCACCTTTTCTTCTATTTGCAAATTGCCACTGACTCTTTTTTCATTAATGTGTTTGCTATTTGATCCTGTCTGATGAATAGGTTGGGGGAAAGTATATTTCAGTCTATATTCTGGGGGCTTTTTGGTGAGCCTGTTACATTTTACTGTTTGCTATTTGATGTTTTTAGTGGTTGGTCACCCAAAATACATTTGCATTGCTTCTGCTTTCTGGATTACTTGAGAGACATTAATGAAAATTTGAGATGGCCAAACTAATCCAACCATGAAGAGATTAGCATGCACTCCCATTAATTACATTCTGTAACCATCTTGTAACCTTAAAGTCCTTAGTGTAAAAGGTATACAAGGCCTTTTATATCAGTATCTAAATTTGAATGATATGGTGACAATTTAAAACAACTGGAATTTATTTTAAAGCCAGTTAAAAACCTGATAACTTACTTCACCCTGATATAAAGGAGATATTAAAACCGAAATTAATTAATTTCTGTCAGTTTATAAAAGCAATACATTTTGACACCTTTCCATCAGATAACTTGAACAACGTGAAGTTTTATGGTTTTTAAATCTCATAATCCTTCTAAAATTTAACATAAAAAAAGCTCAGGTCCAATGTTTTTACATTCCTTACAGACAAACAGTTGCCAGTCTTTAACTGAGACTCTCTCTAAAATCACACCCCAACTGCTCCTCCTGTCACCCCTCATATTCAAGATAGGTCATTTCCACAGAGGAATTGTGGCCTTGAACATGGAGCAAACAAATGGGCAGAGCTGAAGGTATGGGAACCTCAGGCCTTATCCAGGTTCTCATACTGCTAGCCATTCACCATGAGGCAAAATAGATGAAGGAACAGAAAGGACAAAATGTCTTTTATGTCAGTGACTTCATGACAGTGAAGCAAATCTATTGAACATCTGAAGAGTTTTTCAAAGGCCGCAGAGTCATTGCTTGGTCTGAGACAAAGTACAGTAATGGAGAGTATATTCTCAGAAATCATTCTTCAGTGGCCCATAGAGGGTTCACTGCAAGACCTAATGGATCTTTAGCCAACTGTCCTGTGATTTCTTTCTACTGAGGCTCAATAACTTTCTTAACAAGTTCTTTGTACAACTACATATGAAGCTGGTACTGGCTGTTTTGTTGTGGTTTTTTTTTTCCAAGTCAATTGCCCCAAATATACTGAAATAAATTACCACTACCACTGTGGTTGTAACCATAGTTCCTAAGTAGAAGTTTGCAATAATATCCCAAGAGAGTGCTGGTCCTGAGCACTCAGGCTGTGTCTAGAAGTTAGTAGAACTTCTTCCTACTCTATGATGGACCTGACAGGTAGCAGTCTTTGTCTTATGTTCCCCAGTCTGTAAATTAATAACAAAAATATAACCCATCTACATAAAATGCTTTCAGATCTACTGTTGGAAACAGCTATATTTCACTCTTGCCTCCATATGATTGGACAAAAACAAAGTAAAATTTGTATTTATTGCTACTTGTTTCGCCTAAGTAGGAAACATGCAATAAAAGCACTATAAGAGAAACTCCTTATGGTGTTAGTTGAAACAGTTGAACATTATCCAGATATCACTGAACAATTACCTTCCCACGTCTGAATGAGATACATAGAAATAAATAAAAATATTAGATGAGGAATATGTTAAGAACACAGACAATAAAAAGTAAAAGCATGTGTTGGCAAGAAATTATTTCTGCATTATTACAGTATTAACTTATTAGTCATATTAACAATTTTCTATTACATTTATTGTCATGAGTCCCATGCTGATTCAGTTGTCAGTATTGTCTGTGGCAGTTGTAAGAAATTACTAACATCCACAAATAACAGTAGAAAGTTAGTGGATAACTTTTACTTTAAATTGAGAGATGATAGGATTTAATAGCTCCTACTTGACATGCTGAACTCTGTTCTTACTAAACTTAATTTATATAACAACTAATGTAGAGATAGTGGCAAAAATTTTTCAACAAGCCGATGAGTAAGGGTATACCCTGCAGGCAGCTCCCATTCGTGTGCTTATCCAAACTGAGGTCCATACTTCCACATCTTCATGACCATGGCTACCATTCCAGACTCAGAATGGGTGTATTTGTCTACACAAGGACAAGCTCCAAGGTACCACCAATGAACACAATATAACTCATGACCTCACCAGATGGTCAGCCATGGTTTCTGTCTCCAGAAATTGCTAATCTGTATAAATTTTACGGAGGGGGAAAGGCTTATAAGTTTTAGCATATCAATCAGCCCTATTTCATTTAATGTTTTGCAGACATGTTTTGATTTTGGGGGTTGACTAATGAATATACACCTGTATTTACTCCAAAATTTGTAGCTGAATGTTATTTAATAGGCACATCTAATACTTTCTATTCAAATGAACATGCTCTTCTATAAAAATAAACTAAATGTCAACTCAAAAGGTGATTTAAAAGGTTGTTAAATTGTACATTGTTAGTGAAGAAATAGAGACATGCACTAGAACTATATTCTCTTCCATTGAACAGCTTTTTTACCTTCTGAAGCTACTGAGATCTAAGGATCCTCAGTTGGATGGTTTAAGACATTCTTGCATGCTGTTTTTTCAGTTGTTTAAACTGGACATGTTGATTGCCAGGGCTCTCATTTCTGTTTTAACTGCTCATAGAAGAATAATCTTTAATGCAAATATAATTCTGAGCAAAATTAGAAGACAATCAAAAAACATCTACGAGTGGTCCATTCAACAGCTTGCATTACTCTTCCCAGCAGAAGACACATTTGACAATGAACACAAAATCTCATAGGTGGAGATGATTACAGAAAGTGTCTATGGATTTGAAAGGATTTGAGCAAGAAAAATGTGTGCCACAATGAGATTTAGCAACAGAAGGCAGCAAACCAAATGGCAACAGGTTAGGTAGAAAAGAAGCTAAACCAGTTTCATCTCAGCTGGCATTTTGTTCCTTTTTACTAGTTTATAGCTGAAGGCAAAGTATTGCAGTTATTGAACACCAGGGTGCCAATTCTCTTTGGAGGAGCTGAGCCCAAGTAAAGAACAAGGCATTTGATCCAACAGAAATACACAAATAAAGAACTACACTATAATATATGTAAGAAAATATTGTGTTGCTTTCTTCACCTAAATCTAAGCCTTCACAGAAATCTGATGATCTTATAGATTAAGATCTCAGCAGAAATGTAATAAAATTACAATAAAGGTTATGTATCAATAAGGTGTCAGTTGTACATAGGGATGAAGTATTCTAGTCATAATTAAATTTCAAATCTAATTATAATTTGAGGAGTCCTTTTAATTACATTGCAGTATTTTGCTTTTGTAGGAAGAGATGATTGCTATAGCATCTTTTATCTATAATTTTCTTTTAATTAAAAAATGTAAATAAATCAAAGCCACCTACTTAAAATATTTACATCTTAAAGGAAAACAAACAAAAAATGCAGGAATTTCTCCATCCAGGTCTTATCTGATGAATCACTAGATGTACTTCTTTTTTTCTAATGAAGTGGTGAGTTTTACATCATTACTTATTTCTTTCACATAACCAGAAATGGCCAAATTACTTTGCCCAAAGGAGAATAAAGCTTCCTCTAAGCAAAGACTGTTAGACAGACAAGATATAAAACCTCTTCTTTAAAAGATATTAGGACTGTAGGACATCCTTTGAAAAGCTGCTGGATGCTTCCCTACATTGCACTCCTCCAGCCAGTCCCAGCAGACTCAACTGTTCAACAGCATAGCAATTTTGGGTGCCTCTGCTTATTAGTACTTACAAGCCTCTTTGTGCTTACATTTCTTTGTTCTCTCTGTGTTTCTTTGAAGCACTTAGTCACGGTCAGTTTATATCACCTGCCTGTGTGCTAACTCTGTGTGTTGGTTCGAGCAGTTCCTTTTTCCCCCTACCATTTAAGCTTCCTGATATGATGGTAAGAAAAATCTTTCTTCTGGGCCTTCATTTTTCTAAGCAAAACAGGCAAGTGTCTCTTAAGACAGAGTCTCATTTTGCCTGGGCACCTCCTCCAGTTTGAGATAATCCTTCCAGAATTTCACCAGAGAGAGTAAAGTATTCCAGGTGGATGCCCCAGGGCTTCTGCAGTGGCATAAGCCCTTTGCTGTTCCTATGGCAAATACCTCTCTTACTACATATTAAGGCCCAGTTTTGCCTTTTCCATAAAATCCTCATATAGGTGGCTTGTCATCCATAATAATTTTCAGGTGACAGCTAGGACTCCCTGTATGATCATGCATTTTCTTGTGTTCAGATTTATTCCAATCCCACTACATAACTCCTTATGATCTACTACTTCTGCTTCTGTAAAATATTTCTGCAGTTCTTTTTGTTTCCATCAACAAGTTTCATTGCAACTTTTTATACCAAAATTATTTAATCAAATCAACCCAACACTTGTAGAAGAACTCCATTAATAATGTCTTTCAACCTTTACCTCTCCTTTGTGTTTCTGCTGCAGTAAATTCCTCACTCGGTTGTTTTAATCTGCTGTAGTAGATTCCTTACTTGGTTGTGTTAATATACTGTTCTTTAGTTTCTCTTCCTTTCTGTAATTGAAAAAATTATTCAAAAATTTTAATGATGCATTAACTACTTACTGCAGTACTACATCAGTCCAGATAGATTGAATATACCACTTCTTCTTTGCTTGGTAGGCCAGCTATTTTATGAAAGAAAGTTATTAGTTTAGTCTGGCATAATCTATTTTTTGTTAACTCAGTTTGTACTCATCTCATTTTCTACTGATCCTTCATCTTTATTCTACAAACTTTGCTTTAAAGCCTGACTCACAGCTGATGTCAGACAACTAGGCTTATAATTACCTAGATACTGTTTTTCTTACTCTTAAATATATATGTATATTGCAAATATGTATGTAAATAGATACGTGTATACACTTGTGTGTATATACATATATAGTTATTCTCTTTTCACACAGTACTGTCCTGATTTGGCAGCTGTTTCTGCCACAACTCATGAGAAATCAGATGCCACTTCTTTAGAGTACTGGAGTGGAAGCTATCTGGTACTCCAAGACTTGAACAGGTTAAATTTTTTGAGCCTTATTACCTTCCATGTGATAATCTTCATTTTCATTTCCATACCTTTGCTCCTATTAGTTGACCATAGTTCCATATTAAATAGTATTATGTTAATGGCAAAGAAAAACTTTTTATCTTCCTTTTGGGGCCTTTACACCATTTGACATCTCTATCCCATCCTACCGTAGAGCAACAGTTTTTTCTTTTCTTATTCCCTTCCTATTTATAAGCCTGGGTAAAAAAAACCCTACTTATTTTAATATACTGTAGCTTTACTACTGGCAATTCTTGCTTTACCAATATAACTCCTGACCTTTAAGACATAGTTTTCATTGCTGTTCATTCCTGTCTTTCACTCCTCTTAGGTTGTGTGCTCATTTCTTCTGGACAGGTAGTTTAGGCACATTTTTTTGTCAGATAATCTTCCCTTTTTGCTGAGATACAAATTCTTAACAGCTTTTGAAATATGGATTAAATTCTAAATTTCTTTTGCATTTAAACCCGTAGTTTCTCAGCCCAACCGATTTCAAAAGCTACATTTATTAGAGTTTGTCTTTTTGAGCAGAACCTTTGAACATTCACTTATTCTGTCATTTAATTTAAATTCTATCAACTCACAGTTGCTCTTTGCAAGGGTGATTTTCTACTATCCTGATCCCCTCAAAACTAAATTAGTACTGATTCTCAGGTGTTGAGTGAATTTTGTTGAAAGAAACAATCTTTCACCCATTATATTCTGTCATAACTAACCTTTATATATAAATATAAACACCACTTTGGAAAGGATTGGGCGCAGAAATTAAATACTTCCTTTAAATTCAAGTACACTACTAACATGTTTTCAACTAGTCATACAGGTGAGTTATTCCTGGATAAATACAGTCTTGTGGACTGGACCAAACCAATTAATTAAACTCTTACTGAATTTGCAAAAATGTGTGATAAAAAAAGTGTGAGCATTTGATATTACATACAGACAGGTCCTTGGATTATTCAGAATTCATAAAATGTGATCGGATCCTTATCCATAAATTTTCTTAATCAGTAATAGTAATGGAGATTGCTTTCTCATTTCCATCTGTAATCTCAGTGCAAGTGAAGAACAGTGGCTGGTGAAGAACATGTATTTGCACTATTTAATCTATACATTTGTTAGCAGGAGAGCGGGGAGGAAGCTCTGGATCTCTTCCTGACACTGACAACTCTCCTGATGTATGGGGCAGGATGGTTGTAAGGAGGTGGGCAGAGAGGGCGGACACCATAATCCACATTAAACTGTGTATACTCAGAAACTTGAGAGTCACCACTACATATCAGCTGTCATACAGAGATTTCTCAGGCTGTGGGTATACAACCACTTTAACAATGTCTGTGACACAACATTAATGCTCCCTAGCTACTCGCTGCCTTTATTCTTCTGGTGATGACCAACCCCTCAGCAGACCTGATGGTAGAGAATCTATGAACACTTCTCATTTATTTCAGCACAGAATTAGACAGATCAGATTAATCTGATGATGAAGACACTTCAAGCTGACCTTGCTGAGTCTGCACTGGGGCTGATCGGGGCGCGTTCACACATTGGCTTCTCCAGACAAGATTGCAAAAGTGAGAGCTCACAGCTGGTAGGCAGCCTCCCAAGCAGCTGGGAAGCCCATAACATATTCACCACACAGATGTTTGCAAAATGAGTATCTACAGCTTTATTTTCCAGAGGAATCAACCACAAACTGCAGAGGGTCTGGGGTGAGTATCATCCAGGCTATGCCCCTTCTCTGTAGGTTTGACCCTCAAATGTGGGATTCCTCACATGCTAAATGAGAGGGAGGACAAAAGTATCTGTACATCTTGATGCTCCACCTAATCCCTGGACTTCAACAGATACATGCTCCACACTCCAGGGAAATGCAAAACAACTCTAAGTAGCTGGTTTAGCAGCCAGCAGTCGCTGGGGTACAGCAGCACTCCAGGCTTGGCTTTTTCCCTCAGACTTTTTATCTGAAATTACAAGAGTGTAACTTACACTGGATAACTGCAGTGTTCCATTCAGATAAATGAAATTATGGGCTCAATACCTATTAGCATTACCTAACAAAATCTTAATTAGGCTCAAATTGCAAATACTGTTAAAGTTCATGTTAACACACCGAGTGACTATCACCAGACAACTTATTTTAATCAATGTCCCAACTTTCCTGTTAACAGTTTTGGGTTGCTGGCTTTTACCTTTAACTTTAGCACTAACATTTTCTAATGTTCAAGTCTACTTTATGTATCTAATGCAACATTATAATGTCATTGTGCATCAATGGTCTATGAAGAACCTTAAGATTATTTTAATAAAGTTCTTAACTGGAACTCTTTGAGTGAAACTTTTGTAACAATATGTGAAAATGATGTTTTCACATCAACAGAAAGAGATTATAGATTGGCATTCATATGCAGTATGTGCTTTGAACACATTTCTGAAGCACTCATAAACCACTGGATCACATGAGGACTTCAAAAACTTTTCCCATCTTGAATCATCCATAACACCCTTGTATTTACAAAGTCATCCACAACCAGCAAAAGCTGCAATAGGTATGTAACAGAATGAATAGATGTGCAACTGCAGTAAATGTATAACAGAATGAAAAGAGCCAAATAACACAAATATTTGACTTCTACATTTTGTATATGTTGATACCATTGGGCTTTGGACGGAGAAAGGATGTCAAATGCGGTGTTTATAGGTCAGATTACTCAGTTTTTCGAAAAGTCCAAATATCTGACTCTGCATTACTCCCTCTTCTAGAAGCAGCTTGCTGATGGTGTCAGACCTGAATACAGCGCCACAGGAAAAAAAAATATCACAATTATTTTCTCACTGGATGCAGCTGAAGCAGTTGTCATTGCTGTCAGATGTACCAGCCACCAAGGAGCCTGTAAGGTACATGCTTCTCACCCACACCAGCTCACAGGAAAATGCCATAATCTTCCTTTTACTTCTGCACATGGAGAAGGGGCAAAGCCAGGGCCCTTTCTCCTGGTGCAACCACAGTGGAGGCGACCTCCTGCAGAGGTAAGGGACATAGATGGGGAGGGATGATGTTTTGCTGCCATGGCCACATCCAGCCAAGCTGCTCAGTCAGAGTCCTGAAGCTAACGGAGTCAGACAGACATTTAACAGTACCACAGTCACTATCCCACTGAGCTGAGTGAATACTATTGCTATAAACATTTTAATGGATGGTTTATGGTCCAAATGATTCTAAGCGGGATTCTTTAAAATCATGCTGCGCTGGTGTCACTTCCTCTTAGAAAAAGTCCTCCTAAGATTTCACGTGACTTCAGTAGGAGTGGAATTAGGTGCCATCTTTATGGACCTGAGCTGGCTTTCTTCCCCCCCACACCCCCCCTTTTTTTTTTTTTTTATTTTCTGGTTTACTTTGGATTTCTTTTAATGTGACTTTTTTTGACCAGAGAAATAGTTACTGTAATGCTCTTTTGCAACTTGGCTCTAGCCAGTGTCTCTAGGTGATCACAAAAGCTTAAGTTATTTTGCAATAACTCCCATCCCGATGTACAGTACAAGCACAGCCCTTTTGCAGAGGAGCTCAGGAATTTCCTACGCTAATTGTACCCCCGCCAGTTGCCTATTTCCCTGCAGCAGCACAAGCCAGACTTTCTTACAGGCTGTTAATATTTTCCACTCCAGTACTCAGTGCCAAATTCTCCCACGGTTTGCTACAAGTTTCCTGACAAGATACGCTTTTAGCATGACGTACAGGGGATTCACACGAGCAGCCAAGGCCGGGTCCCACCACCCCACCAGCTGGCACCAGAGGAGGGCCCAGGAAGCCAAGTGGGCCCCGGCCTCCTCAGCCTTCCCAGCGAAACCCCTGGCCATGGCAGGCTTGCACCAGTGGGGCTGAAAGCCGAGGGCTGCCCGCTGCAGCCACGCCGCCGCCCTCCCCGAGGTGCGCGGTTTCCCGGGGAAAGCAGAGACGGGTGCCGCCGGCAGCCGGGGAGAGCTGGGGCACGGCTCTAGGCGAGCAGCGATGACTAAGCCACGCCAGGCTCGGCGGAGCCCTGGGGACGGCGTGACTCAGAGGCACACCTCTGCCTCCCGTCCGTCCCCCACGTCCTCCGGCACAAAGGGGGCGAGCCACAAACCGCGACACGCCCCCGCAGCTCCTGGAGCGGGCACACACCGCTGCAGGATGTCTGCGCTCAGAAATCCCTCCCTGGCCTCCTCTGCACACGACTGGAGCTGCTGCGGGGTGGGACACAGGCCAGCCCGGGGAGGCGACGGCCCTGCCCTCGGGGGCTGCCGAAAAGAGAGCTCAGAGCTGCCCCCGCCAAGGGAGCCACGCGGTTCAAAACTGACCTGGCAGGAGCAAGGAGACAGCAGAAACTGTGTCTGTGCTGGCCAGGAGACAGAGAAAGGGACAAGTTGTGGCTGGTGCTTGAGAGAAAAATAGGCCTGATGGTGCACCAGTTGGGGGGGGGCTGAGACTGATGCTCTGCAAGAACTGTATGGCCGCCAATAAAGGGGACAGGAAGTATGAGTCACCAGAGTCCACTCATTCTTACTGTAACACAGAGGAAAAAGGAAAAAAAGCCCAAAATACGGTTTTGCAAGTTGCGTTATTATCTTTCCAAGGAGGCTGACAAAATCAGTGATTTGCTCAGCTGTCAGCACGAGGCAGAAGCTGGGTGCAGTTGCAGGAGCCGAGGGGTTGGCAGAGGGTGACCTGCCGCCTTTGCCCTGCCCATGAGCATGGCAAACATGGCATGATGAGACACAGCCACGACCACACCGCTCCACACAACAGAGCTCAGCCACTGCCACCAGCCTTGAAGTCCCAAGCTCCAGGGAAGGGTGGCAAAGACAAGCGGGGACATCCCCAGGAAGGACATAAGCTTTGCTGACAATGCTTTGGATGTTGCAAAACTTCAAACTCTGATTCCTGGAGTCAGGGGATGATATGAAAACCTATACTTTAGGTTTCTTATATGTTAGATTTTTAGCCCTAAAAAGACTGAAAGGCTACAATTGCAATCTACAAGTATGTTGAAAGATACACACAGAAAAGACAAATACACAAACATTCCAAGCTAACCAGTGCTGTAAAAGTTCATGACTTTCTTAACTGGCCTTGAAATTTTTAGGTGGGTCAGTTTCTAATTCTGACTTGCAGCTCTTTAATTGCCAGAGTTGGTGATACAACATACCAAAAAAAACCCTCAGAGAAAGCTGTAGCACAGATTTCCCTCATTCTTCTGCTAGTAAAGAGTGTGTTCATTTTTATAAAAAGCAGTAAGAAAAAAAAGCACATCATGATGAAAGCAATAAGTTTACAACAATGCATGTGCATTTTCCTCATTTTCTTCTGTCACCTGGCCCCAGGGGTGCTCATGCACACACACACACATCGTGCCCCTGAAGCAGGGAGTCTTGCCTATTCCCCTGCAGATCCAAGCCAGGACTGTGGGGGTCCATAAGATCTGCGTTTAAGTGGGAGAAAACAAGCTCCTGGAACCATGGTACACCCCACCTCTCATACAGAAGTAGCCAAGAGGAATCACTCAGTAGGTAATGCATACAGTTTGTTGCACTTTTCAAAAAAAATACATATTTCTTTCTGTATCCTGGATGCAGCCTAATCACAGCCTAATCAACACAGAGCTGTTTCCCGGTCTGCCGCAGCTTGCTTCGTTCAGTAGTTCCCACAATACGATAAGTGTCGGTTTATCTTTGCTGGATACAACTCTCTCAGTCTCCTGCACTTTGCTCTCTGCTCACAGATCTTTTTCCCAGACAGCTACTATTTTCCATGCAGAAGCAGCCACAGTCTCTCAAACATACGATTTTTCCCAGCACCATTGTCTCTGTGTTTGTTGCTGCTTTGGAAGGGCATAGCTTTTCCCCACTTGCTGATTTCCCTCCAGTCTTCCAGACATCATCTCACATAATTTTGCCACAGCTTTACTGCCTGATCACTTGCTACACCACTTGTAGCTTTTTTCCTGAGCTGCTCCACAGAGATTCTGTGCTTCATTTCTGTACACGTCTTTCAGAGTCAACTTTTTTCCCTTGTACTCTACCAGCCAAAGATTATCCTTATAAAGCAATGTAAAACACACCATTAAAAGGCCTCCTTGCCATAGTGTTCCCAGTTATTTTAGCTTTAGGCTTCTGTCCTGGGTTACTATAATATTTTTTTAAGTTCATTTTTCCAAGATCGAGTCCAAAAATATCTGATCTGACAGGCTCTGGTAGAACACTGTAGAAATACCTCCTCAAAAGCTCAGGAGTATCTGCATGATTTACAGCTTTTGTTCCCTGTTTAGTTCAAAGTTTGGAAATGCTTAGATCTAAGCATTTGACCCCAGTTGTTTTTTCTAATTTGGTTGACAGCCCTTTTATGGCAGAGACCTGCCATCTTCTCAGTGCAAAAACTCACGCTTTAAAGAATTGACAGGTAATGACACCCACAGAAATCAGGTTACTCAGCACACAGAAATAATTAAGGAGTAGAACATGGGAGCAATGTTTGGGTCTGGGCAATAACTACTTCAGGCCCCTAAAGAAAGATGTGCTAGCATGAAGATGGACTGATAGCTGGAGCTGAGAAGTAGTAAGGTTACCTAGACTGTGCAATAGAAAGTTTTACAAGACCCCGAGCCAAACTGAGCACCAGAAGTGATGTGGATGCATTGGAATGGTGTGGTGTAAAGCTAATTAACATTGCTACTGGTAATGTTGCTTTCCAAAATGCTATGCACCGAGCCGTATCGGTGTGCTGCTTCTAGTTCTGCTACTCTGAAACTGTGCACCATGTCCCCAAGCTCTCTAGCTGCTGAGCTCCTCAGATCAAGTTTAGACACTTAATAGATTCACTTAGTTAATAGTTAATTAAGGACAATAAATTGTCTCTGCTCATGAAGTAGAACTGGAGAAACAGTTGGGGGAACAGGGGATGGCAAAGATGGAATGAACTGAAATGACACATGAATATTTTTTTTCTCAGGAATAAAGCTTGTTTTTATGAAGCAGAAATGAGGAAGGTGGAGATACAATGTCATTTCATGAAGGGACTGAAATAGAAAACAGGGCTCTGGGCAACTGGCAACATCTTCATCTTTGAGCTATTAGGGTATTGGTCTTAGAAGGGAAGAAGCATTCAACAAGACCTATAATATATTTCAGTAACATGCAACAAAACCTATTAAGCTCCATTAATGAGCAATCTCTAGAGTGAGAATGACCTGGTGTCAGGTTATGGCCAAGGATTTTATTGGACTGTAGGATCATTGAAGAACATACTTAAATCTTGATTAATTTTTTTAACTCAATGTGTGGACTCTTTCTTTTGGCAAATGTAGATTGTGTCTCTGAATAGGCAATATGACATATTTATGTGTGAGATTATCAATTGCTGTGTGATGAGTGATTAAATCTATATGTTCAAAACCTAATTGACTTTCACTGACTATTTTCGATTTAAAGAAACCCATGCTTATATGGAAAGCATAAATCATCAGCCCATTCTTAAAAGGGAATGATTGCAGAATAATAATTTGTAATAGCAAAATTAATATCAGTTATTCTTCCTGTAAGAACAGTTCCTGCATACACTAAAATATGAATCTGAAAGAAGTAATAACTAAGTAAGATTATATGTTCTTTTACTTGTGACTGTGTTTGCAAAGACTCAGACGCTAGCATATATGAAAGGGGCAAAAGCTTTCTATAGTCTCATCTAGCTACACTTCTGACAATGCAAGTAGTACTAACCTTGAAATTTTGCAACTAGCTACACTAAATTCAACATTGTGTTGGTTCACTACCAGTTCACTAACTCAGCTGGAATTGGAGCAAGACTGCAAGAGGCAGAGAATCCAACAAAAAGCTCTGAATGGGTAAAATAATGCAACAAAGTCCAAGAGAGCAAACTAAATTCCTTGTTTGCAGAGCAACAGATAAAACAGATGCATGTATAGATAATTCACTAGCATAATTTTTGCTCTTGCTATTAAGATTAAAAAATACTTTAGGTTGACCAGATATTTAGCACAGAAATTTCTGAATGTTGAGAGAGCTGTGGGGTTTTTGCCAAGGACAGGTGATGCAAAAGACCTAACACAAACCAAGCCACCTACTGAGAGTTTCTGCTTACGGCTAGGAGTCAAAGGGACTGTCCTTACAGTAGGTTTAATCATTTCACTGTCTCATTTGTCATTTTCCTCAATTTCAATCCTTACGGTTTTGAAGGAAAGCTTGAAAACAAGAGCTATTTATATAAGATTTTGCCACATTCCCATATACAGAGAGCCCTAAACAATTGTGCAAATGTCCTTGTGAACCTCACATGGATATTATCTACAAGACTTGGGTGATCTCCACCAGTGTTTTCATAGCAGAAGACCTTGGCAGGGAAGAAGATAAAAGTGGAGCAGGCCTGACAAGCAACCGGCTATCAGAATATACATCTAAAATCTCAAAAGAGAGGATTCTATTTGTGACAGATGATTGCAATGCAGGGATAAGAGCACTGAGAGGAGCAACACCTCACTTCTGCATACTAGAAACCCTAGATATCTGTTGGTCCTGTCTCTCTCCTGCTACCCACCACTTACCCCAGTGCTTCACAAGAGGGAAGAAGGTAGATGAATAATCCCGGCCTGCTCTTGCAGGAAACCTTCCCATGTAACATAAATGATCACAGCAGCAGAGGGGTTGGGCTATGCAGCATGGTGAGCCCAAGTACATCCTCTATCTCAAACAGCCTAAATGACTATAAATTACCACAGACAAAGCCTGTGGTCATTATTTAGTTCCCCCTTCAAGTACTTCCCTTGACTTGAAGGAGGGAAGTACTCATGTTAATGGAAGGTCTCTGAGAGGAGAATATACCTCCTTGGCTTGTTATGATCATACCAGACACTAACTTGGCAAATATGTTCCCAAACTTGAACAGCTACCTTTAGCAATAGAAAAGTACAGCCAAGAACCATGTTGGCTTAAGAAATGAGTATGTTCACATAAAGTAAAAACTGACCTAAACTAGATCATGATAATCTCTGAGATTTGTTAAAAAAAAAAAAAAAAAAAAAAAAAAAATTGGTTTTCTATGTCTCTGCATTTCAACACTCATGTAGAGACTGCAGTTATACATTCCTTGGAAATGCAAATTAGACAACAGTGCCTGATTTTGCCTGGCACAAGGAAGGGAAGCGCTAAAATATTTTGTGATGGGTCTGAGCCAGAAGTCTAGAAGACTAGATTTAAAGCTAGAGATTTAGATCGATCTTAAAAAGAAAAGCTATTGTCACAGATTTCTATTCCACTGAATTCAGGACATACTGAAATCTCCTGACATCCAATATTCTCTTGAGATTTTCTACCTCCCAGTTTCCATTGAGTTTGTACAAAAACACTACCTCATTTCATGGCTAATTTTGAAAACTTGCATAAGAAATATGAGACCAAGCCACAAAGTATGGATAGTGATCTGTACTTTTTGTAAGTTTGCAGGGGGTGTTAGGATCACAATTGCTCTACTTCAAAAAACTCCCACTAGGTCTGAACTGAAAAATAAAACAAGGCTTGTCTGCAAACACTGGAACAAACTCTGATCCCAGTTATGTCCAACAAAATAATGGGGGGGTGTAATTGGCCTGTTTTCCTCTTCTTCCTGGGACTACTTAATAGATATGCATCTATTCTGTCACTGAACATTTGTAAATTAATGTCCATCCATTTTGTAATGCTTTTCTAGCACTGCCCTGTACTTTTACGTCAACATACATATTTCTATTCAAGAGATCATTACTATTATTTTAAAACAGATGGTTTGAACATAATCCACATAAATAGTAGATTGGCACTGCCAGTCATGATGGCATGTGTAGAAAAGAGCTGGCTGATGCAACAATATTTAAAGATTAGCAGTCTGGGACACTACAAATGACAGTGTCTCTTGCCACTGAACCTAATGCTTGTGCTATGGCATTCAAATAAAGGCACAGCAGTCATCATGCCAAAAGAACTTATAAACTCACAGATTTAAAAAAGAGTTAAGTTTTACTGTAGGTATCTGCTGAAAACAGCGGGGGGTGGCATAGACCCCTCTGTAGAAAGGAGGTATGAAACTCACAGTCCTTCCTGTCCTTGTGTTGGCATCAACAGATGAAGGGCTTACAAAAATCTGTGCCCTGGCCACTTCTGTGAACGTGCCAGGCATAGCTTTGGCTTTTTCTCTGGGACACTAGGAAATTACCATTAATATAAAATATATAACTGTTTAAAATTACCTATAATCAGTGTCCAGTAGAACCTGTGAAACCACTGCATATTTTAGAAGCACTCTCGGTGTATGTGTGCCCTGCAGCTGACCCTACAGCAGCTGTAACTATCTCACATTGCAGCTGATCAGGAGGAATGCGACATCACTCCAAGCCGTCAGTTATGTCTGTGACACTTCATCAAAATACCCACTTAATAGCCCACATCTCTGCTGTCTGGCCAGTTTATGCCCTCTGCTTGTGTGCCATGCTGACTCATTTCCCATTCCTAAACTTATGCATATTCATAGAATCATAGAACAGCTTGGGTTGGAAGGGACCTTAAAGATCATCTAGTTCCAACCTCCCCTGCCATGGGCAGGGACATCTTCCACTAGACCAGGTTGCTCAAAGCACCGTCCAACCTTCCCTTGAACACTTCCAGGGAGAAGTCATCCACAACTTCCCTGGGCAACCTGTTCAGTGCCTCACTGCCCTCATAATGAAAAATTTCTTCCTTATACCCAATCTAAATCTACCCTCTTTCAGTTTAAAGACATTACCCCATGCCTTGGGTCTGGCTTGCTTGCAGGCATGTTAGAACTTCTTGATCAACATAGGTCCAAACTTCTCCTAGCTACACGAGCATCTAGGAACTGTATGTATTTGTCATTAGGTAGTGGATACACATGGGTCCTTATCTGGGCTCCAAGGGTAACATTCTTATTGAGGTCAGGGAGGAGAACTGAGACCCATGTGACACCCCATAAAGACTAAGAAACAGTACAAATAGCAAGGCTGTAAGTGTGGTTTCCATTGCTGGTTAAAGGGAGGGAATAATGCGATAGTTCAAACAACGGATCTATTAATAATAAAGGACACATTTTAAATTTCAGTAGCTAGTTGAAAGACTGAAAGCTTCATGGGCACGACCAACACTTTGAGGGTTTACACATGATGCACATTCACAAGTCATGAAGTCTGCCCACAACGCTTGTTTAACCACATGACACTTCAGTAGAACAGCCAGCCACATGTTCAAACTGCCACTGCTGCCTTCCCTGACATGCACTGACATGCCTCAGAGGTACTGAGGGGGTTTATCCAGGACCCAGCCAAAAAAAAAGAAAAACAAGAGAGAAATTCATTGAAGACTTAGCTTGCAGACTCCTAAAACCATTACAGCATAAGTGGAAATGTAAAGCAACTTCTTGCACAAGCTGTAACACACCAACAGAAAAACCACTTAAAACATCTTCAAACTATCAAAGTCAGAGATGATTTGATAGAACCCCTCACAAATCCCATAATCTACTGTAAGTAGTAGCTAAGACTTTGGCTTCACCCATGTGTCTGCAACTGGGAAAGAAGCAGGAGGATAATTTATCCAAGTCTGGGGTAATGAAGTGTTAACAAAAACCATATGAAGTTATTACTACAACCACAGGCCGCAGAATGTGAAGGAAGGAGGATTTCAGGAGACCTACCTATTTTCAGTCATCTCCTGCTTCGTAGTTCATCAGAAGGTGTTCACCAAAACAGGAGGCAAGCAACAGAAATTAAGTGATTCATTAGGCCTAATGAACAATGCTGATCATATCATGTCTAAAATACAGTCAGCCAACAGTGATATATACATACTTTAACTCATTCTTCCCAATTTTATTAGGTACATATGTCTACAGCAGACACAAATGAAACATTCTACAACTAGGCTCCAAGCCA
This sequence comes from Athene noctua, assembly GCF_965140245.1. NCBI lineage: Eukaryota > Metazoa > Chordata > Aves > Strigiformes > Strigidae > Athene > Athene noctua. Next base: position 23,977,624 of record NC_134039.1, read on the forward strand.
AAAACTAATTTATTCTTTAATGTGGTAGTGATTACTTGGTGGTTCCTTGAGCAGAGATGACAGGTCTGAGCTAATGGAGTTGTACTGTAAGTTAATATAAATCATGACAGAGCAATTAATTACAGAAACCGCTGCAAATCCCTTTGTTAGTTTTCCCCATCACCAGAAGGATTTAATAATGTTCATTTTGCTAAGTTCCAGTGACATTTACAAGTCTTAAACCATTTTTAATCAAATCAATATCTCTGGCTGCTAAATTTAGTTGTGCTTTGCTAGCAAGTCCTGGAATGCATTGATACTAATGTTTCCTACCTTCTGTTCAAGTAAATTGTACTGAAGCCCCACACTTCCTCTTCATTTGTTTACACTGAGTAATTGTTTTTCAGTTTGTTTTCTTTTTTAATGAGCAGCGTAAGAAATAAGTGTATCCAAAGGAGTTAGGAGACAGTGAGTTAGACAGATATACAAATACCAGTGTTTATGATGTATATCATGTATTTGAAAAAAATTAAGGAAATTTCCCTTAATTTGATGAACTCCAAACCAAAGAACTGTGGCTTGTTTGGGAATCGGGGCACCCACACAGTTCTGTGGGTAAGCCTGCATGACTAATGCAAGATATAGGGCACAGTGACCTCTTTCTGACCCTGTGTGTTCTTGGATCTGTTACCTAAGTGTCCAAGACACCTGAATGTCATCTGATTTCCCTTTATCTCAGTGTGAACACATACCTAAATGCCACTGAGGACTGTGGGTGGTGATCTTACACATTGTTTTGCATAGGAGTCTCTCTTTCTCTGTATCTCACATTTATAGCTATAATCTAGGGATAATCATACTCCCTCTGTTTGTCATATCCACTTAGATTTTAAGTCCTTTGAGGCTCATGTCTATAATTTTATGTGTATACTATGCCTAACAAAAAGGGATTTGTGAGGCCAATTTCATCTCAAGAAAATTAGCAGGAATACCAATAACATTCCTGTATGATTATATCTAAGGAGTTCTTCCAGATAAGTTACTGTACAACATTGAATATGTGCAAAGCAGTTTGAAAAGTGACATTACAAACATCAGGAACAACCAGGTCCAGCCGGTGTTTCTCTAAAATGGTTTTAGTTTTGAAATAGACTTTTCTAAGAGCAGGATTAGAATTTTTAGTATGTTTTTTTTTCATTTACATTTCTTTTTAATATTGCCATCAACCCCTCAAAAATACAGCTGTTTTCTGAATTTTTCAGCAAAGTAATTCAGCAAAGATATATAATTTTACTCTGCAAATACAAAGCACAGAAATTTACCAGCTCTGGATTGTTATTTTGCTATGTCCTTAACAGCAACAACAAAATCTGGAGAGGTTTGACATTCTGTTGCATTTAGATCAGTATCTTTTTCCTCATACCTAATGAACACATTCACAACAATGGCTCTCAGATCTCTGACATCCTCAAGGGACTACACACAGGTCATGGACTCCGAACACCAGCACATCAGCACAGAATAATAATAATAATAAAAAAAAAGAAGTAAAACTTCAAAGTCACCGCTAGCTGCAAGGTTTCTTCTTTAGAAACCTTGTAGCAAGTTCTACCTTATTTGTTTCATTTCAAGTTCTTATTTAATTAACTTTGGTGAGATTCAGCAGTAATGTAGTAATATAGTTCCTTGGTCTATGGCCTGTGCTATTCCCTGTAGACAGGAAAGAATTGTTGTAGCTCTTTTATTTTTCATTTTTCTGCAAGCATAAAAACAAAACACCAAGATCTCAAGAAAGAATGGGAGAGAAAAAAGAAAAATCCAGACTTTAAAAATAGAATTACTGCCACTGAGATTCAAAGGATGAGCTAAGCCAGAGTTCCTCCTCTACACTTTCCATTAATGCTGGGTATTTGTGTAAATCGTATAGACTGGTAACTAGGGTTTCATTTCTTTTGTTCTTCCTCTGGACAATTGCTTTCCATTTTACCTCAGATGACACCAAGTCATTGTGACAGAGGCCCCCAAGACCTTGCTGTGATTCCGTAATGACTTAAATTCCCCACTTTCCCAGAGTGCACTAAGACATCAGGCTTTTATGTCTTGAGCTGCTGCATTAAGTCCTAATGGAAAATTTCTCTCCTAACTTAAGAACTACCTTATCCCCCATGAATAAACAATGACAGCATATGGATCAAGAATGACCTCTGATATATCTGTCTTTAATGGAGGAATCACTGTAGAAATTGATTTCCTTTCACCCTCAAGCCACAAGGTCTTCCCTGTGCAGAACTGAACACGTACAAAGCATAAGATATATTCAAATGCAGTACTGCAAGCAGAGGCATTTCATTTAATATGCAGCTATGCTGGAGGCTTAGACCAATCTGAGATTCAATTTGCATTATAATTCTAAAAATAATAATTCTCTAATGAGAATATTTGAGTGTATGTAAGTGTGCAGACATAAAATTCACTCTAGAAAAAAAAAAGAGCAAACACAATTGATTTGTATGGGGAGCTTAAAAGAAACTTTAAAAAAAAAATAACAACAACAAAAAACCCCAAAGGATCACACCACCAAACCATAAAGGAAATCAAAAGCTGACCTTTCTTGAAATTTGCTTAGCTGACTGTGTTTTCTGAAGTAAACACTGAAAGACTGAAAGACATCTGAGCAGGGAATGTATTTCCTTTTGTATAAAGACAGTATACATGACATGAGCATGACTTTGCTATTATAGGTACGGAAAAATCATGTTCGGCACATTGTTGGCTAAACACAATCTAACTTCAGCTAATTATGATCCATGTTACTATGCCTACTTTAATCACAAACAGTACTTCTCCAAATACACACTAAAACCAGTGTGAATCCTGGACTGGATCCTATAACATTACATTCCTCACAGTTTTGCAAAGATGCTAGAATTTCTCTGCAGTATACAGGAGCACCTATTGTCCAAGTTAATATTGCACTTACAAAGGGATAGATAGTTATTAACAGAATCAATATTTGGTTATTGTTTATTGCAAAAAAGAAAAAAAAAGAAGAAAAGGCTTTTTGTTTTCTAGCACTAAAATTTATTATTGTTGCTGCTGCTGTTGCTGTTTACCTGTCGATCATGAAAAATTAATTTCTTAGAGAAAAAAAAAACAACTCTAATCTGTATACTAGAAGCTATTCTTACCCTGCTGCTGTTTTCTGGATGGAAAATGGACCAAGAAGCAAAAATTATTGCATCTTCTGGATGTAACAGTAAACAAAAATGAGCTGAAATATTATGTTCCTCTAAACAGCTACTTTTTTCCTATTGATATGATACTAAGTCCCCTCCTTACACTATCACAGTCTATCACCACATTGTAAAAAACAATAAAATATTTACTACTGAATTATTAGAATACTAACTAGGACTAAAATGTTTTCTTCTTCACACTTTTCTAAGATCTGGCCCTCAAAATACTGTGGAGTAAAGTGTCAGCCTATACTAGAAATTGTTTATACGATATCCTGTTTGTTTAATAATGGCTTCAATTTTAATTCAAAGTTTATACAGGCAAAGAAAGCACGATGTCTGAGCTAAAAGAAGAAAATGAAAGGTGTGCTATTTTAAAAAGACTTACTAACATATCCAGATGTTAAATGTGGCCACTCTCAATAGCTCAGTTCAGAACTGAATTTTTAAGCTAAATATTTAACTTGATAGAATTAAAGGGTAAGTATATATGTGTTTGTATAGGAGGTAGATACTTTTGGTTTATCCTCTATATGCAGTTTGGTTTTATTGGAAAGGCATTAATTTGTCTTCAAGATGCTCTAAGGACAGAACACGAGCCTTCGGTCTTTTTTTGTCTCCTGTGAGAATTATCAAAATCTCATCTGGGAAAATACATGGCCAAAGCCTTTCCCCCCCCTCTTCTCACCCTATGCAAAAGCTCCAATAGAATAGACGTTTTCACAAAGACATCCTGCCATTTTCACTGTTGTTTTTCCTTCTAAATGGAAGGAATAATCTGTATAGCTCTTTTTCCAATGTCAAAAACCTAAATTAAAATTCATTACCACACAGGTACGACATCACTAACCTCCACAATTATCCACTCTTCCCTGCTTCCTTAGGCTGCTGCCCTGGTCAATAGGAAATCCATGCTCCCTACTAGAGTCATGGTTCATCTTATGCTCCCTCCAGCAGCATCACTTGCAGAGAAATGGGAAAAGGAATAAATGGTTGCTCAATGACCCTGAATGAGCCACTTTGTCTTGATTGTCTAAGCATGCAGAGCAGACCACAGCCTTGGGTGCCATTGAGAATTATGGGTTATTTCATATCGTTACAAATATCGCAGAGTATGTGTGGAAGACCTTATCAGTGTAAAAAGGAGAGAGATAAAAGAATTAACATATAGATCAGATATCAGCCCAAATAAACCCCGACTGTATTCACGAAGGATTCATATGGCCACATCTGGGGTGAAAACAGCAGCCACACAGCATGTAGCTGTAAACTAAAAACAGCATTGCCTGACTTCTTTCTTCCTTTCTTAATTCATGCATTATATTTACTGCTTCTTTGGACAGACTGATACCTAACTTGGGCAGCAACATACTGGGAAGTATTCTGAAGGTCTTGATCTTTGTTATAGGCTTCATTATTTGATACTTAACTTGCTTGTGTGATTTCCAAAAAAGCAAGCTCTCTGTTGTCTGTATTTCCAGTAACAGCACATTCTGTGTTTGTACTTCTGTATCACCAGTTTCCAGATATCAGGTCTCCCCACTCCTCTAAACTGAGGATTAGATTTATTAGCTCGATAGCCTTATTTTCTAGACGATGCTTAGATGCCATAGGGATGGAAATATCATGACTATTTAAACGCTTTTAAGTTCTCTGTGGCAACATCTGTCATCTACCATGTATTTGTGCAGCACAGAGCACAGTAGGCTGCCAGCGTTAACTAAGACCCCAGGCCCTAGATGAGAAAGTTTGTAACTGGCCACCAGTATATGTATATCAGGAAACTCCTCTTCAAGTGGCAGCTCACTGTGAAATCAAAAGATATCAAATCTTGCTTGTAGCTCTGGCAGGCTTCAGTGCAAACAGCAAAGCTGGGTGTTTGCAAAGTCACATCCACAGGCTCACTGTGTAACACTGAACATGTACACACCCTACTGAAAGACAGAGTCTTGTTACTTCCCTTGCAGGAGGAAAAGTACAGTGCTCCATGCTACCAGCCCAAAGAAAACAGCACCAGCATTTAAGGAAATTTTCATAAACTCACTCAGCAAAGGATAGGATTACAAGTTGAACTGATACAGACCTGATTCAAAGCCCATTTGGGCAAGACCCTCATTCATTTCAGAACTTTTTGGCTCATTTTTTGGAGATAACTTATAGTAAAGCAAATGGCAAAAAATTGTCACAAAGACAATAAACACTCAAAAGTGGAAGGAATGGAAGTATTTTGTGTGGCCACATCAATCAGATTCACTGCTTCATGGCTGCATTTCTTTCTTAGCGTTGCAGATTGCCATCTCTAAATTACAGTACTTTAACACCTGACTTGCAAGTTTTTCTTCAAGTAATAATATTGTGTACCTGAATAAGTTGCTTGTAATGAGGTTTACATTTTAACCTTACAATGCCTTTTTAAATTCAAATAGTGCTGACCATTGGAGGGAGTTGAAGAATTCACATATCCTAGAAGATGGTTTGATTAGAAGTGGTTGTTAAATTTTAAGATCAGAGTGATTCCTTCTGCTCCTGTTCATTCTCCTGCATTCTCGCTTTACAGGAAGCTCATTAATAGATCAGTGTGCCCAGTTTGTCATCTGTTTCATTATGCAAAATATATACGTTTCACTTACCTTTCCTGTGGAAAAATCAGTTATCTTCAGATAGATAAAATGACTTCTTTGGGTTTCTTTTCAACCCCTGAACAGCTTAAAAATCTCTAAAATCTCAACTGGTGGTAGAATATCAGGGAACCCTGATGTGTGCCAATTGCAATGTAATGATCTTTATGTTCACATTTAAATGGGAAGTGCAATAGCTTAGAAAGCTGACCACTAGGCAAAACTTACATTGACCTGAAAGGAAAAATAAAATAGTTTGAAAGGTCTCTGAACATTATCAAAAGATCTATTTGACATGAAAATTAAAGAAGGAATTCCTAAAATGGAGCTTTAGTTCCCAACTCTTTGGTTTTACAGTGTCTGTGGGAATTAAGTGCAAAAAGTTTTTTTGGTTGCTTGTCTTATTTCTTTACTTTTCTTAGTAAAATTCTGGCTTTCTCTTCACTAAACAGATCAGAAACTAGGCCTATGGATCTGCTTCAATATTTTTCTAAAATAATGGAGATCGCATCTGACCAGTCTCTAATAAACATACCAGCACCCTACAGAGATAGCATATTCTATTTATTGCTATTTCTTGGAGATGCACTGCAGACTCATAAAGATGCATGAAACACTGTAAATTTTAAGTAATGGCACATTCATTCCCCTAACTGATCATAAATTAAGTTCAACAAGGCATTTAAAAACATGGTTAATTTTATGCAAACATCTTTGTCCCCTGACTTCATAGGAACTAGAAGGGACCACTAGCATGATGAAGTTAAGCCTTTGCATATAAACTGAGTGGCCTGATGGCTTTGATGATTTTATTACCTGATAAAACACAGACAGGTATTTAAGAGTTTTGCTGTTTGAAGTCTCAGTCATGTTAACAACTATGTATGAGACAAACTCTATGTAAAGACCCCCAGAATTCAGCATGAATTGCTTGCCTTCTTACAAGACCAAGGTTCAGATGGATATGACAATAACTGAAAGACAGGAGAAGACTGAAGCGGGGAAGGACAGAATGAAGCCGGTATGTTTACATGTTCACTTAATACATCTGTAAGATAATGGGACTTTGCCAGAGTCAGAGAAGTGTGTGAGTTGTGAAACCCTTATTAACTGCAAATGTATGCATTGATGAGTGGTGGAAACAGGGACTGCAGGAAAATCCCTGCTGGCAGTTGCATGCCATATCACTTCCAGGGAAATTCATAAGAGAACTGAAGATATGCACTGCCCAGACACATAATGATAAAATCCTGTCTTGTGTAAGGAAAGTAAACTCTTAAAGTATACTGCTTCAGAAAAACTGTGCAAAGTGAGAAAATATTAAACTGAATTCTACTCTTATCACCAAGCCATTGGATTTCTTTCATTTGACTCTGGTTTCACTCTCAGTCCTGAAAAATGTGTGTTTTATAGAATAGTATGTTGCAAAAACCAGCTACATCATTCCAGGATCTTGGAGCTTCACTGTGCAGGGACATCAGAACAAGTCTTCAGTGAATTCCATTGGGTACCAAAGAGATCAAAGCTCTGCCCAAAAGAATATGCCCCATTTCTGTACAAGATAACTAGCCATTAACATGTATCAGCAGACTTCAACATCCACACATTCGATACCTCAGGATTTGTTTCTTTCAGCATCACTTTAACTGCCTCTTCACTTGGCCACAAAGACATACTCCACAGCTATGTGCAAGAGCAACCCATATGTGACTTTTTCCATTTACATAGGTTTTTTTACACAGTCATAATGCTTGAGTACCTCCCGGTTAGATGGAGAGAAGGCAAACAATTCATTGTCTTCCTTTTTTTTTCTCTCTTCTACCCACAGAAAAGCTTCAAAAGGAAATTTTGTCTGACCGCTTCCTCACTTTGGTCAGCTGAAGTTCTAAGCTGAAACTCATGATTGTCACTGGAGTTATAAAGGTAAAAGAAGTATGTACTAAAGAAACCAGAGAAAGAAGTCCAGTTAATTCCATATGAGAATATATTTCCCTGAGGTTTGCATGATCCATGAAACTAGTGCAAAGTTCATGTTAGGATTAGACTTCCATAATGTTTTACAACAAAGCCAAACATTTCAAGATGCAATCTCTTTATTTTTCAATGGAGAGAAGATATCATCATGACCTCTGGGTCTTTGCAGGTCGTAGAAACTTGTTCAGTAAACTTTAAATATAACCTGTAAGTATAAAGACATCCTTGACTGAAAAGCTTCAGGTGGTGAAGAAGTATTACATCCTTACATAAATTGTTGCTATGGCTGACCCTCTAACAGGAAAATTGCTACTTTATTTAGTTTGAATTTTCCAGTTACTGGATCTTGCATTACCCTTTTTTCAGTTATTTTGTTTTCTTTTACTAGATTAAACAGCAATCTCCTAGAAGCCTTTTTCTTACACAGATGCTTAGAGCCAACAATCACCTCTAGCCTTGTCTCAAATAACCTGACAGTTTATGTTTCTGAAGTTTCCAAGAGGCATGCTTTCCAGGTCACTTTTAAATTTTTTTCCAATATTAGTGTTCCAGCTCACACAGTTTTCTTTAAATAGTCTCACTAATTCTGAATACAATGGCAATTTTACATTCCTACTCCTACCTAACAGTTTTGGCACATGCAGCCAAAGATCATTTTGTCCCCTTTACTAGGAGATGATTTTCAATTATCAGTTCCAAAGACTTCTTATTGCTGTTCTATCCTGCATACAAACTCTTACACTGTAAACATGGTTTGCATTAGTTTTGGACAAATGAACATATATTTAAGAGTGTTAAAAGGTATATTTGATTAAATTTGCCCATTATGTTAAGCAGTCCAGATCTCAGTGTAACAGGTGATCTGGTTCCATTGCAACCTTTCACTTCACAAACACTTGTGTTGTTAACAACGTCAGCCAAGAGTTGTTTGTGCTTTCCAGACAAAGGATACTAACCAGATACAACCTTATAAATGTCTTCTTTAGGTGATGATTCCCATTTATAATTCCTTTTGAGACAATTTTATTATATTATAATTAATTTAATATGGATGCAATTAACCAAACTCAGTATGACTTATTTTAAGTTTTTGCTACATTCTTTTTCTGCAGGACTATGTCAAATACTTATAATAATTTTTATTGTATCAACACAGCTACATTGTATTAATACACAACAAAATTAAGAGAACATCAGGGATGTTTGAGAAAATACTTTCATACGTACAATCATTCTGACAGGCAGTATAAGGCACCCATCATTCCACTCTTCAGCGGCAATGTCCACTTCAACTTTTCCACATTTTTTTCAGGATCCCTATCTTAACTAGCCAGTTCAGGTATTCTAATTATTATTTTTTAAATATTGGAATGACATTAACTTTTTTCCAGTACTGTGGCATTTTGTCCATCTTTAAAGATTAATACAGTGTCAATAATCTTACTGTAAGACAGCTCTTGCCCAGTTCTTTTAATACAATGGGCATTAATTTATTCACTTCTGAAGATTTTGAAACATTTAATTTAAAACATTGTTGTTTAATCTCCTAAATATTAGCTGAATGTATTTCAGTATCACGCTAAAATATAATCATGCTTCTTTCTAATTATATAAATATAGTATCTATTGATTGCATCTTTATGTATACTGCTAGAAAATTTTGTCATCTTTATCCAATATTGAGTGTATATCATTACTAAGATTTGATTTGTTTTTCATGTGCTTTAGAAATGCTTTCCTGGTTTTGGTACCCTCTTGTGCACAGAGGTTTTTTTATTGATGTATTTAGTTTTTTCTACCAGTTGCTTTTATTTCCTAAATGTTAGTTTATGCTCACTGTGATAAGCTTCTCCTTTTTTCATTTGCTACACACTGTTGTTTTGTAGATTTTTTTGATTTTCAGAGGGGGTTCGTAACTGTCTTCACCTCCTTTTTTAGTGTGATTTTTTCAGCCATAGAAACCTTTTTTGATTGCAGAGCTGGGGCTTTTTGGCATCTAATAAAGCATTCTTAAACAATTCCTAATTATCATGCACATTCTTGTGTTTAAATTTTTCCTCCCACTCAATTTTGCTCATGATTGTTTTCCGCTTTGGGAAATTGGCCTTTTTAAAGCACCAAGAATATAATACTGTTTGCACAAAACAAATAAAAATTAGATCATGATTGCTTGCACCTAGGCAACCATCTAGTTCAGTGATCAATTCATCTTTATCTGTCAGAATATGTAATTAAGAAAGTCCCAACTTGGCTGCAGTGCCAACGCTACTAGTTTTAGAAGCTTACCTTTTGGAAGTAGCAGCATGAACCTTCCAACACACTTAAAACAGCAGTTCTTTGTAGGACAGAGAGGTGTTAAAAAATTGCCTCAAATGCTTCCTTTCCTTCATCTCGTGGTCTGTAACATAATTCCTTTTTTCTACATGATCATCAGCAAGACCCTCATTTCTTAGATGTTCACTGTCTTGTGCCAAAAGCTAGCAATCGTTAACGGGACATAATGAAGTAATACCTAAATTGAAACTGTAATCAGAAAATATACCCTCTCTGGGTAATCCCTTAGAAAGACAGATTTCTACATTGCAATACTGTCACTGTGTGGCTAATATTTGGTACATTTTAATGGAATCAAGTCAAAGCAGAATACTAAACTCCCATTTTCCATAGAAAAATCTAAAAATGTTTACATCCCTAGCTTTCAGCTTTGGGGTTTTTCAGAGAAACTTTAAAAATGCATTAGAGATTAACTTCTGCAGCATCACCTCTTTTAAAAAACAGTTTGTTTTTTTTTTTTTTCTGGGCAAAATCAAAGAACACCAGACAAAGAAATTTGACTCTCTTTGTAGTTTTAATTTTTGATCTTTTCATAAGTTTGTGTTACCAAGGCACTAATAATTAAACCACAGAGATTGCATAAAAATGGAACTCCCAATTCATGAAAAATGCTGAAAAGCCCAAACCTTCTTTTTTCCCTTTTTTTTTTTTTTTCCTAAAGACAGCTTCAATTTGGAAATTCCAAAGATTGATCCCAAGGTAGGAACAATCTGAACAGAAATATGCTTCTCAGATTTTTTTGGCTCCTGCTTGCCCAGCTGGCAGGCTGCTCAACTCCCTACATTTGGGGAAAGACAGAAGCCAGGTAACAACACTCCTTGGGAAACTGTTAGACCAGAGGAAGGAAAACAGGCAGCTCCCTCACCTAGATGTCAGGCACCAGCTGACAGGAGGCTGGGGGGAGCTGCAAGTAAGGCATCCCACTTAGTAAACTGCAGGGTCCATCACAGAATTTGTTATCTGAAAATCTGGAGATAAACTATTGACTGGGCTACAAGGTTGGTGGAAATCTAGCTATCAAAAATTGTGTCAGGGAGAAGTGAATAATATATGCACAAATGTAAACAGCTTAAGTGTTGAGGCAGCTCTTGTTTTAAAGTACTGGTATGCAGAGAAGCTCCTCTCCCAATGACCTCACAAAATGCTGCAACATTTTACATTTGTCTGAGATGTATTTATTATTTATACATAGGTGTGCACAGATCCTGAGCATACCATGGTCTGTCTTACATCTGCCATCCTCCCAAATGAATTTTTATCATGAAAATCACTCAGAATTCATCACTGGTGGGGAGCCTGTTCATTGAAACTCATTATTGTTCTAATGAATTACACGCGAGAGCTGTAAGTGATTATATTATAATAGTCAGACTCAGCCATTCAATGAAAATTTAATTACAGAGTACAGGGACATGACAAAAAAATCTATGTCTGTGTTCTGGAATGCAGCCTCCCCAGCCACAGCTGACTATTGAAAGTCTTCATGCAATTATGCTTTCCCTTAATCACACCCATTTTTTAAGAAATGAAACAGTAACTGAAGTACGCAGCAGGTGTAGCAGTTCTCCTGCCTGCCCCTCTGCTGGCAATCCTTTTGTTCATTCTTTGGGTGATCCACATACCCAAAATCTGAGAATATCCCACTCCTGATAAGTAGAAAGGATGGATCCTGCAAGCCTGACGTAAAGTAATTGACATCAGCAGAGTTCCACCAACTTACTGCAAATGAGGATCCCCTCTTTATGGTCACAGAAAAGGATTCAAAGCCACCCTACTGGATATATTTTAGAGCACTGGTACAGAGACTTTGCCTTTGGTCTCCTTTCTTATTCTGTAAAACACCACAATGGATTATTGCAAGAAACTCGTTGCTCCTTCAGTAGGGTGCACAGTAGGATCCATGCTAACACATATGTCTTGGTGCTAATAATGTAGTGCCTGGTGGGAATGACTTCCAGACATGAATCTGGGGCTCTCTAAAGGAGCCCAAAGGCTTCCTGAAATGCCTTGTTCTCCTTGTCAGCCAACTCCATTTTACAATAAATGAAGAATCTCCCATCTCTGCTGCAATAACTGGACTAAACAAACACTGCCTGAGCATCAGTCAAAGCATCCTCTTAGCAGGCAGCTCTGTGCTGAAGTCAACGACCAGTATCGCATTATCCTACTAGTAACCTGAAGAAGTTGAGGAAGAAAAGATCTACCATCCTGAAAATAATCCCTGAACCAAGGGTATTGCATTTATATCCAAGAAGCACCAATTTGTTTTTTATACAATAACAATAATCTCTCTGCATCAAAACAGTCTTTGTTAGCAATTGTGAAAATAACCCTCACCTTGTATATAAAATGCTCTGAAGTTACTTCCTAAATCACAGTCACAGTTTTCCTTTTTGTGCCTCTTTGCAATGCCACTGTGAAAGAATAAAAGTTCCGGGGAAGAATTTTTAAATTTTTCCAACAGTTTTTGACATCCATTTTGGAAATTTATGGAAAATCTTGCTGAGGAAATACAAGCAATTATTGAATGTATCTTCCTGAATATCCATATAATCATTTCTTCAGCAGTCTTTGTAAGATGAGAAACAACTTCACCCTACACTTGAGGTGATTGAGAGTCCTTTTTGTCCAGGAGATTGAATAAATGGGAGAATAGGGGTTAGTAAGCACAATAAACAGAGCCCACTGTTTCCTTCAGTGAATCATCTACGAGACAGAATTTTTTCACTTCCCTTAAAAAAAAAAAAAAAAAAATCACTCTTCACATAAACTTGAATTGTTGCTAAAGTTATATTGCAGTCTAATGAGACAATATAATTGCTAACACATGCCTCCAAATCACATACTGTGATTAAAGCTGTGTATGTTCCATGAGCACGCTATGGAGTGTATGTCTGATGTTATCCGGTCAGCATTATTAAAATGGAGAGGTTATAACCTGCCAACATAGCATCCTTGCTGTGTTTTCAGTTTATTCTCTTTTATATATGCACACAAATGCCCTCCCACACAGAGAGTTCACATTAGCTATGTCTGTGGGCATTTTAACGTTTAGAGTATTTGACAACACGTATTCACATTAGGAATATTTCCCAGTGGCATATCAATGATGTTCAAAATTAAATCACATCTGTTTAACGTCGCACTTGTCATAGTCTGCAAACTACAAAGACAAATTTACAAAATTCAAGTCACTATGGTCTTACCTAAAGAAATGGGCACACTGGAAAATATCTGTAAATATAAGTGACAATATAGACAACATCTGGAAATTGGAAAGGTGTTACTGATGTAGCACAATATCGGATCCTCTTGGAAAGGGCTTCTATATTTTGCACGAGAGTATCTGAATGGGTGAATCCGAATGGCCTGTGCCTGATCCTTGTTTCCACCTGATGTGTAACTATAAATAGTGTGCTTTATTAAATATCAGAGTTTAAAAAAGGACCTAGTTTTACAAATTAGTTGTGGTATTTAATTCATATTGGGGGTATATTGCGGAAGTCAAGAGCAGATCATCCAACTCAACTAAGAGGTGCTTTAAAACAGGCTGGTGCTTTCTAAGGTGGCTGGGCTTCAGCTGCAGCTTTGCTGCAATCACTTGCAGATATGAACTGGTTTAAGAGGAGGAGGAGGAATTTTTTTGTTTTCATTTTCAAGTAAAAGTGAAAGTATTCGTGGAAAAAATAGATTATAAAAGCCAGCATAATATTTTTGCCTTCTGAGAAAGGTGGCCAGGTCTGGGATACTCCTAAGTAAAGGGTTAAGGCCTAGCAGTAGCTGATCCCAGTCAGATGCATTTTTCACAATACCAACATTTGAGGAAACATTGCAGATTATCAAGAAAGAGGGCAAGATATCAGGACTGTTATTCGGAGTTCTGCTTGCACAGAAGATCATGAGACCTTGCTGGGGGGAACTAGCCCTTCTAGGGTTTCTTCCCACAGTGGCTGCTAGGATTCTCATTTCCCTGGTCCTAAGGTCCTGCCATTTCATATCAGCCAGCTTTCTCATCCACTGCCTGGGGCCCAGGGACCCACCCAGAGCCCTTCTCAGATCTAAATATGTTGCTGAAAAGAAGAAGTAAGGGATGCTGGCTGGGGAAGAGAAAGAGTATAAGCAGTGAAAGTGAAAGGAAGTGGGAAGGTGTACAGGAGTCCATGAAAACAAGTTTGGCCAGAGGCAGAGCAGAGCATGAAGCCAGCACCACATTGTGATCCTACCAGTACCTGATAGCTTTGGCATTATACTCATGGAGTGCTGTAATACTGCCATGGCACTGCTTTAATGCCCATCACACTTACTTCATGAGAAACCTCAGAAGGTGTCAGAAAGAAATTAAACAACAGTGCTGGATACACCACATACAGATGTTAACAAAAAGCCCCAGAGAGAGGGTCCTCATCAAGGGCATGATTTGTTAGGTCTGCTGCACTCTCCCAGAAGTGACACTGATATTCCAAGAACAAAATGGGTCTCCACCCAAAATCCAGGACCAAGCAGAAGCAGAAGTACACTTACACAAATTCAATCAGCTGATACCACACAGTATAAAACATACAGAAAAGATCTTTCAAACTACAGAAGAAACTTTTTGAATCATTACAATTCAAAAAGTATCCCAACCCTGCCTACACTGTGTCAGTGTTTATGTAACTTGAGAGAAAGCAAAGGTTTGTGGACTGTTAGAATAATATTTTCCACTATCATAAAGGAATCTTAAGTTTGGACAATTTTCATACAAGTAGGATTTTATAAGTTGGTTATGATCCAAACCAGAGTATTTTAGAAAGTGAATATCTTCATTTTATATACTAGAGCAATTAATTATCCTTTTAACAAAATTGATAGTAGCAAGAGCAGATTTTTCCCCCAAGGAGAAAAAAAACCTACAAAATTTTAACCAATTAAAATCAAGAAACTAATAAAATACAGCAGCAATTAACATGCAAAATGTTTTGCTCTTTTAATATGATTTGCTCTAATTCTATCTGAAAAAGCAAAACAGAGGAAGTAAGCTCTTTGCAATATCTGGCAAGGAGAGAAATAAAAGAAATAAAGGAAGGGATGAATGAAAGAAGTGGGGTTTTTTAAATGTAGATTTGATACAGTAGTGATAATTTAACTTGGTTCTAAGTACACCGGGCAATAAATAGCCTCATAAATGTGCTGGGTAAAATCTGAGGATACAGGAAGGAGCCATTTATTGCCTTGTAACCTCAACGGCAAACTAAAATTATCTCCTAAATAACATATTTTCTAGTTGCACTGAATTATTGTGTAACCAAGGGTCAATAACTTCCCTGTATCTCTCCCCTGGTTACCAATAAAATGAATAGCATGAATTAGTTCCAGGTAATATTAGGTATTACTATTTTTAGCAAATTCAACCTTGAAAACTTTTCCAAGTTAACCAAAGTGAAAACTAGGCTGGATTTAGGGTTCATTCACATGGTTTCCAGGAAAAACATGAAGCAATTGCTACCTTCTGATGAGACTCCATATCAAAATTTATCTGTGCATCCCCTGGCAAAGCTGGCACTTAAGCTATGGGGCACCACTGGGTAACAAGTGATGCTGACTGGTTTTACCCAAGATTCAGCAGCTTTGGGGTGTTCACTGCTGATGCAATTAATGTTCAATCTGACAAAAATCAATCTGAAAACTTAATGAGATTTTTACCAATTCATGCTCTGTCCTCTATGTCAGATTTCTGGGGAGCACTTGAGAGCTGCACTGGGGAACATGCTGCCCCTTGGAGGTGCACAAGATGCCCCCCACAGACCAAGCAGCCCCACAACTTCCCCAACAGATCGCACTCAGTTGTAGAAACTGAATTGATTAGCGCAAAAGTACTGAGACTAGGAGGGGCGCGGGGGGTGTGTGTGTGTGTCTTTCTTTGGAGCAGAGGGAGCTGAGAAAAGCCAGAAATAACTGATAATACAAGAAATCGGATTACATACATAGGCATGTTAAGTTCTGACAGTCTAAATGTGTCTAATCAAGGTACTCCCCCCTTCAAACATTAGCCAGTGATACTGAAGTATGCACTAATGAAAACAGTCTTCTCATGCACATTTCTGAACTTCAAACAAAACCAAGTTTTAGAAGAAGATTTATTTTACCTAACTATCTCACCCTAAGTTATCTGCATCTGCCAGTATTCTTACAGCTCACTAATACCGGCCTTATAATAAGGAGTTAACTGGTCTTAC
This sequence comes from Athene noctua, assembly GCF_965140245.1. NCBI lineage: Eukaryota > Metazoa > Chordata > Aves > Strigiformes > Strigidae > Athene > Athene noctua. The sequence goes on from NC_134039.1 coordinate 23,993,980, forward strand.
AAAATTCTATATATGGAAAATACCAACAAATAGCATAAAAGGGTAAAACAAAACGTTCTTTGTCAAATGCAAGTTCAAGTTTGCACTCAAATACACAAAGATCTATAATAATAATATTTATCTATCACTTATCTAGTATCTTAGACATTTTACAGTAAAACAAACAGATAAATTAATTCTCAAGTTACAAGAGTAAAACAGTCCAAGTTAGTATAAAACCATAAATAAAATCAAGATACAATGCCAAGAGCTTTCTGGAATGGAGATGTTTTTTTATTTCAAAACAACTAGTGCTATGTTGGTTCACAGGTCAAAAAGTCATATAGGCAAAAATACTGGCAACATGTCAAGTGCTCTTGAATATGCTTACTGTCCTGTTTCTTTCTTAAAGGGATGAATATTCATATAAAACAATTTTTGCACTTTGAAGTCTTCTTGACAGCAGAGGGAATTGTAGGCCTATTTGAATAGGGAGGTAAATCAATAAGCATGTAAATTCTTGATGCTGGGAATGAGCACATGGATTGGAGAGAACGCAAATCTGGGTTTCCCAGGCTTCAAACACTGCTATGTGAACAATCACCAAATACACTGTTTTTTCACATGGCCTGCATGGATTCTGGAGAGAAAGCAAGGTGAGATAGGCAGCATAGGTCTGGTAGGATAAGGGAAAGATGCCTAGCCCGAGGCTTTGGCAAGAAGAAAACAATCTGTAAGCTGAATGTGCTGCTTCTGTTCAGAGGATCAGACTCTACCCTACATTTTAAATATATGGCAATTATGCTAAGAAAATACACTGACTCCACATTACTTTTTTTTTTTTTTTTTTTAGCCAAATAGAAACTAACTACCAAAGCCCAAAACTTTTTTTAAATTTATTTTTTTAAATCTTTTAAAATTTTTTTATTTTATTAATTAGTCTAGGAAGCAAGACTAGAATGTAGTCAGAAATTACAAAAAAATGTCTAGAAACAAGTTCTTTAAAAGCCTGGAATTAAAAACTCTCATTCATAAAATTGAACTCCAGCTTTGCTGGAATTTCATGGCACCTTCTTGGCACATCACAGTTCCTTACATAGCTGAGTTTTAGAGATGCCCTTCAGAACTTTTCTGAAAAAGCAAGTGGTCCTGTGGGTAAACAGCGACATACAGTCGTTGTCTTGGCAGTGTGATTTGCCAAGTAAAGCCTCTGGATAGACATAAGACCCTCCAAAAGATGAAACACCTAATCAAAGTAAAAGTTTAGGCATGACACAAACAATATTATTAATTACATTAGACATGCTCTGCCAAAAAAACCTGTTGAGCAGGGACAAAGGCACAGAATGTAAAAGAGAAAAAGAGACAGAAAGAATACCATCCTGGAGATAACCCTGCCAGCATCTGCCAGAGGGACTCGAGCAATAGGCAGTTTGGATAGTGGCCAGTACCATCTGTATAATATCTTATACTATATGAAAATGAGAGCCAAACTGAGGTGCTTTACTTCATTCAATACCAGGAGCTCATCACTCCGCCTCTAATTTTGTGGAACATCTCCTTTCCAAACTTCCTCTGAAAGTCCCAATGCAAGAAAATAACACCAAGAAATAAAACATTTTCTTACAAATAGCAGAACTTTGAAGTCAACGAATTGGGCAATTGTTTGATGGTACATTTCAAATTCTGAAGCTACAGAGATAGAAATATTTAAATCTGAAACACAGCTGTTTCTGCCCCTTATAAAGACTCTTAAATTATGGATATCCTCTTACTGAACAAATACATCCATTGGTGCTATCAATATGGTCAAATTGGATAACAGAAAAAAAATACCAACATATTAGGGGAAAGTGCATCTTTTCTGTAATTCTGTTGACCTCAGTGATCATTTTTGACTCCTCAAGTTAAATGTAGCAAGTTCTTTTTTTCAGTCAAGGAAAAATGTGAAAGGACAAAGAAATTTTGCAAAAACAGAAATACTCTTTTGAAAGGAGGATTAATAAATAAGAAAAAATAATTCATTTACTTTTTGTTAGTTGGAGAAAGAAAAATCGAATGCAATCAAGTCCAGTGTGTATTAGCAGTGTATTTCTTTCTGAAACACTTGATGAAGCACATACATTGTCTTACCATAGCTATTAAATTTTGTCTGGTATTCAGCAGAGCTTGTAACTTCAGGAATTTGACATGCACATCAACTTTCTGGAGATGTATTGAAGACTTCAGGAATGTCCCAAAAGACTCAAGACTTTGACTTCTACTTACGTGCATCAAAATAATATACATTTGCCCAAGAAATTCTTGTTGGAAAATGTAGAAACTTGTATGCCTCATTTGAAAGTTCTCACAGGACTTAACCCAACAAAGCAGCCAGAAAACACTACAATAAAAGGACAAAGAGTGTTTACCAAGTCATTTGCTCATTCAGTGAAAGCACCTCTGATGGCTTATTTTGCCACAATGTACAGACCTAACAGAGCAACTTTGGCAGAAAATAAAGGCTCTGAAGCTCAGTGAGGAGACTATACTGTCCTTTTCTCCAAGGTTAGTCCCCCATCTCTTCAGCATCCACCTAAGTCTGCTAGGGATGTTGCTCCCTCCTAAGAGACTTTAAATTCTTCCCTTTTTCCATTTTGGCCTCTTCAGACATGCCTGGCATCTTCCTGCATCAGAGGTTTGTCCCTAGAGGAACAAACTGCGTTGAGCACATTGAAACTCTTTGGTGCTCTTCATATACTTAGCATGCTAGCGAGTTGTTTCTTCACTGGTATTTACAAAATAAGACTAGCATGGCAACTCACAATGTGAAATTTGAGCAGTTCATATTACTGAATCGCTAGTCAAACCTGTTGTGAAGTAAATTATTTCCCTTGAAAATAGAGACAACTGAATGAAATTTGTCTTGGACAAGTTGCTGTGAACACTTCCAATGTCCATCTTGTAATTTTCATCCAGGGAATTTTAATTAACATTTCCTGAATGCAAGCTTCTATGCTAGCTAGAGACTTTGACTTCATCTAAAGCCAAAAATTTAAAGTGCATTTCTTCCACACTGGCTGGAGGTGCACGTAGGTCATTGCCACTAGAGTCTGCCAATTATTCAATTTATACCGAGCAATTCTGCATTCTCCGTTCAGTAAGTGACTCAAATAATCCTACTTATGAAAAACTGCTTCTCTGGGGAAGTCAAATAAGGGAATCTGTGCTACATCCTCCAGGTAGCAAGTCAGTATTACGCCTAAAACCCATCTATATCTCTATATATGAGAATGTACATATGTATGTTTATGTGTTTATATATATTTCCACGGCCCTCATTAGCACTCCAAAAATGATGCAAAGTCCACTGAAGTCTGTGGAATAATTCCTCAGTATGCCAAATGGAGACTTCAGGTAAGATAGTGGAATTGTTCCACAGATTTGAAATGCGTCCACTTGCAAATGGTATGTGGAAATCTGAATCACAATCTCATAAGAATTAATAATTACACACACTGACAAAAGTCCAACGATTGTGAATATTATCATAGATTCTCAAGTAAGAAGATCATACCTAGATATTCTTGCAGAACGAGAATACATGGTAGGAAGTTCACACAAGTTTATACTCTTGTCATAATGTTGTTCAGCATATATGGAGGAAGCAACCTTGCATTTGTAAAGAAAAGCAATGTGATCACTGTCACTTTCTAGTTACCAGTTCAAATGAAATAGCTGAGAAAGTTAATACATGAACTTCTGCCAAGCAATATAAAATTGATTATACCATGCCAATTCCAAAATGCAGATTAGACTCTTATTGCTGTTCTTTGCCTGTGACATTTTATCCATTTTTTTAATCTCCTCTTACAACCTTATCTCAAGATTCAAATCTTGTGCCATTTCCTGTCTTTCTTACAATCTTTTCCCCTAGAATAAGGTTTTTAAATCCTTCTTTCTTTCTGTGAAAAATAGCACTTTACCTGACTCACTCCGGCCTTTCAGTGTTCCTAATTTACTTGGATGGACAATTTCCTTCCCTACTATTCTCTTTTTTTAGCAGTCTAGAAGAAAGTACTGGAAGCAGCAAGCCCTTAAGGGTTGGGGTTGCTAGCACTTAAAAAGATAATGTGTTGTTTTATTCCTAGGGGCTAGGTAGGATGACTGAGATCAGTCATCACCACAACACTAAAACTGCAGTCCTGATTTCCTATTAACCAAGGTTCCAGGAAAAAAGTCTCTAAAACGTTGGATCCAAAAATCTAAAAGAACCCCAAAAATTCCCATTAAGAAAAAGATATTCCGATAACCATATTGATCTAGACATAAAGGAAAACCCAGTAGCATCAGAAGGCATCTAACTATCATGGCAGTTCTGTGATATCATTAAAGGCACAGAAAATGTAGATTGTCAGAAAACCAAAGAAAAATTAAATATATGCAACATTTCAGTAAGTAATAAGTAAATCGAAACTTTATAGGCCACTTCCTAAGCACTTTTAATGGACTTAGAAATAACCTAAGAAAACCTTTTTTTTTTTTTTTTTCTGCATTGAAAATTGAGGAATTAAATGTACGGAACTTGTCCCATTCTATGTTACTAGATTACTATGGCAGGTAAATGGTGTAGTAATTAAGAGACAAACTTCGCCTCTAGATAACAAAATGCAACTCCCAGTGAAGCACATGAGAAGCTTTGTGAATATTAAATGACTATACCAGAGAAAAGTCAAACAAGTTAAAAGAAGACAGATGAACATTTTTTCTAAGGAGTTTACTGTCCGCAAGAAAAATGCTTAGCAAAGACCGTGGTAGCAAAGACCATGGTAGATTCCAGGGAGCATTAGATGGTCCCTGGATGTGAGAAATATATTCAGTCAAAACCCTATGGAAATGAAACTGTGAATTTGGGTTAGTTAGATTATATATATATATAGATTGTAAAATAAAGAACTTTGCCTGTCTTAAATAACAAAGTTTATCAGTACTGACTTTTCTAAATCTGTTTTCTGTTATATTTTCAGGTTCTTCCATTTGGGATGATCTGTGGATGCTTGCAAGCTGTCAGGGCTGCTGGAGAGGATTGATCAGTGAGGCATATACAACAGCGTAAAGTACGCCCGATGGCCATCACCTTCCTTCCGGAAGCTGATTATCCCAGAAAGAGCCACCAGCTCTTTTTTGTACAAAAAACCAGACACCTTTGACACAATTCTTCTGTAGCTGCCTATCCAGAAGAAAGAAAAAATTTTCATAAACAAGTTTGCAATTAAAATCCTTCCAAATTTTTAGATATTGAAATTACAGCATGAATATTTCACTGACATCAGCTTTAAAAGGCAAAATAACCCCCAACAAAATACGTAGGCATTGATAAATATGTATACTATCTAAATATTTATCATGAAATTCTACATTTTAAAAACTTGATTTATTTCCTTTAAATGTACACTAGTTTCCTGTTAAGTGGATCAATAATACGGTTCAAGATTTTTCACGTATGTGTATCTTTGCTCTAAGTGACTGTTGATACTAAAGCAAAAAAAATTCTGCACTCAAATTTTTCTAATTGTTAATATTTTAACAATACTCTCTAGCTTTTGTCAGGCCCAGTTTAAGGCTTCTAAAAGACGACTGACTTTCACAAAACAGATGTTAGTTTTTTTCTGACATTTAGCCATATGATAAGAGTTTCTAACCAGGAAACAAATTTAGGGATACTGAATCCATAGTCACTTTAACCCTTGGCAAATGGGGATTAGTCAGTGAGGCCACCTCCCCGTCATACAGCCTGCTAAGGAGTTCAGAATCCTGCACGGTAGTGTAGGCAGTGTACTCCTTGTTGCCATCAAGTTTTGCTGATCATAGCACTGCAGACAAGGATCCAATTAAGCCAATAATATCACTTCTTTCAGACAGCCTCACTTGCCTTTGAAAAGAAATTAAGAGTTCATTCAGCATCGCTAATTTTCTATCCTGAGCGGCTGAAAATAAATGTGGCTTTGTGCAGTCACAGTTTTATCTCAATTCATCTCACCTGACTCTGAAATTAATGACAGTTGGCAGTATGAACATCTCACAGATATCATCCCTTATCATCTCAGTTTTTGGACCTCAGATGAAGACTGAAGTCTCTCCATCTAATAATCCTCATTATCAACGGATCCAAGATACAGGAGGAATATAAAAAAAATGAATGTAAGCACTGTAGTGTCAGTAGATGGACTTTATGAGGAACTAAATCTATATGTGAAGCTAAAAATCTCTTAGGAATTAAAAAGACTTGCCTGCTTAGCTCTGAAGCCAACTCAACCTATTTGATGGACGAACAGTGAATAGCACCACACAAGCAGAAGTGACAAGCTTCAAGCTCCAACATTACCGGCTCAGATAGAGCCCACTCTGAGGAGCACAGTAAGTCTAGCTGTGATGGTGGATGCTGCTGTGAAAGCAACAGAGCAATGTGAGTGTGAAGCAGCAAAGGAGGGCTGATACTGTATATTCAGATTTGAACAGGCCTTCCAGGGCTTTGACATGTGAAGGGATTAGTTTAATTGAAATCCTCTGCTGACCCAGACTCTTCTTCACTCAGAGCTCAACCAAAAGCAGTTAATAATATATTTCTGTAGTCAGTGGTAAAAGATCTCGGAGTGCACCATGGTGCTGAGCCTGCCACTGAATGGGAAGTGTAGAAGAGAGAGGAAGGGACACCAACAGACAATTGCCCAGAGCATTTATTCAAGATGCAAAACATCTACTAATACCTCAAGCACCTGAGACCCATATTTTGTGCTTCCAAAAGCTGCGGCTGCTCAACAGAGGGAAACCCCCCCCTGACAGACCTCAGCCCATCTGACCAGGGGCAGAACCCCTTCGGTCTGTGATGAGTTATTGGTTCCTCCCTGCTCCCTTGTTGGAGATCACCAGTCCTCCTTTCCTATCCCCCCTTCCTCATGCACTGATCAGGGCGACCAAGGGACAAGGATATTGGCACTTGTGCCAGGGTGAGGGCTGTCCATTACTGGCTACTGCTATGGCAGGCAGGGAGCAGCCATGTCTCAGCAGCTCAGCGGTAGCCCGCAGTGTGTCCCATACCCCAGGATGGCCCCTGTTGCTGCCAAGCTGATCTAATCCTGATTTTAATAAGATCTAATACCGATCTTATACTGATCTAATGCCTCATACATGCCAGGGAGTCCAACAATTTAATTCTACTAGAAGATGAGAAGAACAGAGAGAGGTTAAACATAGATCCTCTTCCAAATATAACCTGACAGGCTCACCTATAACAAAGGAAGTAAAAACAGAAACAGCAGTGGAGGAATATTGATGGCAATAGAAATCATATAGCAGGGGGTATAAGGATGCAATTAAAAAGAAGTATCTTTCATGATGTATTTTCTGATATCTTCAAAATACAAGTTGATCTGTAAGGGTGGTAATTAGAGTTCTAACACTGGGAGGATGAGAGATCTGAAAACACGCATGGGACAGACTCCTGAGACTCGAACACTCATTCTAATTAAAATCTATTATTACAAATCAGTATTGCCTTTTTCCTTTCTTCAAAGTTACATTAATTTGATAAAACAACCAGCAGAATTTCAAATGTTAATCAGAGATAGCAGTTTCACAGGACAGATCTTTAAAATTCTCCCTCTTGTACATTCACAGAGAAAACTGGAGCTGAAAAAAAAACCCTGAGGAAATGTTTTCCTATTATTGCTTAACAAGAAATAGGCAGCTAATCAAAAGAAGATACAGTAAAAACAAAAATACACAAAAATCCATGTTTGCTATCTCAATAAGGTATCAGAAAAATCCTCTTCATTTCTGTGTAATGAGACAGCATAGTTTAAAACGTGGCAGGGTAAATTTTCAAAGCAGCAAGCTGATTTAACTGTACAGAACCTATTGACTCTACACTGGCCATGCAGCTAAATCCCCAAGTGAATCTTTGACGACACATCCCTAAAGAAGATTAAAGATACCAGCTGATCTTGGTGTTAAACATGTAGAATACTTTGTGGAAAACCATATAGTAATAAAAATTCATTTTCAGTTAAATTAACATCCATCTTCCTTTAACAGAGGATCATACATTTTCGTACACCAGGAGATAATTTCTCTGGGAACAAGAGGAAATTATATTTTTAATTACAGGCCACAGACCAAAAACTGACTTTGTCATTCTGACCAACTTTCTATGTAAGATCTGAAACTAGGTTTTGTACCTAATAATTTTGCAGCTGTGGTTAAACACCGTATACAAGATAACTGATGTACACTGATCTGGCCTATTATCAGGTTACCACAATGCTGCCAGACCATGCTACTGTGCTTACTTAGACTCATTTGTTCATATATGGTAGATGTAGGTTATAACAATGCTTGAATGTAAGGGAGAGTCGCTCTTTGAAAGAAGGCAGAGATGGCCTATAGGTGAGCTGTTATAAAGCACTGAAATCAAAGAAAAGTGATAACACAGTAATGATTTCCACAGAAAAACATATGTCAAGGGAAAAAAATGAAACAAATAATGGTCTTCTGGGTTTTTCACTACCTGTAGGGGAATATATCTGGTAGCCTTTAAAGATCCTATCATTAGCTTTCCACAAACGGAGTTCTGCATAATTCTGCTTTCAGATCATTCCAGGGTACTGTGTAAATATTTTTTCAGCATGAGATTTTAGTGAGCTTCATGCTTCTGAATTTTACTTTGAATTTTGATTTTAAAAATCATGAAGAAAACTAATTTCCCACATCTGAAGGTTACCTGGTCTCACTTGGAATTGTGTAACCAAAACCAAAACTATGCCAAGCTCTACAGTTTGTAAATACTTTCAACCATTTGGGTTAAGAATCAGGATTGTATTGATATGTGGTTTCATGTTTTGTTGTCAAAGTATTACGTGGTTCTGTGCAAATAAGAAGAGGAGTTCCCAAATCCAAATAAATTGTTTTAGGACAAAACTCTTGGAGGAACAACACCATGTGGCTCAGATTAATACAACACATCAAAAGTTCACTCATTTTCCAATCTGAAACAATCAGTCCCAAAACTATCCTGGCATGTGAAAAACTTTATCTATTTATTCATTATTTTGGAGAGCCTTTAATTATTACAGAACAACAATAATTTTTGCTTTTCTCCTTTAGACCACAGAAACTTACAATACAGTGCTAGAGGAAAAGGTGTTCTTGAAATATATTTTAGCTAGAAGAAAATACTGATTGATCAGCTCTTTAGAAGGTACACTCTCCAGTTATCTCCAGTCCAGATTTTCCACCCACGTTTCAGGTACATTCAACCCTACTCTCAAAGAAACTACAACTCGAACCCCAGATTCTAAATAGCAACCACTAAGTATTACACTTTCACAGATTAAAAATAAGCAAATAAAGGGAAGGTGTCAAAATGACAGCAAACAGAACATTTAAATGTCGGCCTGCTACAAAATTGAAATGGTAAACATATATTAAAAGTGGCACAGAAGCTGCAGCCTTCTCTCCTTCACACAAGGGCTGCTAAATTACTACACTGCCCAATCTCGAAAACTGTTAACTAGAACTTCAAACTAAAAATAAGTGCTGCCAGAAACACTGAATTTTGGAAATGAAAATGAGTCCAACATGTAAAGACATTTTCAAACCCTCCCACAGCTCCAAGCAGTTCTGCAGGCCGAGTCCCCAGTTCCCCTCCCCGGCTGCATCTGCACCCTGCGGTCTCTCCCTCCTCCTGCCCTCCAGGAGGATGCCCCCCCCTCGCCTGCCCCAACACAACCACCACTTCTTGTCCGTTGCAAACCTAGAGCAGGGACCCTTCAAGAGGGAAGATGGGGGAAATAAATGGATATCAAGACCCATGATCAAGTGAGGGGTGGAAGGCAGAGGGATGGAGATCAGCCTTGGGTGTGCAGACAGGGAGCTGGTGTGCAGACGGGGAGCAGGGAGTACCCCCATGGGAAGGAGCTGCCTGCTATAGGCACAGAGTAGGACAGTCTGGCCCATGATTATGCAATTCTGTGACTTTTAGGGAAAGAAAGGGTATGAGGTTTCCACCCACATACTTTTATTTGTTTCCACTCACAGACCTGATTGTTTCTTTTCCTTCCACATCTGTCACCCCTCTGGAGGCAGGTAGGAGCAGGAAAGGGTGTGACGCTGACTATGTTATTTGCTCAGCTGCATGCCAGGGTATGATACTTTTCAAATCTGAATGGTATAATTTGTCAGATATTACTTGTTTTCAAAACAAATGGGAGGCTCTTCTTCAAGCAAAATTGTGATGTGAGCAATATGGATTCATATTTTAACTGAAAAATTGTATTGAGATTATGTGGCAAGGTCTTGGTAATACTACTAAAACCTTGCCATATGAACCCACTACTAAAGTATAACATTGCCTGGTTTTCGGAAGGGAAAAGTCTGTTTGGAGGTCTTTTCCCTTCCAGGTAAGCAGCTATGCTGCATACAGCCTTTGCTGTCTATACTCCACAGATCATACATTGCCTGATGCCAGCAATCTCTATGATGAGCATGAAGATTTCACATTAAACTAGGGCTGGTAACCAGAGTGAGTATTAGCTCTCAAGGAATTATTTTTATGGTCACGATTCTGTCAGTGGAGGAACTGACAGGCAGCAGACCTGAGGCTAGGGCAATGCAGGAAACAGCTTGCTAGTCTAAACCATCCAGAAAGGGAGATTCAAACCCAGACTGCCTGAACTCTGCCATCACCTCATGAGGGCAATAAGAAAGAATAACAGTTATTTCTGCATGCATGGACGAGGACAGACAGCTATTTGGGGTGTCTATTAGTAAATGCTTGCCCCTTTGAATGCAGCCTTCTCTTTTGTTAAGCAGTTACCAGCAAGAGAAACCAACTGTCATATTTGCTACTGGTGTGTGTTTCATCAAAGCCACTGGGATTACAGTAGGTGCAGCCTTGCAGTGACTCTGGTTCAGACCACTCTGTGCTGCTACTAGGCTCTTCCTGGTGATATTTCCTCACCACCCTGCAGCATTTGGTCCCTTGGCAGCCCTGCATAGGAATCAGTAACTTACTGTCCTCTTCAGCACAGTTTTGGAGATCCTTAATCTGGCTCAAATATGAGCACCAACAATTCCCTTTAACATATATGTGCACATAACATATCCTTTCCATTCAAAGCATGGCTGCCAGGATCACCTTCCCTGTCCAGAATTCAAACCATGTTATTTCTATCTTTAAACCCAAAACCCAGGAAATAACTTAAACATATGATTAACCTAAAGTGTGTGCTTAAGGCCAGGACTTTTGAAACTCATTTCCATTGAAGTCCATGGTAGATCAGCTTGTGCTGGATGGCTTTGCAGAGACAAGATCTGAAACTTTCCACAAACTTCTATTTTACAGCATTGAGTCAAAGTAGCATTTGGGTTTAGGATGAAGTCCTCACTGTATTAAATACATTTTTTAAATTGTCAATTATTTCAACATCGGGGGTTTGGTTTTTTGTGTTGCATGCTTCAGACAGAAATCTTTTTTTTCATCCCCCTTCCTAGCTAAAGGTTAGGAAGCAAACCAAAGCTTCTAAAAAGATGAACAAAATTTTCTTATCACTTGTAGTCCACTGCCACTACATCAGAACATGAAAGCAGCAAGCTATATGATATTCATGTTAAAAATAGGGCTCAACAAAATAGTAAGCTTTTCCACACAGTAAGTTGGCACAGTTTGTTTGCCACCATCATTTTTTGAAGAGTAGCAGGAATAGCATTGGGCTGTATATATTGTACTGGTCAGTAACTCCCTGGTAACATTGGGGTGCAGAGTTCATTTACTGTTTCACAGACAAAACCCCATCTAAAACCTACTAATCCAATATTCCAGGACTCAATTCATAAAAGGAGTAGATTCTCAATGTTAACTCTTCTTCTTCTTAAACTGTTCCCATCTTGGAATCTCTGCTTGTGGAGAATGCCAGTTATTAATACTGTACTCTGGCAACTACAGATCTAATTTTTGCAATTCCAGCTTTTCAGTGTTTTAAAGATTAATTTAAAGTATTAGCATAAAAGTGTTTACAAATAATATGTGGCAGGGCAAAAAGAGAAGTGAAACACATCCCTAAAAAGAAAACATTTATAAAATGGTGTATACACTATCACTTAGGCATGCTGAGTCTCAGAAGTAATGCAAGGAGGCAGAGTTTGTTTTCCTTTTCTTCTGCAAAACTACAATGAAGTGATAATGACCTCAGGAGTGTATGTGTGTGTTTATTCCATCTTTGGCCCATTTGATGTGGTTTTGGCCTAAGGAAAAGCTAAAGTCTAAATGTATTTTAAGTGGTCTAAACCCAAGATAAACACATGTCCCTGAGGTCATTATTTCCATTAGATGACAGTTTGCATAAAATATCAAAAGCATGGCAAAAACAGTGTAAACTTTAAAAAATATATTCTTTCATAGGTCAGCACATCTTTTAGAAAGTGTATACTGTTTCTAAGCAATTGTTTCATCTATTGTCAAAGTGCCTTCTTCAGGAACAGAGAAACCAAAGTTTATTTGGACTTTGGCTATGCATGAGATAGTCTGGGCTTCGTAAATCCTACACATAGCACTGTAAAATGAAAACAGTGTATCCAAGCAGTAATCATACTCATCATGCACATAATAACTGTGTATACAGAAATATCTATCAGCTACACTACAACTTCAAGGACTTGATCTATATGAGGAAGATTGTCAGTGCTTTAGAAACCACACTAGGACTTGATTACAGGTACACAAGAAATTTAATAAGGTTTGTGCCTGGTGTGGACAAAATTCATGCTTGTAACCAAGAAAATGGCATTAACACAGTTTTGTCTTGCCTTTCAATACATATTTTGAGGGGAGTGATGATCAATGAGGCAAGAAAACTGTTTGAAAAAAACACTTATTCCTCCTCAGGTGAGTCAGAGGAGCAGGGAGCTCTTCCCTGGTGTTGGTGCTCCAGCTTTCATCTGCAGCCTTGTGCTGGCAAAGATTGTCAATAGAGTGTTTGTCAACCTACACCCCCCGTCCTATTTCTTCTCAACTCCCCCAGATACAAAACTGGCATGCTTTCTATGGCTTGCTCTTGAGCAGCTCCATCCTGCTGATACCATTAGAGTGTTTTAGTGGATCACAGTTTGAAAACCTTTTTCCACATAGAAAATTAGTGATGGAAATATTCACTTTTGGGGGAAAAATAACATAAAACCCCCTGAGTAACTCTTTTTCTCCCCTTCTTTTTAAAGCCTTAATTCTGCAGACCCTGGATTTACCCAGAACGACTTCTTTTCTTGTTTTCTGCATTCTGAAAATCAAGAAGGAATCAAAAATTTTACATTTATTTTCTCAAAAATGTTTTGATGAATACAGGGTTGAATTAAAGGCTGAAAGTATTTCACAATTTCCAGCAACTGAACCAATTTGGGAGTCATTGTGCCTTCAAGATGTAAATTAACTGCAGCACAATTGACAACTACTCTTTCCCAGTCACTCGGAATAGAAAAAAGTGAAAAGCTGAGACTTTTATCAGTGAGCATATCACAAGAGAAAAATATGGCTGAGTCTAAACCCACACCTGGGTTTCATCTATTTTCAGTCTGTCCCCTTCTCCTTAGTCCTGTTAGACTTTAAAGTTGTCCACAATGTTTCTTTTCTGCAATATTGTCACTTCACGGTTTAGGCAAAATGTAGTAATTTTTTAACCTTCCTTGAGGGACATAGAGAAGACCTTTCTGTGCAGGGGGCAGGAAAGCAAGGAGAACAGACAGCTTCTAATACCATCACTTTGTTCTTGAACACAACTTTCCTAAAATTAGCTTTCAGTAAATTTTTATTTGCAAATGACTGGAGGGGAGTAGACCATTTCAGCTAAGACTACACTTCCTTTTCTTTGGATCATTCATCCTTTCAAAGATAATCTAATACTACTACACCATACTCCTAATAACTGAGCTCTTTTTTACTTGGCATTAGATAAGTGACTTGCATTAAATATGTGGATTAATTTGTTTAATGACTGAAGTGCTGTGGGTTTTGCACTTTTATGTAATTAGAGAATATAAAAGCATTGTTATGAGTGAAATAGGAGTTGGGTTCTAGAAGGAATTTTAGGATTCAGATTGGAAGATTATGTGAGGGGCTTAGTGATATGACAAACATTACTTAGATGACCTTAAAAGGCTTAGAGCAGATTTCAATTTTGTCATTCCAGGAGAAATTTCTTCCATTATTCTTTGTTACAATCTGCTGAACTCATATGAGCCTCAGTAAATCAATGTTCACACTGAACTGGAATGATTTGCATACAAATCTGCTATTGTCGCTTCATTTATATGAGTACAGCTGGAGCCCTGTTCAAAGTAAGCAACAATTACAGTGTTCATTTTCACTGTATGTACAGCTCAGCTGCTTCTTCTACACAGTTACAGACAACGTTATGTTATTGGTCCATTACTAAAATATTGGCCCCGGTAAAAAAATTTTGGTGTCCAGTTGTGTCAAGTTGCAATGAAATGGTGAGCTACGGCTTAGTATTTTCCTTCCAAGTCCACCACTTTGAATAAGTGGCACCCTCACTGTCACTGGTGCTTATGATGGTCATGATTTCATTTGTGGACTTGTTGTTTGGCTGGGTTTTGGTTCTGCCATAAGATTTCCTCCTGTTGGTGAATGGAAGGAACCAACAGCTGCCTGCCAGTTGTTTTGGCAGTAATGAGCAGAGATACTATAACTGGAAAGTGCTGAGACAAAAAAAAAAAAAAAAAAAAAAAAAAGAGACAGAATGAAAAAAGAGAAGGTAGAAGTAATTCTGTAGGGAATGTCATGTGTGGGTTGGACAGCAAAAAATAGGACAACCTGAATAAGGACAATGAAGAGCAAAGGAAATTTGATCTTCTACACCAAAGTCCATTGACCTCAGTGGCATTACTGTGACTTCTATCCAGACTTTTGTTTTCAAATAAAACAATAAGGAGAGGTTCACAGAAAAAAAGGTAGTGGATGAAAGTACATTGAGTTTAAAAGGAAAAGGAAATCCTGAGATAGTATAAAATCAAACCCAAACACTAATGACTGGCACAAAATGCTGTTTCTGTCTTTCAGGTTCTGCTCCAGCTGTTTCTTCAGACCAAATACATACAAGCAATATCCCCTTGTTAATTTTGTGAGTTTTTTTTAATTCCCCAACATTGCATTGACACCTCTGTATATCAAAATACTGCAAATGTGAAAACAGTAACTTTTTGTTTTAGGAAGTGGAGGAAACGAAACTTACAATGCTGTTGTGAGCGTATGCTGCTCTATTTAGCACAGGAATGGAAGTAATGAACCTACCCTCTTAAGATTTTGCTAGCAGTTGCACATTTCTGAGGTGTTTGCATCTGTAGTATTTTGGTTGCTAGGATTCCTGGCCCCCTTCCCCTCACTTCTCTC
The DNA here is from genome assembly GCF_965140245.1 of Athene noctua. Lineage (NCBI taxonomy): Eukaryota > Metazoa > Chordata > Aves > Strigiformes > Strigidae > Athene > Athene noctua. Next base: position 24,009,392 of record NC_134039.1, read on the forward strand.
TCTACTTATGAAATGACACTGAAGAGAAGGGAGGAGAGATGGCTTTCCATGGTTGTCCTGGAATGGCAACAGCCAGGCGCACTTTTTTTCTTTCTGAAACAGTCCCACTCTCTGCATTTCCAGTAATACCCATTTTCTCTAATTCCTCAATTTCTTTTTATGATCTTTATAGCATTTTCGTCTGACTTTTTTTGGAAAAATATGTTTGTGTTTAAACTTCATCTTTTTCTCTCTCTCATTTTTGTCTTTTTTTTTTTTTTAAGAAAGGACTAAAATATGCAGGGAGGAATAAAAACGCCTTTGAATAAAAGGCCAGTTACACTTATATAACATTACATTTCCTGCATTGAATTTGCATACTGCATCAATAGTTTTCAGAAGACTTCCAAGAAATAACAAAGAAAAGAACAAGAACAGTCTATGCCAAGAACATCCCTAAAGAAAAAAAACAGCCATTCTTTTTGAATACTAAGAAAACAGTGTCTTACTTCTCAGAGCTCATGATATCCTCCCTCATTAGAGAAATATCTGCAAGCTGTAAAGTATCTGCCCTGGCAGAGGATTCACAAATCACAACAATTACCTGCTTCTTTTGGATATTGAATCAGCTAATTACCCACCAAAGTTTGGATTGGACATCTGCTACCTGACTTATTTTAGTATCCACCGCAGAGTTCTTCTTGGCAAAGGTTTTCAGCTTCTCCCCTCACCCACCTCTCAATAGGAAAATGGGAAATTATTTGGATGCCATCGCTAACCATTAAGTAAAACTAGGATACTTTGGCCTAGGGTACCTGATCCCTCAATGACTGATGGGATTTCTCTGTGCTTCAGGCCAAGATGAGCATTAACACAGATGGAAGAAAAGTAAATCAGAGGAAGAAAGAGTGGGGAGAGAGGGGGGGAAAAAGAGGTGGAGGGATAGTCAATTAGACTTCTGGTGGGCTGAAAAATAAATAACCAGTAGCCCCTAACGTAATATGAATTACAGTTTGGCACGCACTAGGGATGAATCAGAACATCTGGCATCCTAGGTGTTACTGTTTATCTAAACTACCAATATCATCTGTGTAAGCAAGTCCTGCCAGTACCATTGCCTAGTATCATCTTTTATGTTAGGAAACGAGTGTAAAAATGTTATACAAGGCTCTGTTAAAAACTCACTTTTGAAACTCTGTACCAGAACTTCCTCCCCAAGGAGAAAATGCACCCATGTGTAAGCAAGGGGCACTCCCACTGAAATCATAGGAAGTTCCACCCACTAGACGAAGGATGAATTTTCCCCTGGTAATAAAAATTTCTGCTGCTTAAACTAACTATATGTACAGATCTAGTGACTCACAGCCACACCAGTGTAGGACCCCAGGCATCCTGACTGTGGTACATGTCCCCTGATATAGACACCCATGATAGATACACCAGAAAATATTCCCTTCCTGCTTTCTGTTTGAGCATACCAAGTTTAACACTCCATGTGTATTCATTATCTAAATTTAAATCTAATGATTAAAGATAAATTTAAAATGTCAGTATAAAAAAAGAGCCTGATTTCCTTACATGAAGACCACATCCTCCATAAAAACTATTATTCACACTGAGAACAATGGGACCTAACCTGCCTACATCCCTAGCTTCCAAGATACTAGAAAACGTAGAACAATGAAAACTAAATGGGTAATTTGCCCTGACATAAGAATTAGGACCAGAATGACATTGGTCTAATGTTATAAAACATCCAGGCAAAACACTGGCTATATTGCTGGGACTGACATTCTGCTTTTGCGTTTCATTGAAACTCATGCTTACATTAAAGAAGGACTCAGAATTGTGCTTTCAGCTCCAGAAGTCTCCAGCCGAATCTTTTGTAAGCCCAAACATTTTCTTATTAACCAGAAAGAAAATTATAGATCCCATTATGAAGTCCTGTAAAGATTTCATTAATTATATGGCCACCCACTAGGCTCAGTAGATATTAAGTTTCTGTTGTTCCACTAGGAAATACACAGAGATACTCTGATAACTTTTAAGCATATTCCTACATATTTTGCAATTTATGTTGCAAAACATGTTCTAGAATTATGCTTAATGTAGTAATTGCGAAAGTTGTCACCTATTCTTAAAAAGGAAGGGGAGGAATGAGGAGGAACAACCATTCAAGAGGGGATGTGCACCCTACTGCACGTTGAAAGCCTCTGAAATCACTAGATCTGCATAGTCAAATCTTCTGCTGCACAGTTGTGGACAAATCACTGTGTTTCTCATTGCTTCTATTTTCCATACAAACTTTGTATAGGAAATGAGGTGACGCATGGGTCACTCCTGGGATCAAGATCTACCCTGACTTGGAGTCTGTATGGTATCATACGAATAACAGTGTTACACTGCATAGCATTGCATCAACGGTTTCTGAAAAAATTGCAAAATACAGACAAGGGTAGGTTTAGAATTGAACTGTGACTATTTAGATGTCAGCATTAGCTATTTTCACCTTTGGGAACAATTAAAAACCTGTTGATTCAGGATGCAGTATTGAAAGCTGCAGTTGGAATATTTGGATTTTATCAGTTCATGGAGACTCATACAAGTGGCTTTTGGCCTAAAGCAAATGAAAGACGGTGAGAGGCTATAGGTCAGGTGTCCAAAACCAAAATTATCTCACAAAATGGATGTAATGAATCTAAAGTGTATCCTGCACAGAACCTTGATTTTTTTCTGCCGAAAAGTTTTATAGTGCAGACATACATTATCATAACAAAGTTTTGTGGCGTGTTGAAAATGTAGGAAACACATAAAAAAAATTGCATTTGATAATGTAAACTACAAGGATTACAGTACCAATTGTATTATTCATGTACATATTTAATTCAGTAAAAAGGAACTGAACCTGAATTTATTTGTAGCTGCCACAGAATTCCCATTTTATCACAGGATTCCCCAGGGTGCCAGAGGAACAAAAGGGCCTTGATGCAGAATTTAGATCTAGCCTCCACACAGCACATGGAGTACGTGAAGTGCAAACCAAAAGCAGGCCACAAAGTGGATTGTTTCTCTATTTACACTACATTATTTAAGTTAACGACACTGCACACAGTCATACCTGCCTGATTCAAAAACCAGGCCAACGAACATAATTTAAGACCCTTTAATTTTGAAACATAGCAACCAGAGATAAGCAAATCTATAGGGGCCAGAGATGGCTTTAGGTTTGGGACATAAACTAGAAGTGGAGTGATTTATCCAGAGGTCATTCACTTTGAGTCTCCTCCAGTTCCCGATTAATTTTGCATTTAGCAGATTACTATGGTTGAGAGTCATGGAACAGTCTTCCTAAACTAACCAGAGCAATGAGCAAAGCACTACATTTGTCATAAGAGTTTCTCCAGACCATTTCCAAGTTATAGTTAGAGGACAAAAAGCAAAAATGTTCTTCATTCCATGAAGAAGTAAAATACACAATTTCATACCCTTTCACACTCTCCTGTGGCCTTATGGCCCATGAGGGCATTTGGGACATTCCTTAGAAATGTCCTAACTGCCCACCATTATTATGAAAAAAAGTTAGAGAAAAATAAAAAGTGCTACAGAGTTCCATTTTTCTTTATATATATAGCAATTTCTCCCTTAACTTTAGAGGAGTTTTGCATACATAAAAGGCAAAAAGACTAGCATACAAAATATATGGGCATTTGCCCAGTCTTAATATTTTAACGGCAATATAAAATCTGTTATACAGCACAGGAAGAATCTTGCTTACTCAGAAAGATGGAAGAATGGACAGACAGACAAATTAAGTAGGACAAAACAACACTCCTTACCATGAGAAAAGCTGGGAAAAAAAAATTTCTATTGCTCGTTTTTCATCCTGGATTTTTTATTTTAAAAAGTCAGCTAAGTACTAATCCTCTCTGGGATCTGGGGAACTAAGAAATATGATTCACAAACATTTGTTCTTCATTAACAAAAACATAAAAGAGAAGATTAATAAAAATTACCCTAACCTGCTGTTCAGCTTTAACTGTCACCTCAGGGGCTGACCATGGTCTCTTTTAATCACAGAGATGACTTGTTCAGGATTCCAACCCTGAATCTGAAGGTTGGTTGAGTCTTCAACAATTAATAGTAAAGAATTAAAGGTGTGCGTTACCAGCTAGGGATGAGGTGGAGCAGGAGAGCTCAGAAAAGCCTTCGTGAGTGAAACAGCTGGTTCCTGCATAACACAGCACTCTGAAGAAAGAGATGGCCAGCACAGAGGCCTCTGCATGGTACAGCTACTCTGCCATGCTAGCATAGCCACACTGGGTTGCAAAGAGAGGCTGCCTTTCAGTCATGGAATTCTGCTCCTCATCTTAGATGGTGTCAGGCAAATGAACTTCAAAATACTTCCAGATGTCCAGATGGAGACAACTGATTCAAGTTCAGCACACAATCAATCAGTCACTTAATATTTGTAGTCTCTTTGCACACATTGACAGAGATCTCTACACAACTATTATTTCAACTATAGATGAGTATCACATGCTCAATTATTTCATAAGAACATTTGAAATCTTCCACAACTGATTTATGTTTTAAATGGCTTGAGTCTTTTCAGTGGAAGGAGCTGTAGAGAAGTCTATCATGTTCCTCACCTCAGCTGTACAGTTTGAGTCACCAACCCTACTTCCTTAAAAATCTAAAATGCCTATTCTTCCTCACATATTTCTAACAACAATACATCAGGGTCCTTAAGCATACAACCAATGGTGAGTGGAAAAGAGCCTACAGTGATGAGAGAGCAAGAAATACCAGTATCAGTCAAAATGGCATCTCACCATAAACCATGATTTGTCTATGCAGGGCACAGAGGAGACTGCTCCTACAATAAACATTTCAGTTTAGGGTGCCTGACATCAGAAAGAGGTCCCAGAAAAGGAAAGTCTGTATGGTGAGATGACATGAAAGAAATGTAAGTGGGAACATGGGCATATAATAAAGAAGGATGAGAATGTTTATTTATAGACTAGAGTCTGAAAAGAGTAAACACATGAGAGGAATGGGAATAGTTTAGCAATAGCAAGGGGTAAACTAGCAGCAATATGATAAAAATAAGCAAAGGAAAAGTTTAGTCTGAATAGGAGGAAATATTTCTTAATGGCAAGGTACATGAGACTGTGGAATAGCCTCCCCAGAGACACCACAATTGCTTGAGTAATTTAAAACTAGATGAGACAAAGCACTTGAGAATTCACTGGGGGAACAGTCATGCCCTGCCATTATCTAATAGGTGTTTTCCATCTCTAACATGTATGATTCAACTGACATTAATTGGCATTAGTGTGTAAATCAAAATAAAATACAACCCCTAAATGTTACCAGACGTCACAGTGATCAGTTTTCCCAACACTGCTTTTCAGCAAAATGGAAGAAAATAACAACAACTTCAGAGACCTAAGTGTCATGATCAGTTACAGAAAATTTACATCATGCTAAGAAATATTTTTAGAGTAATTCCACTCTGATATGTTACAATGACAGCTAAAATCTGTAACACCTACAAAAGTGCATTTCAGTTGAGATGCTCCTGGTGCTTCACAAAGAGTAACAGAATCATAGACTGAAGAATCATTTTCTTGAGAACTATGTCCTGAAGATGGGGAAAGGTTAAGGTTTCCAAGTACAACAAGAACAAAATCAGTTCTGGAAAGGGCTGGTTACATCAAGGATATTTCTCCCATAGTCTAACTGCTAGCATGTTTAATCTCCACCTCTCCAGTAGACATATAAAATTTACCTGCTGCACTGAATTCCCATCATGGTTTTCAGTCATTTTGCTTACATTTTTTGCTGTACCTTCTACTATATCTACAATACTATAACTCTTTTTCCTTAGCGTGATCAGTTCGCTATGTTAGCTTCGCTCTGCTCCTGAAAAAGTCAGAAGAATAAAACATCAAACCAACACTAAAGGCTTTTTAAAAATTTATCTCCACACATGAGATTGCTACTGAATATTTTGTAACATTTAATACTTTAAAAGCAGTGTCTATCCAGGCTAGTTAGTAAATTTTAAGAAAATATTGAAGGTAATAATAGTTTTAATTTCTAGAATATAGGGGTGGCAGAACATCTTGAAAATCCTAGCCAAAGTACTGTGACATACTGTGAACAGAAAACTTCCCTGCCATTTTAGAAATGCAGAAACAGAAGAGAAAATAAGCAGCTTGCCAAAGATCACTCTATAAGGACAAGAAACAAAGTCATCCATTCAGATACTCATCCTAGCAAAGTTGGACATCCATATGTCCCTAATATCCAACCACAAAGCCTTTACTGCAAGTAGGTGGGGGAGTCAGCCAAGCCCCAGTACAACCACAAAATCCAGGAAGGAACTCTGGAGCAAAGGTTCCCAAAATCAGAGGAGCCCTGTGATGCCAGCTCATAGAGTGATGGAGAAATAATGGAAAGGACCAGAGAGGCATTTCTGTTAAAAGGTGACTTATGCCATGAAGTGAAGAAAATCTACTAACTCTGAAAGTACAATGAGGTTTAGGTCAAGCAATTTTGTGTGAATGTGCCTGGGGAGTGGTCACCTGAATGGAGAGCAATAGCTTCCAGCATTGGGCTACAAAGTTTTTGTGGAGTTCTGTTTTCTCCCTTCCAAATAATACCTTTTTAAAAATCAATGACTCCTGTCTGTGAGTTGGGAAAATTTGATTTTGGCTGGTTTCGGTATAGGGCTTGAGGTATCATATTAGTAGAAATCTAAGCCTGAAATTTAAGCCTGAGCTTTGCCAGTGTCAATCAATTCCTAGCAAAAGGTTTAAATATACTCTCAGAACATGCCTGTTTATGCTACTACCTTAATTTTGCAGGAGATGGATCCTCATAAACAGATTAACCAACTTGCCCAAAGTTGTGCGTGAATCTGTGGCAGAATAGGCAACTAAAGCTTAGTTTTCCACAGCCTGCTAAGTACTCCAGTCCCTGGATCATCCTTTCTCTCCCTCGAATAATGCAAAGGAGGAATGTATCTGTTTGCTTTCCAAAAACCTTATAGAATTTGGATAAGCCTTACATCTCAGGCCCAGGAAAAGAATAAAGAGTTTGTACAGGAATTCACCCATACTAGCAGATGGGAGGATGTAAATGAAAGAAACTCCACTAGTTACAGTTCAGTTTTAATTTTTTTCTGCAGTCTTGCCTGTACAAAAATAAATCTGTTTTTCTGTTTTCAGTGGAGCCAACAGTTAAAAATACTCAACTTTTGCAAAGGGGATGACCCTTTTTGTCATAATCATGTCCAAGACATAAGACGGAACCATGTAAATCCTTCAAGAATGATGATTTTTAAAAATGCTCTTGTCTCTGTTTTTAAGTAAAGTGAATAAAGGTGGTTCAACTTAGCACATGGTTTTTTTGCACTCCTACAGGCAAAATATTACCCATTTTCTGCAGTCAAGTTATGCTAAGATCTCTTTCCAATTACAAGAACCCCAGTAAGAAGGATTGCCAGAGACAATTTAAACTACCCTGTAACACAGAATCAGATTTGGCCCAATTTTAAAAAATATTTTGCAGAATGTTATATCTGTTCATTCAGACTTTTTGTGTCATCTGGGAGCTGAATGATGCCAGCCCAATGCCACTGCTGGGAGTGGTGGGCAGAACCTGCCACCTGAGAGAAGGTCTCTATCATAAAGACCAATGCTCTGAACCACCACCACCAATGTCAAGATTACAGGAGGATCCAGAGAAGGACCTGGCTTTATGTCATTAGTGAACAGAAAGCAATTTGTATTCAAATACAAAACTGTGCATTTCTCTACACTGTTACCCTGATACCCCTCATCTCAAATGGCCCATCATCTCCAGGAGACTGGAGTGTTTCATTTCTGTGATCTAGTCTGCTTGGGATTTTTAAATTTTCACTGACTGAGTTTGTCTATCTACAATGGAATTGTGCAATGTGATCAAGAGTCTTGTAGCAGAAAATGCACTCCCATTTAGCCAACTAAGTTAATTTTGTGCCTGCTAGTGAACATTACTCAGTTTTAATGTTCTGTGTCTTTTCTGACTTGGAGCAGATCTGAACTAGCAAAAGAAAAAGGTTCATGCAGTTAATAACCACCTGAGCCACTCAGTTCCCCATCTTGATGCAAATATATGTTTTTAGGAGCCATTCCTAATTTATAGTTATTTAAATAACCTTTGTTGTATGAAGGGCTCTGTCTGAGCCATCCATGCCATACAAGGCACCCGACATTGAAAGTCAACTCTTTGACCTTTTATTCTTAGTCTGGGGAATGAGGCATGCCATGCACTCATGCGCTCAGCCCCTGGGCACTACTCTGGGTAAGTTACTTGGACAGCACCTCTTGCCAGCTGATTCACAGAGTGGAATCTGCATAAGCTCTTGAAAAGAAACGCTCATTAATATTCCTAGCCAGAGGCAAGTGTGCTACAACTCAGTGAGAGGAAGGGTCAAGGAAAGGGAAAAAAAAAAAAAGTAAAAAGAAAGGAAAAGAATTGAAGGCCTCATAGAACAAGTCAATACCCCAAGACAAGTGGTCCCTTTGTTGAGGGCAGAACAGACCATTCTGCTCTAGGAAGAACTATGCAAATAGACTGAAAACAAGGAGATATTCTCTTTTCTATTTTTATCAATAACCCAAGAGTATCAGACAGACTAGGACAGTCCCTTCCCCTAGGATACTTGAACAATTTAATGCAACCAAACAAAAGGACCGGGGACTTCCATGAAGCATCAACCCTCCTTTAGCCAACAAAGCAACTGCAAAAGCCCCTCGTTCAGCTCAAAACATTTTAGGGGTATGTTTCTTTCCCCAGTATGCTTTCTTCCTCTCTTTGCCACCTCCTTTTCTTCTCCCCATGCTCCATCCCTAAGAACTACGCAACTATGCTTCCCTTCAGCTATGGAAATTTCTATCTCTTTACATTAAAATGAAGGGATTTTGTTAGTACAGGGAATGGTAAGAAGATTGCGATGGTATATATGTTTTTATCTGAAAACAGGAATTGCCTCCCATTTCCCTCCCCCACTTCTAGAAAAAGGGGAAAAAAATAAAGGTAGAAAAGAGGTGGTTATGTTATAGTTATTCATTTTCTTTTGATCTAAGTGATATATCACTTTTCCTATTAGGATTTAATTTGCTTTAGCATGAAGAGATCAGCAAGTGAGTTCTGTTTTAATTAGACAGGTACTAAACAGTTTGATAATAATTTGAATACTGACAAGCTGGAGTGCTCACTGGGCCATGAACAAAAATGATATTACAGTTGTTCAATCTGCTTGAAGAGAAAAAATCCCTTAAATATTTTACATGCAAGGGAAAGTGGAAGAGAAAGATATGCTGAATGGTAAGATGAAACATGGGTGATATGATACCAAGGCTGACCTGTAACCTGCCTGCAGAACTTGTTAGCTACCTGTCTGTAGTTTCTGCTCCTTAGCAGGAGGCCCAATTTAGCAACCTTTACTGCAGGTAGGGGTGTAAAGTTAGAACACAGAGCCTGGAAAACTGTCTCTCATAACCAAGATTTTGGAACAATCAGTGTAGATGCTGGCGCACAAAAAAAATGAGCAATAAATGTGTCATAAAAGACAGCTGCATGAACAGAAAATGAGAAGCACACAAATATTGAACTTGTGCAGGTAGGCTTGCTGCTTCTTACCACAGTGCAGCCTTTGTGTGCTCCTTCAGTGTCCATAGTTATTGCCTACTCCTGTTCCACACAATTTTTCCACTGGAGCTTTCTATCAGTAACCCATTTATGACAGCAGGTTCTCTCACCAACTCTTTTGCCTCATACAGCATGTGTACCAGCTTGCCAATGATTAATTCCTTAAAAAGAAGGCTACCTAGGAGCCTTTCTGGATTGCAGGAGACACATCTATTCACTCATCTCTCTTTTATTGCTCCTACAGGAGCTATTCTTTCCTTCTCTACCCTTCTTCAGGCAAATCATGCTTCCAGGAGCTGTGTTGGTATCCCAACAAGTAAAGGCTCTTTTTTATTTAAGGTTTCTCTATTACTGCTGTCCAAAAAACTAGAACAAAAAGCAGCACACGGATATTCTTACTGAGCCAAATAGAAATATACATACATATATATATATATATACACATAGGCAGACCTACCTTCCATCTACAGAAAAGCTGGCATCTCCAGCTTCTGACTACATCAACACGAGCCACTGCAAATAATATTAACTCAGATATGCTAGTCTGCATTGCACCCACCAATAAGGCACTAAACCTGATCTGGGAGAGAATCTCTGAATCATTAAATATGCCCCTTGCAATACAAGCTATTATCTTTCCTGTTATCATTTGCATCAGAAGAGATGTCACTCAAGCAATGAGATGGGTAATATTAATGATCCAATATCAGGGAAAAAAAGCGCCACAAAACACCAGTAAAAGTACTAATGCACTATAAAAAGTATAGTGGATTAATGAAAGGTCTCCTCAAAAGATATTGAATAACGCCGATCCTCCTATAGTGGACAGAAATGGGACAAACAAGTGATTCTAATAGTCTAACAGCCTGGTGTGATAGGCAGATTCACAAACTCCCCTTTAGCATTTTAAAAGAATGACACAACTTCTTTCTTCAGGAGCGAGAGCTGGAATTTCAAAGCTGACAGAGTCTTTTAATTTCTTTGAGTTATGAATGCTTAACTCCTGCAAATTGCTTTGAAAGTGCCATTATAATATTAAAAACTGGGATTTGTTTGAAGATACTACATAGCACTTGTGAGAGACAGAGCTGCCTAGTGACTTTTCCATTCAGGACTCTTGCCTGAATCACTGTGCAACCATAGGCAATATAACCTCATTTCCTCAGTTCATACACACAGAGAATATATAACATTTTTTGCTATCCCCTCAGAATTATATTGTAAAGCTTATTTAGTTGCAATATGTAAGGTTACCTTGTGTATGTTATCTTACATAATCATCTGGAGTTAAGCCAATCACTCAGATGGAAACCTGCATCATTTAATACTGCTCTAAACTGCTCAGAGCCTGTGTAATACTGATTTCTCACTAATTAAGGACACAGATTCTAAAAATTTCAGTTTCCCACACTTTGGATTTACATACTGAGAAACACTAGAAATAAAGCATTGTTTAGCTACTTTTTTCTCTCTCTTATTCCATGACCTTAGTAAACTTTTAATGTCCTTCCTCTTCATTTTTTTATTGAAATGCAGTTTGCTTTGAAGTTAATTTTCTTTGCTATTAACTGATGGTCAGCCCACTAAAACTTCTCCAACTGACCCCAGCTTTTTGCCCAAAGCACAAATATATTGTATTCAATGAAATCAGAAAAAAAAGAAAAGCTACAGAGAAAAGTAGAAATATGCTTTGCTCTGGCTGGTAGCTTCACCCAAATGCAAGTTGCAGAGGTACGTGCTGTTGCTTCTGTTGTCATGTCCACAGTTGCTGTGGATCTGTACTGCAAACACATCTCCTAAAAAGCAGCAGGGTTTCATGCTGGTTGCTGTAATAACAGTCTGACAAGCTGGCATGTTTGTGAGGCAGATATTTATTTTCTGGCTTCAGTAATCTGATGTTGGTCAAATTTTAGAACTCATGGCAGTTCAGTACATCAAATGAAGAGATGACAGTGATAGAATACAGGAAGAGCACTTACAAACATGTGTAATGACGTATTTAAATCCCAGTGAAGGTAGACAAGGATTGACTGTTTCACTGAGTTATATGTCAATCATTTTAACTTACATGTTTCCAATACTAATTTTTCAGCTCTGAGTTCTTCTCCTCTTGACTTTCCCATAAACACCTCTACCTTTGCCAAGTTCTCTCCTCCTTTTAAATTTTCTGGATTTCTTGTTCCATGTCAATATAATCGGCTTTAGGTGAAATCTCATCTTCCCACTTTCTGCCTGTTCTCCTCCCTGGAAAAATCTGGCTCTGCCTTTACGATACTGCCTCTATGTCCGTGCTCACAGACATTTCCCCTTCTCCTATTTTCCTGTCCTTTACAGTGTGAAAAAGATATTGTGATGGAGACCCCACAGTTAAAAAAATCCTGGTCCTTCAGCTTTCAGCATTTTCATATACTGCTGATCTGTTTAGTTTACCCCTTCTGCTAGTTTTTGCTTAGCTTTCCCTATGAAATACCGTTGGGCATACAGAAACTCTTTCTTCCAGCCTCTCCCATTGCCTTTTTTGTGCAGACAATGTCTTACAATGCCTGAAACAAAACCGTCAAATAGTAAAGCACAGGTAGATGGACAGTGATGACTACTCATACTTTTTGTTTTACATGACTGATTTTGGTGATTTAGAGCCATCAGGTATGCTCATCTGGTGTCTAACACTCTGATTTTATTCTCCTGCAAGTGTCAGTCTGGAATTGGTTAGCAAATAAAAACTTCCAGACAATGACACACTTGCCTTTAAAGGGACTGCAGGAGATTATTCCCACTCTTCACAATGCATTCAAAGATGATAAACTATCTCCTTTCTGCTTTCAGAAGTGAGTTGAAATTCAGTGGAGTGTAAGCTCCAAAGTGCCTGAATCACTTTTGAAAACGGAATTTAGGAGGTTTTTTAAAATTTACCCTCTTTGGATTAGGAATCCTCTTTTTCTGTCTTTGCTCATAATCGAAGTGTAGGTCAGACCTGTGACCACTATTGCAGAGCAAATAACATCAACACTGCTCAACATTATTTTCTACTCTGCAGTATTTAAATGGGTAAAACTAAAACTTCCAAACTGTTCTTTTAGCTACAGACCTGTCAGACCTAAAGGTTTTTTTCTAGAAATAAAATATTATTGTTAGTCCCCTGTATATGTGTATCTTACATGTCATTGCTCCCCTGACTTATCAGCCCTACATAATGACACCTATTGCTTTATCTGTGTGAACTAGGAGGTCTAATTGCATCCTCTTCAAGTGAGCCAATACAAAGGTTTTCTAAAAACTAAAATGCCCAACAATTAGGCATGACTGAAATCCTGTCTCTGTGAAGATGCCACCTCTAGGCCCCAGCCTTTGCCAGGGAGCATGCCTATTTCACATGGAGGTCCATTGCTTGTAGCTGTCATCAGAGCATAATCACCAAATGAAGCCACCTAGGACAATTAGGATAAAGAGATTCAGGGGGGTTTAGGACCTGGTAAAATTGAACAGTTGCACATTTAGATATATATTCTTATTTACTTGTCGCATGGCTATGGAATTTTTACGTACAGTTATTTAATAGTTACACAGCTCTGCTGCTGGGCTGCAGGAAACCCACATTCATGTCTTCACTATTTGCATAATGATACTGAGATTCAGACCACCTCAGCCATGGCCTGCCCTATCCATTCTACAGTTTGTGTACTGGGGAAATGTGGGAGAGTATGGACAGGCTCCCTTGAGTCTTCAAGGACAATGAGACATGAGAGCCTAAGAAATGCCTTGCAAGTGCTCACTGTGTTCCATGCAGCCCAGAATTCAATCTGTGACAGCAGCAAGAGTAGATGTTTAGGAAGAGCATGCCAGCCAGGTCAGTTCTGCCACCCACGCTCCTTGCACTCCCCAGCACTGATAACAGCTGTATTAACAATGTTAGAAGGAAATTCCCAGACTATTTTCTTCTGCATATGTTTACAGACCTGGTGCCCATGCATTTGTATAATCCCTTTTTGAACCTGCCAAAACAAAAAACTGGCACAATTCCAGCAAGCAGCAGGAGAGGGTTCCCAACAAAAAAACCTAGATAGGTGCGGCGGGCGGAGGAAGCAAGCAGCCGATTCAATGTGAATGATAGAGCAAGCTTCAACTTTATTGAAAGAAATCACACCTTATATAAGCACTCTACAATAATCATGCATACTACTCACAAATCTATTGGATACATGTAAAAAGCTACATTATAATATCCCAGCCCCCTGTGGCATCTCAGACATGTCACAACATCTTCCCTCTTCTGGACTGCCTCCTTTCCCAAGGTTGTTTTTACCATCAAGGCCATTGTGTACCTCAGTTTCTCTCTTTGTTAACATAACAGTCTGTTGTTTGGCATAACTGTACCCTGGGTTTATTCCTTTGTTTACCTCAGATGGCTGCAATCAGCTTCTGCAGAGACCCATGGCCTTGCTCTCTGCAAGCCGTTCTCCAACAGATAGGGAAAACCACCTTATTTTGGTCTGAAGCTAAGTACCAAAGTAATTCTGAGGGAAAAGGCTTAGGCTTGTTCTATTCCTATATCTTTTCCTGTTGGCTATGTCAGGCGTTCCACACTCATCTTGCTGTTTGTGTTGACATAGTGATTAGAAGCTAGCTCCTATGTGATCTGTGAAGATATACAGACTAAGAAAAAAGCACATTAAAGATTGGTACAACACAGTTTTTAGATACAGTTGAAACATGAATGTTGAAAAAAAAAATTAATGATAATTATTTGTGGAAGGAAATTAAGAAAAAGCAAAAGGAGTTATGCTTCATCCAACACATAACACTAATATTTTGAAGAAAGACAAGTATTTTCTACCTAGCAATAAAAAAAGGGGAGTATGAACCTGTATGTATCTGAAGAATGGATGCACCCAGGAGATAAAAGGTTACTTACATTTCAAATAGCATTAACAGCAAAGGAATTCAGCAGTGGTCACATGATACAATATCTGTGTAATTCTTAAAAAAAAAAAAAAAAAGCTGTAATATCACTTTGTCTCCTGAGTTAAAGAAATCATTGACACGGAGCAAAATCTTGACTGACCTTGGAAAACTCCAACTAAGTTAGAGCCACGATAGCACTCATTACACTGCCCTTTCCTTCCCTACCATTCTGCCAGCACCTTCAGCCATCACAATTTTGTTCAGAGCATATTCTTCTTTCTCCATATCTTTGATTATTTTTTCAATTTAACCCTGATTCTGAATTTCCTGAATATGCTACACTCACTTTCAAAGAATCATGGATGAATAGAGCTGGAAGGCACCTTGCAGGGTCACCTTTTCTGTCCCAAGGCAGGATCTTCTCCTCCTGTATCTTTCCTGATGTTTGTCTAACTTTTCTGCAAGAGACCAAATGATGAAGTTCCCACAACCTCTCCTGCATGCTCCCTCCACTTTTATGTAGCTGCATAGAGCTGCAATGTACCCCCTAGTCCTTGCTTCTTTATCTTAGAAGAAAATTCATTTACTCTTCCTTCATAGGTCACATTTCCTAGATCTCTGATCACTATCTCTGGAATTTCTCCAGTCAGTCCACATCTTGCATGAACAGCACTACCAAAAAGCAGATACAGCCTTAAAACTTAGGTCTTACTGATGCTAAATAAAGCAGGAAAATTTAATGGGTCATGTAAGCTATACTCCTTTTTATTCATCCCATTATGACGTTTCCCTTTTTCACAACAGCCTGACAGTGTTGACTTATGTTTGACTTACATTCTACCACATATCTCAGATCCTGTTCTACAGAATTTCTATCAAGGGCTTATTTCCCCCATCCTGTACTTCCGCAGCCAGTTATATGAGCCTGAGTTTGGCACTTGTAGCTATCAAATTCAATTTAATTTCTTTCAAACTATGAATCCATTTTGATGAGGGTTATTTTTCATTCTAATCCAGTTCTCCAATGTTCTCTCAGTCTCTCCTAGTACCATGTCATCTGGGAATTTAATAAACATGCTCTCTTTTTGTCACCCAAATTGCAATTGAAATATTGGGTAGTCCTGAACCCAGGACAGGTTCTTGCAGAACACCTTCAATCCACCCTTTTATTTTGACAGCAATCTCCCAATAATTCTCCACATTGTTTTCTAATTGATTTTGTGCCCAGTCTACAGTAACTTTACCAATATTAGGTTTCCCTAGCTTACTTATCAAAATGTCACAAGAGACAGTGTCAAAAGCCTAATGAAAGTGAAAATTACATCTGCTGCTTTTCCCTTATCCACGGGATCTGATACCCTCTCACAAAAGGAAATTAGATTGGTTTGACATGATTTGTTCTTGACAAATCCATTTGGTTGATATTTATTTTGTTAAATTCTCTGTGCTTACACAGCATTTCATTGGTTAGTTGTTCCAGATTTTTTCTGGAAGTTAAAGGAAAGAGAACTGGACCAAAATGCTTTAGCTCCTTTTCTCCTCCCATGCAAATGCTGACACAACATGTGCCTTTCCCAGGACTTTGGTGTCTCATCCAATTCTCAAAGACACGCCAATGACAGCTCTGAGACTACTTCATCCCTCCCAGAAAGAAGTTCATCAAGCCCAGCTGACTTTAAAACATTTAGGTGTTTTCTGTCATGTTTTAGAAATAAAGAAAGCTCAAGAGTGTTCTTTACTTTGAATTATTGATCATTAAATTGCAGTTTTTGCATGGAAGTATTTATAAGTTTGACCAATCTGTGATCCTGAATCAGACTGCAAGCCTGAACCCAAAGGGTGGCAAGTGCTCACAAGTTCCATCGTAATTAAGCCTGCTTAACTGACCCTGTTATGGCTCACTTTCTCAGCTCTCTTGTGACTTGAGAGATGATATTTTCCTATTTAATGTCTCTGAAAAACATGTGAGTGGTATTTGTGGTGGTAGGTCAGCTCTCTCTTGACTGTGTGAAGAATCACAGACAACAGCCTAGTGTACTTGCACTGAGTTAATATTTCACTGCCTCCCAGAAATAAAATTTAAAACAAATAAACAAACAACAACTCCTTTTGTTTGCTGTCGTTCTTTTCAAGTATCAGATATATCACAAGACACTTGAAGTTAATAAAAACAGGGACAATAAAACCAGACTAATGCCAGCAAACCAGTCATATGCTTCTTGCTTTTACATGGCCTGATCATGTGCTGTCTCCTGCAGCTAGATAGGCTGCAGTCTTGTAGGTACTTCAGATCTTTCCGAGATACTCTGGCTGTGGTTAGCAAAGCTTTTTTGCCCTAAGATTTGTGACCATTACCAGGACATATATGCTGGCTGTTGTTGCTAGCTCTGCTCACACGGGAAAACCCCAGAGGCATTTTTCTACAGTTATTTTACTTTCCAGTTCTACTTTCATTTGGATGAAGATCAATGGATTAACTTCTGTTTCCTTAAACCCACTGACTTCAGCCAAGCAACAAAAGGCTAATCTCTTCTTGGATAGTCTCTTCTTTGTGCCCACTACCATCAAATGACTAAATTTTTTGAAACTTTCTGCAAATCTTGAGTCACAAAAATAGAAAGTCATTGTACTGTGATGTTGTCCAGCAAACCTGGCTTGCCACCTGCGAGTAAGATGGTCACACTGCTTAGCTGAGACAGCCCTGCACCTTTCCAAAGACAAGTAAATGATCCTGCAGGGGGTTACCACCATGTGAAATGGCCACCATCCCCTTATCCCTTCAGTGAAATTAGCGAGATTATTCAAGGTCCTAGTAATCCTCCAAACCAAAAATAACTGCTAGCCTTGGTAAATCTCAAAAGAAGAAATGCCTACAAACAGCAAATGTGATCCTCCAATATTGAATGTCCTGAGCTGCTTTTCTCCCCATATAATGTACTATTAAAACCAGTTGTATATGGTTGTGCCTTGAATTAATGTAGTGGAAGTATCCCTCTCAGATTCCTAACCAGATGTTGCTGTATCTTCCTGATTAGCAAGCTGAAGATGCCTCCAAAAAACATGTCTACTTTTCTCTGTCTTTTTCAGAGTACTAAATTGAAAGTGGTTTCTACTTGGTAAAATATCCTCACAAATGTTGGGAAGAGAAAGTGGTTTTGGAATAACAGCACCAGGGAAGCTGGAAGTCAAACTCCTCATTACTCTAATCCCCAAAGCTTTCTCAGAAATATGATTCTTGATTTTCTTTCTTTCTGTGTCTTTGATTCTTTCAAATATTTGGATGAAGCATTCATTTTGCAGTCAGAAATTACACCCCATTTGCTTTCTGCCTTCCCCTGGATAAGCATAATTTTTTTTTTTTCCATTTTGAAAAACCCAAAGCATTCTCAAGTCGCAACTCTTGACGGGCAGCAATGCCACGTCTTTCTATCCCTGCATGTATACACAGCAAGAGCAGCAGCAGCTGCCATGGTGCACAGACCTCCTCCCCTCGGACTGACAACCTGTCTTAATGTTGAAAAACAGTTCAAGGTAGCACTTGAGACCAAACGTGCCATTTTCCTTGTCAAAATGAAAGCTGTAAATTTTAAGCCTAATGCTTAATGTATCCAGATATTGAACAGAGGGACTTTTATCCTCAGCTTAATGGTCTGTCTAAAATCATCAAAAAAGATTACTTAAAAATTCAAGGTCCTCAGAGGTCCCATAAAAATTGTGTGGAACATTTTTTCAGGTTTTTGGGGGGGTTAGAGGGCCCTTTCATTTTTTTTATTCCCCTTCCTTTTTTACCACAGGCAATGGAAAAACACGTATAGAAAGATTTTAATCTTTTTTTTCTTCCTGAACTTGAAAGACTTACAGACAAATCTGACTATATTCAGGGGAACTAGAGCTTCGGCTGGAGTAAATCATCCTAGCTCCACTGGTTTGTAAGGAACAAGGAAGATTTACACCACCAGCCGATCTTGCCTTAGCTGTTTCCTTTAAAAGCTGCACAGTGAAGTGAGATCTAATATTTCCAAGTACTCCTCAGAGACTCGGATTCCAGAAATCATGTCTCACTCAACCTGTCTGTTTTGCGGGTTTTGTTTATTTTGCTAACGTTGGTTAGATGTCTAAGGAGTTGAAGGTTCTGTTTGTTTAGTTTTCAGATGTTAAATTGGGAGAATCAGCTGTATTTTCTTACAGGGATTTTAGAAAGGGTTTGTACAAATCTACCCTCTGTTGCAATCCCAAGTACAGAGGAATTACTGGCAAAGCATTCAGCGTTAGTGCAAACCTCCCCCCTTTCCCCAAAACATCTCCTTTTCCCTGGCATTGCAGCACCTTCCAGTGCCCAGAGGTACTCGGTGGGCTAGACCTAGGATTCACACCAGGAAAAGGCAAGCAGCATTTAGTAACAGTGCATTCAAAAAACTTCATTTTTAATACACATTTATCAAAACCTCCCATATACTAAAAATTTGCATAAATGTATACTGACAATTTTTTTCTCTCACCACTGTAGTTTGGCAGAACTGAAATCCAAATATATTTTGAATCTGTACAACTAAAATCTTCTGAAATATGTCAGTATCTGTCCATACTTAGGAGCCACATCATGTAGCCTGTATTTAAACATTTGTCTGTAGCTTGCAATAAAAAAATTATTAAAATAACAAATGTACATGGATTATAGGCTAGATTTTGAAATGCTGATAAACACAGTGTTTATGTGTCAGACCACAATGCTTCCAGAGGAGCTGTCGGTAGGAGTCAGCTTTACAAAAACTTTCCAATTGTTTCTTTATTTCTGTTCCCACCTTTTCATTATACTTTCTTTAAAAAAATTAGGTACACATTACTCACATTGTGGCAGTCTCTCAGACAAAATACATTCAAATTTAAGGTTGATGTTGTGTATCAGTAAATGGTTGTTCCGTGAATAAGCAGAACCCAGAAAATTCCTTGTTCAGTTATGCTTTTGCAAAAAGCAAATATATCAGGCAAGAACTTTGCTTCAGCTGGTTTTCCACATATGAACTGAAACCTTGCCATGATTTTAGAAAACAGGGACATTTAAATCTCAGTTTAAGGTTATAATTCTTTTAATCAAGCATAGCAGTATGTGTACATGCAGCTTCAGTGAACTGATAAAACATACTCTAGGTCCCTGTGTTTAGCTGCTGTAAACCATATTTTTTTCACAAAGTCTGAGCTATATTGATTTATATAATCTGGGGATCTGCCCGTCTCTATAAAATGGTGCTGCAAACTTTACAAGGCTTACTTGTAAGATTTCTAGCACCTCCACTTTCTATTTTTGGTTAGCAGTATCATATAAGCAACCTGATTTTTGTTTTTAAAACAGTTTTTCAGTCCTTCCATGTCCAAACTGCTTGCACACTTTGCTAGCTGCTTAAATTGCTAAGAGGAATTCGGTCTCACTTTTGATCTAGATAAAGGGCAAAGGTTTGGAATTGTGTTTGTTGCTGATTTGTTAGGGGTTTTTTCGCCAAAGGTAATTTCATGTGTTTGTTGGGTTTAAGTGATGGCTATTACATAAGCAAAAGTACATTTTCCACAGCTTTGGCTCCACAGATAATGCTATCCAAAAATACACAAATTTGGGTTTCAAATTAATTGCAAATATTATCTTAAATTTTTAAGCTTTTCAAGCTTAAGAAAAGACAAGAGTTTGCAGTTAATATTTAGAAAGGAAAATAAGCTTGTCTTTACAACAACTGTCTGTCTCTGGAGGGTGTGAAATATACCTTTATAGTGCCAGATCTCCTACACTGGGAAATAAGACAATTCCAGAGAGGAGGCAGATGTGCCGCTCAGAAATCCTGTGACAGCCCCAGCCATGTGCCTCTTAAGATGAAGTGTCAGGCAAAGAATGGTGTGGAATTGCTACTGTCTATTACTTGTTCCCGTTCCTCTCCATTTAGTTGAACATTGAAAAAAACCCAAACCAAATCAAAACAAACCCCCTCAAAAACTATAATAAATGCATTCAATAATTGTTTGAATTGCTGCTGTGCATTCTGCTATAAATGGTTTATGGATAACCATCAATTCGTTCTGCTCATCACTCTAACAAGTTCAATGTACGATCCAGAGCAAAGGATGACTATTTATTTAACAGCTTTTGGCAGAAAAATTTGTTACATGCCACAACTTTACAAAGAATTTAAAATCAATGACAATTTATAAACCAAAGACTTGGAATTATGCTTTGGATTTCCATAATTCATTAGAATAAAGCTGTCAGATACCTTTTATTGTAAATTAATAGCTTGTCTATAGGTTGGCCGCGGCAGCTGTTTTGCCAGGTTTGTAGTGACATCTAGTGGGTATTTTTACCCACTGCTACTGGTTTGCCGTCCTTTCCCATGAACGTTCACTGCTGTATTACCTCCCGGTAGTAGAGAAAATGTGCAAAGAAAAAAATTACATCGTGCAGATTACAACACTTAGGTATTTTAATTACAAGGAAAGAGTTGCGATTTTGGCTAGTATGATATTACGAATGTAATCTAGAAATTTGGACTGTAAGAGCATTTTTATATACTCTTGCCACTCATGTTAGATTGTTCTTACATTATATTTAATAGTGAATTTACTAATTTCCTAATGGACACTTTTGGTATCTTTATAAACCACAATTATTTAGTGTGAAGATGGGCATTTCTCTTACATTATATTGCTTTTGAAAACTGAATGGTCTGAGATCAAGCCTTTTCAGATTCTTTATTTTTTAAATATTCTTTAAGCTTTTGCAAGTTCCCCCCCATCCCCCCCCAAATTTCCCCTTTCAAGAACCACTTAAATTATGTGCAGAGAAGCAAAAGGCATTAGTGGATACTGCAGGACAGTAGATTTCTGGGTTTTTCATATTCTGCAGGGCAGTTACTCTTACTTTAATGATAATAAAAATGAAGGAGCGGTCTTTAATACATATTAGTTTTTCACTTTTCCCCCCCTCTGTTTCCTCTGACTACAAAATAACACACAGAAGTTGTAAAGAAACTGTATCTCTTTCCAGCAGCTTCCTTGGCTTACAGAGGTCCTGATGATAAAAAGAATATATGAAAAGATAACGTGTGAAAATTTTTTCTACTGTATAATGTCATGGGATATAGAGCTGATAATCTTCCAATGATAAGAGTGAATGGTAGCAGATGCATATACAGTAGTAATCTTTACATACTCACACACTTGTTTTTCTGTGTATTCTGATCTTATTATATTCTTGAGAAGTCTGTGTTCATTTCTCCACTGAGAAAAATAGTTGCTTGTGCAGCAATTCCCAGGCTAACATGCTCATCTGTGGCATGCACAGTGATAACTGGGCACTGAATCAACAAAGGCATTGAGGGCAGACAGCCAAGGGGGTATGTGCCCAGGTGCCTATAGAGATCTGATGCAGAACATCACATGCAACCTGCTGTCAACAGTTGCTGCCTCCCATCACAGGCATCTTCAAAGTAATCTTTTCTTAATTTCCCTGTAAGCAATCTCTAGCTGTTGTAGGAGCATGCTATAAATGGGTTGAGAAGGTTCACATTTCTATAAGGATGTGAACCCTGCTATTAAAAAGCATCTGAAAGTCTGGGCTAGCAACACACAGCTCCTGCCTGCTCACAATACTCCCACTTCTGCTACTTATGCTGTTCCCAGTTTTGTGGGCTCTTAGCACCTCAGACTCTTAACTCTTTCCCTCTCTGGAAGGAATGTTTAAATATTATTGTCTGCCTGGGCAATGACATGGAGGTCAGGGAGAAGAGCCCAAGGTCAGTCTGGAACTGCATGGTGGAGCTGAACACACATTTCCCTAAACCAGTGCTGCAGTCATGGGAATATCTGCCCTTTCCCCTTATTAACTGCTGTTCATAGTTAGCCCCCTCGCCCACTTCACAGCCCTACCAGCCATGTATAGGTAGGCATCTCGTCTGAACTACCTCTCTATAATTCCTTGTTGTCAACTGGAAGAGATATGCATCTCCAAAAGCTGATTTATCTCACCTTTCTGAGATAAAACACTATCTGGAGGTGCTTATCTCTTTCCATTAACTACAGAAGGAATCCAGATGACTAGTTTATACTGGATACCAGAAAGCTGAAATTAAGTCAAGTAAATCCCACCCATAGATAGGGAGTTCCATGAAAAATAAAGATAGAAAGAGTGGAATTTCCAGGTAACCAGAAATCGAGCAGCTGTCTGACCATCATTTCACTGCAGCCCCCAAGTTTTCATTTAAATTCCAATTTAGCATTTCTACAGCAGACAATGACCTTAGAAAAATACAAGCATTTTAATAACCAAAACTACACAATCAAAAACTAAAGCATAATACATATCCCAGCAGGGAAGCCTCTTAGGAAGAATCTACACATAAATAAGAGCTTTTAAAGTTTTTATCTCAAAGGACTTTGAAATGTTGCCTGTTTCTGCATGTTTATAACAAATCTTAAACAAGGGTGTTTGTCCTAAAGTCCTAGCTCTTTTGGCATGCAACACTCAAATTTTTGGGAGGGAATAAGGGGGTCTACTGTAAAATAAAACCAAAACATCCCCCCCCTCCCACTCATCTATCAGAAAGTTACAATGGGAAGATGCTAAATCCACTATGAATAGCAATATTTCAGGTTCAGAGGGTAAATAAGGAAAACACCACACTTGTTTCAAATTTGAAAGAATCTCCTAACTTGTAACACAGCCTTCTTACACTAACATGGCTGATTCATGATTTTTCTCACACAACATTTGGAAAATAGTTTTACAGGTCCCAGATGTCCCTTAGCAGGCAGAGGCATGGATTATAATTTCTGACATGGATTATAATTTTTAATGTATCTCTCATGGCTATATTAGTCTTCAATGGAGTCTTTTTGCTCTAACCTCAGAGATTGGTCTACAAGTACTTACATACTGCTGAAAATGATCCCCAAGAACAGCAACTCACTTCCTTCTCAATGTTTTCACAAATTATTTTTTTCAATTATCCCAAGGCTTTAGCCCATACCCATTCTAAGAACTTTTGCTCTGTTCACTTCATTGATTCTTCATAATTCATCATGTCTGTTACATAAGCACTAACTTCTAAAAAACTGTATTTAGCCTGATGCCTATGCCATCAGGACATCCACTGGGCCTCCTTTAAGACTCCTGCCACCAGCTGGTCAGGTCTGATGGGGGCCTTTTGTGTTCAGACATCTTGTGACAGTTCTCTGCATACACCAGCCTTTCTGTGTGAAAGCACAGGCTAGTGAGGGTGCTTGTAATTTTATGAGAGTCCTAGTCAATATAAAATTATAATCACAGAGATACTAATAAAAATTAAGATGGGACAGAATGGCCATAACGAGAAAACTGACTCATGAGATTAGCCTGTGTCCTCAATGTGCATGTATGTCTGAGAAGGGCTGTCACAGTGTGTTTTAGCAATAGATTTAGCAGATTTGGCAAAAGACGTTCCCCACCTGTTCCTGTTTTAGCCACCCAGAGCTCTATTGCACAGCATGCCATGCAGAGGACAGTTTCTGCAGGAGGAGAGCAGTCATCCTTACAAATCAAAGCTCTTCAGAAGGATTCAAGGGGCCAAATTCAGGAGTGATGGGTAAAGTGGAACTTGCCAGACCTCTTTTGAACTATTTATACCCTCTGACTGATATGCAAATGAATACCAGGGTCTCTGCAGTAGCAGAATTGACACAGGAGGGAGCTGGAAGAAAGACTAGACTGCAACAGCAACCTACACCTTCAGTATCCGTTTCCCCACACACACACCCCTCTCTTCTGGCCCATTACAATAAAACTCCTGTGTAGGCTCTTTTCCATTCTTTTTAAACCACTTTCAGGATCCATGTATCAACTCTCACTGGTCACTCAGCCTTGATAGGTCAGCTGTGTAAAAGTTAGAAATTTACACAAAGGGAATAACCCACCACCAGCTAGAGCACAGCTGCAGAAATCTGTACCGTATCCTTCACTGTAGCTTGTGCTACCTTTGCCTTCTTCATTTTCAATTTGAAGTGATCTGCATTGTTTCCAAATCTTGATTTCAGACTGGAATTCATACTTATCCTAGAAAGCTTTCAATAACTTAATTTCTCTGGTCTTCTGAATGATGTGGGTAGCCTCACAACTCACCTCTGGTTCACCACAGCTAAAGGTACTTCAGCGAGTTACATCTGCAAATCTTACATGGGGCTGAACTGCATGTTTCATTTGGTGTGGCAAAGCACCCAGACAGTAAAGCAAGCAAAAGAAAATACTTTATTGTTCTGCAGAGTGCATTGCCACAAGTGTTACTGAGGCACAGATGTTAAAACCAGTATGACTAAGTAAAGTCTTGTGGTTTATGTCATCCATCACCCACAAGAAAGGAAGAAGAGATGTAGCCTGTTATGGACAGGACTATGCAACATTGTCTCTTTGGGAGTTTCTGGAATAGCCTCTGAAATGCCTGGTTCTTGTCCTGTCATGGCAGCACCCCGTAATGAATAGACTGCTGGTGAGAACCAAGAACAGTGGTTCCTGCTTACCTAAATATGCATCTAAAAGCTTAACAGTGCATGTTCCCAACATCTGCTCTCTTCTAGAAATCACAGAAATACAGCAAACCTTCATTTCTTGAGAGATTTTCTGCACTTCTGGTTCAAGTATGGTTAGAATTACTGCACCACAAAAAATAGCTTTATAGTGATAGAGAACAAGCTAATGAACTCCAAGGATGCGCATGTATACACATACCATAGTCCCAACTCATTCAGTGGTTAGGTGTGTCATTTTCAAAATTACTTGAGGAGAGGGGGTGACATGCCCCTTATTTTTTGAGAGCTGAACTAGAGATACCTGAAAACGGCTCTTTGAAATGGAGAGTGTGCTACCACCAACAGCAGTCAATATAAGATGTAAACAGTGACAAACTCTGGAAAGCACATCAATTGTTGAAATTGAGGCAAACTAAGCAGAAAAAAAAACTATGTAAAGCCACATTCCCTAAAACCTGGTTTACATCCACTTTTGCTTCCAAGTCCCTGTGTATTAAGCAGGTCATAAAAGCATGCTGGGAAGCTGTTTGAATTCCTCGGATGGGAAGTGCCAAAAGCTTTCTCCAAGCTCAGAACTAGAGCTAGTCAGAAAACAGGAAATGTTTTGCATAATGTTTTTGCAAGCCAGGAAGCTGAATGTTATCCATTATGAAGACATAGATAAAAAGCTTGTTTCGTGTCTAAGACAAGCAAATTTTATGTACAGGACCATACCTTTAGGCTCAGGCCAAGAAAGAAAAGCTAAGTACTGACTACAGCTACTTTCAGCTAAAATAATTTTAGTCCATTCTAGTCCCATCCTTTGGTAATGGATTTTCTCCTGGTTCCCCAAGTAGTCAGAAAGCACAAGCTTCCTTCTCTATTGTCACCTAGAGAAAGCTGAAAGAGTACAAAGCCAGGGCTTTGCTCTTATTGCTTCTGGGCAGCAGCTCTGCCGCTCTTCAGTTCTTCTGATTTCCTAACACAATTTTACATTACAAATATATTAGAGGAATAATGACATAGATAACACACTGAGAACATTATTAAACTAAATACAGAATATAATGCTCATTCTCTTGCAGCTAGTCACACTAAGGATTGGAAGAAATTCCAGCCCCAAAGACTGTCTTATCAGCAAGGACAAGGGAATACTACAAATACCTTCCTGGAAACAAATCCACAGCAGCATTATACCTTTTAGCAATTCTGCAAACCATATGGAGGAGGCTTGGTTGTGTAAGCACAAGTAAAAGCAGTGTTCGAGGTGAAGTAAAAAATGAACCAACTTTAGCAAATAAAGCAGGGAATAATAAACAAGATGTCTGCAGTTAGCTTTTTATCCTCATAATTTAGAGCCCTCATTGCAGAACTGGCATAAAAGTGTTCTGAAATGCATCCTGAGTTATTTGAAAATATAGAAAAACAGGTCCATGCCTGCTCCCAGGAGCCTCTATGGAGAGAAATATTAGCAAACCAACCTTAAAAATGGCTTCTGTTTTTGTATTGGAACCCTTCAGCTGAAATCTGAAGATGAAGCAACATGCAAAACAAAAAAATTATTTGGAAAGCAAAGCTAACAGCTAAAACACATATTAACGACCCTATGGGTTGGGTTTAAGTGTACAGGAAAGGTCTGAATGCTGTTATGTAAATAACTGTTGAATAAATAAGAAACAAGTCTCCAATTCAAATAACCTATGCTTTAAATTATTTTAAGAGAGTATAAGAAAAATGTTTCAATCCTCTAACAATGAAGTTCAGTAGTTTTAAATTCTAAAAAAGTACATCAGAAGGTAAAACTCCATGACTGGTGCACATTTTCTTTACACATTGAAATGTTTGTATAAATATGTATATAAATCAGTGTTTATAGAACACTGTGGCTCGTAAGTCTCAAAGCTTTTCTACAAGAAGTGAAATCATGATAGAAACTCTAAAAACTGTCCAATATGCAATAGTCTGTCATCAGCAAAACTGGGAAAAATGTGGGAATTCACATGTTCAGAACTTGTGCTTGTCCTCTATGTTGTGTTGTTTCTCATAAATGTAAAACCTTTTAAAAAAAATAATCACACTTGAGCACAGAACGTGCTTTGAGCATAGTTTGCAAAAAGATGAGGGGGATGGCCTTATCTTGTAAAGTAAAACGGGGGG
Organism: Athene noctua; assembly: GCF_965140245.1. Classification (NCBI taxonomy): domain Eukaryota; kingdom Metazoa; phylum Chordata; class Aves; order Strigiformes; family Strigidae; genus Athene; species Athene noctua. The sequence continues at coordinate 24,036,650 of NC_134039.1, forward strand.
GGGGGGGAAGGAATAGCTATCACATCTACGTTACCATATGGGCTTGAGAGATATTAGTTACAAGGCAAGAATTCAACTCCATAAATAGAGAAAAATAATTGTAACAAGAGGAGCTGAACAACTGTAATCAGAAACAAAAAAGCAATGTTAATGCTGAGTATGAGAATCATAAACTAGCAGCAAGATATTATTCACCAGAGAGCAAAGTCTTTTCATCAGATCAAGAATGCAAATATCAAAATCAGAAGTGATTGAACAGCATCAGACATAGAAAGATGTCTTTCTTCATTGTCCCAGGTGCCAGTGGGACAAGCACACTGGACAACTAGGAGATGACGTAGCTGATAAATGGGTTTGGGGTTTTTTGACTTGCCACATTCACATGCTCACTACTGTGCTTGATCATAACTGTCAAGTAGATAAAAACACAGTCTATCCAAGGTGTGATAAATGAGAAAGAGTATCTTCAGCAGAGAAGTTAACATTTCCAAATTCTAGACAGTACTTTAATTGCTACAGAGTAAGTAAGAAAGTTTAAAGTGTTTAGCAGTGTATGAGGTACTGTTTTGCCAATTATTAGGCTTAGCATAAAGGATACAGCCAACATAAAGATGAACCAATAGCCAAATTGTATTAGATTCAAAAGGGTCAGTACATGGGTGAGCGCTGGGGGTACAAACAAGTCAGATTATACATAATTGACATCAATCCCAATGACCCGCAACAATGACACCACACGACCAACAATGAGTGGAATAAATGGTGAAATGCAGTTTCCCATAGAAGAGACAGGAGACAACTGAGTCAACAAGCCAAATACATAAGACCAAGGAAGCCACATACTGAATCTCTACACAGCCCACATTTACAAAAGCCAGACCTGACTGGAGCCCAGTCCTAGGGAGTCAGGAGGTCCTTCCCCAACAGGAAACTCTGCAAAGTGCACCCACCTCACAGACAGACACTGCCCCTTCCTGCAAGGGGTCCCAGCTTTTATCCCCAAGTGGGACACCTGACCTTTGTTTACTTCCTGTGGGACACCTGGGGCTCATTTACCTAATGGCTCTCCCTGCAAGGCCGGCAGCACCCTGGAGGGAAGCTTAAAGGTAACTCACCCCCCCTTTGTGAAGGGCTGTGGGAATCACCCCTATGTCAACCTTAATTTGGGGCTTGGGGTTGAAACCCCAGCATTTCAGGTACCTATACAGAATTGTAACTGTGTATATATACATCTCCAAGAAAATATTATGAGACAAGTACACAGAAAGGACAAAAACTGGTTCTAAAGAAACCAATGGCAAAATTTCCATTGACTTCACCAAAGTCAAGATTAGCACTATGGTGGTTTTTGCAGCTCTCTTTCAGGAAGATAAAAAAGGACTTGTTCAATTCTACTGTTATTTAGGCTTCTCTGCCTATGTTTCATTGCCAGCGTTACATGCAGATATCTCCCCTGGCCACTGGAGTGCACGCCCATGATCTAAGCATCAGTCACAGTCACTCACCCTCTTTCTTTCACCTCCAATCATGCCCTGTACACCTCCCTTCTTCTGAGACAGTACTGCCCAGTCCCTCCAGAGCCACTGCAGCTGACATATAGGAAACTAGGACACATTTACATGTGGGCTCCTCCATGCAACAGAACTGCAATAGTTAGCAGGTCAGACTAGGATGGAGGGATGTCTCACATAAAACTCCTGCATATAGGCAGAAAATACCACCATTCCCAAAGGGGGTCTTTGCTCAAAGACAAACCTGCTTCACTTGGTATATGCAAAGTTAAAAAAAAAAAAAAAATAAAAAAAATCACTACATATGAAGCTCTCCAATTCCACTCAATAAAAAGATAGAATTTTTTGCAAGAATTACACGACTCGTCCCTTCTGTCAGTTACACTTAAAATACTGAAGAGCACAACTAAACAGTGCAACATCTCATATAAAAGTGTTCATACATTATTTAAGGCTAACTCTCCTAAGCTTCCCCATGATACATATAAAAACATGACAATAGCTTTTAAAGTTATAAAGTGTTTAGAAGTTATTGAAAGAGGCAATCACATTCTGATCTCTTTAAAAAAAAAAATAAGGTATGGAGAAGATGTTTGATTATCTGCATAAATCTGGCATATTTTTCCTGAGCTATGAAAGGATAAGACTTTCCCTCTTCCTTTGAAGTCTTTTTTTAAATAACATCTTAAAGATTTTTGCATGTCCTTTCCTCCCTCTGCTTTGTAAAAGAACATAAGTACCCTAGGATTGCTGAGTTTAGAACATGTGAATTACAGGGGATCTTTAACTCTTCACAGCAGCTGTTTTCAAGCGTGGTTCTTAAATCATAAAAGACAGAATAAAACTAAAAAAAAAAAAAAAAATCAGAGCTCCAGGAATAAAGTGTATTTGATCCTGCAGGACACATTTCAGGAAAGCACTTAAGAATCTTCTTAATTAATTGGGATTACTCACTTCTGAAAAAGGAGACATCTGCCTAAACACTTAGCTGGACTCGATTGAAGTCCTGAAGCTCTGTAATCCTGATATGTTCTGTTCCTCGTATTGTAGGAAATACTGCTTCAACACTGTATCAGCTATATAGGAGGGGAATATTTTTTTTCTATTATAAATACTTAAATGAAACAGTTTTAACTCGTTCACACTCAGAAACACCAGAGTGTGGACAGTGCCAAGATGTCCATCCAGCTGTTGGGCACAGCAATGTTTGTGTCCAGCAATTATGTCCAAGGTCCATTGTGATACCAGGGAGGACAAGGCATGCCAAGCCTTCCTTAGGCCTCTGGGTTTCTTCTTTGGTGGGCATCCACATGTGTGCAGGGTTTGTGTCTTCCTGTACCCTTCTGGAGCTGATAATGATCGGTGTCTCCATCCGGTTCCACCTCTGCAAGTTACTGGGATTTGTTCACAGTCCTTTGCCTGCACAGTTGTGTGTCCTGTGAAACTGCAGGTAGATGTAGTGGGGCCTTGATGGGCTGCTGGCCTTCAAGCCATCAACACATGTGCTTGTAGAGCCTTTCCCTGATCTGTTTCCCTGCTGTGGCTGTGGGCCTCCACACACAGACATTGCCATCCCAACATTTCTGGCCCAGGATTTCTGATGCAATGAAGAACAAATACCATCCCTCTTGACAATTTATTCTTCACCTGGCTGATCCCACAACACGCCACTGCAAAGTGGGGGAGAGGTTAAAAGAGGGAAAGGCAGGGATGGAAGAGAGAGAAAGAAAATCCAGCCTAACTAACCTCTATCTCAGATGGCAAAGCTGAAGCAGACCTGAGTGCCAATACCTGGAGGCTGATGGGTGGAAGATGCTGTAGCCTGACAGGAAATACCTGCTGCATTGCCACTAGGAAACTGGAGACCTATAGCCACCATACCATAGCTACAGCAACAGGGATCCCACTCTAACCTGGATAAACCTCATCTACCTCAACTGTATTTCTTTACCTAACATTTCTGCTATTGGAATAAGCTACTGTTTTTCTTATCAAATTGAAAGAAGGAGTGTCTCTCCCATAAGGAACTGTTGATAAGCTTGAATGTCCTGAATTTGCAGAACAGAACACTACTCAATACATACAAATGGATATGCATGACCAAAAGCAATTGCAGGGATAGTCTTATAGCATTAAAGATGTGTATCACACTGTGTCGGACCTCAGCCTTCCTCTTTCCTATTCTCCTAAATCCCAAGATTTTAGCTTTAGCACTTCATTTCGAGCTTGCAAGGGAGGATATGTGGAATGGGCTCCTCTCCCCATACAGTGAATACAGAGGAAAAGGAGGGGGTTTTATTGCTTGGTTTTCCTCTGTCCTGTAAATGCAGCATGACATTTGTTGGCCTGTTATCATCAACAGCCAAAATCCCAGGGGTCTTGAAAGCAACTTGAGGAACGTTAGCATTGAGAACAGGTCAGGGGGGCTTCCTGGAGCACAGACTCAGAGAGCGCCGGCTGTTCTGTATGCATCTACATTTAGCCTTTTTGCTTGACTTGTGATCTCAAATTCTGGGAGCCAATACATAATAAACCAAAGCAGCTGGAGAAAGCTCTTCCTGGATTATGCCCAAGTGGAGCAGTTGCATGAAGGATTTCAGCAGCTTCCAAGGAAGAAGTTCAAAGACATCAAGGCGTGTGACAACTCTGGCAAGCTGCTGCAGTCTCCTTAGTGGAAAATTATGTTGAATATGAACTGTCGGAAAAAGTGTCTCTTTCTCTTACATACAGAAGACAACACAATTTATACCAGTGAATTTAATCATATGATTCCCTCATCAAAGAAGCCGAAGCTCCCACTTACAAGATCTTAATTTATCCCATTTCTGGTTGTAATCATTTATGTCTATAAAATATCAAGAATCTTTACACAAATTTGGTGCAAATACGTGTAAACAGGCATAGCTCCACTGTAGTCAGGGTTACTAAACTGATATGCAAATGCTCATGGGTTACAAAGCAAAAATATTTGCAGAAGCCCACACTGGAAATTCTACAGACAAACAGGATCAAGCTCTCTTTTCAGCTACACAGCTGGATAGCAGATAAAATTTACTGACAGCAGTACAATGACTGGGATTCACAGTGAGGTAACATATAGGCAGGATTTGGCCCCTACATTTTTGTGTATATCATGAAGAAAAATTCTTTGGCTATAAATACAAGAAAAAGTCTTTAAACAAGAATCGTACAAAGGAAGTTTGTAGCACCATTGAATCAAGGAAGCCAGTTTGTCTGCAGATGCAAATCAAAAGTAGTTTTGCTGGAAAGCCTGTAGCTGTGCTAATTTATAGTGGTAGAAGATCTAGCTCTCAAACTGAATAGCAATCTCAAGTTCTCGGTGAGGATAACAATGGAGGTAGGATTTACAAAGAACTTTCATCTTCAGAGTGTTTAATGAACTAATCACTTCTCCCAGTACCCCTAAGGTAACCAAATCCCTGGTTACAGTTCCAGTGGTACCTCACATTTAAATATAAAAGGAAGCTGCTACAAGGCCTGGTAAATAAATTATATGTTTACATGTGTATATGCACACAAATTCCTTCCTATTAACCAAGAACAGTCATTCATGACTTTTAAAAATCATACCTCCAGCACCTGGCCTCCACTCAAACTGCCTGCTCTTTCTAGACTCCCATCTTCTCCAGCAAGAGGTGTCATTCTTTGGGAGAGCACCCTTCACTCCCACATTACAAATACTTTATCTGTACTGCCAGTAAGAAGAGCTCTTATCTCTTGAAGCAGATTGTTCTTCTAGGACACGAATCCTAACACTGCAGGGAAAAAAATTACTTTCCCCTGACTGCCTTTCAAGAACTGCTAGTGGTCCGTGGCGGTATTCCTTCTCAGAAGAGGCTCCTCCTCAGAGCCTCTGAGCCAGCTCGGCTCTGCCCCCACTTTCCTCTCTCTCCCACCCTACAAGCAATTCTTGCACATACAAAGGCCAACGATCCACCTGTTCTCCTGGGCAAAACTCAAAACTTCACCCTCTACAAGTCACTCTCCCTGTTATGGCTAAATGTTAAAAGCTCTTTTTTTTTTTTTTTTTTTTTTTAGTTTGGTGGGCTTTTTCTTCCCCACCTATTTCTAAGCTAATCCATAACCACTGAAATTGAAGAAGATCAGGTTACTTTAAAAGAAATGCCAGGTGCCTGCAAGACATTGTATTCTTACAGAAAATTGTACGTGGAACAGAAGGACCACCAGACTAAAAAATGCAAATTCAGAAGCTACTTTTGATTATCTGCATAGGAACCAAGGACAATTCTAACTTCAGCTGGTCATAACCAAAAAAGACAAATGTAGGATATTATTGTACAATGTTAGATTAATAGCTCAGTAATGCAATAATATCCTACATATGTCTTAAAAAGATCCCAGTGATGCAACTGTATAAACTTATTAAAAGGCTGTTATGGGATTCCTTATATAATAAAAATAATTAACCTTACTTTTCCAATTTTTTTTCACTTAAGAGAATGTTTTACTAACTCAGGATTAAGACTATAAATATTCAGCCTAGTCATGTCACCATCCTAAGACAATAATAATAATTAATAGTATTAAGTTCTTTTCCTAGACGTGTTCACCCACTATCACATTTTAGGTGCCTTAAGTGGTTACTGAATAAAACCAAAAACTCATCTGAACCGTAGCAGTAACAAACTACAGCATAAAATAATTTAAACCAGAGTATGTCATGTTTTGGTCTCTAAAGTACTAAAAATAGTATTAATAATACCTAGTGTTTAAATAGCACTTCTTAACACACAAATCTCAAAGGACTTTATAAAAGCAGGAATAGTCATTATAATGAACTTAAAGATACAGAAACAGAGGCATTGTAAATGGGACATGGGCCAAGGTGACCCAGCACATTGGTAGCAAAATCATGGCTTGAAAACAAGCAGGTAAGAGAAAAATTGGAAGACTCCAATCCTTATTGTTAGAGGGAGGATTGCAACAACACTGAAGTATTTCAGGTGCATGCATGGTAGATTCATTGAATCCATGCATGGCATATTTACCATCTCTGCCACAAAAATCTTGTGATTAGGACCCAATTCTGGAAGACAACCTTTCAGATTTTATCACTCCAGATCTATAGACACAGATACAGCAATTGCACATTCTAGCTTACAGACTGTTAAGAGTATTGCATACCCAAAAGCACAATCCAAACATATGAGACCTTGACTGCATCAACCCAGATCTAACTGGCTAGACTAAGCTGGTATGAGCTGGAAAATAACACAGTAGATTAACTTGGTTATGTAAGTGCTATTAACCTCATGCTTTTTGGACCGCATCTGGGCCAAAGACCAAAGAGTGACAGAAACCACAGAAGAACTTCATATGTCCCTAAGCATGGAGAAAGTCAAAGACTTTGAGCTGGGGCTACATAATTAGCAAAGCCATTGGTGTCTTATGTCAAAAATCTATTACAGAATGCAATAGATACGTAAGACAGTAGTCATGGGGCAAGGGGGATACCATCCACACATGTCTCATGCAGAAGGCTGAACCTGAAGCAGTCTCACTACATGTAGGAATCAGGGCACTAGCTGGGACCTGACATGTCAAACCATTGCAGCAAGGGTCCTACTCCCCTGCATCTGTGATGTTGGTCTAAGCTGGTAGGGACTCTGATCCATGTAAGTATGTGGACTGAGTGAGTTAGGAAACAAGTCGTGCAGGTTAAAAAAAAAAAACAAAACAAAACAAATCAAACTTCAAATCACTTCAAGTACAAAATTTTAGATCATCACTTAGTGGTGTGGTTCTGTTCTTGCAGCCACCCCACCCAATTCCCCCCTTACATTGTCATAGAAAGTGGCACTCTATTAGCTTATTCAGAGTTCAAGTACTCCCATTTTAGTAGCTGAGTGAAGTGGATTATTCCTATCCTATACAAAACAGACTTTGTGAAAGAACATACTGAATGAAAAAGGAAAGTTGCTTCATCAAAGGGCTTTCAGTGTCTCCCATAAAATCTTTGGGCAAATTGGTGAACTACAGGCTACATAAACAATGTACATAGAGACAGTGAGGTGGACTGAAAACTAGCTGAATTTCTGGGCTCAAGGGGTCACAGTCAGCAACTTAAAATCCAGATGAAGACCCCAAGGGAGGGTCACTACTGGGGCTAATACTGTTTAACCTCTTCTTTAATGACCTGGATGATGGGACACACTGCCCTCAGCAAACTTGCAGTTGATAGAGAACTGGGAAGAGTGGCTGATAGACCAGATGGTTGTGCTGCCATTCAGTGGGACCTTGAGAGGTAAAAGAAATGGGCAGAGAGGAACCTCATGAAGTTCAGAGAGAAATGCAAAGTCCTCCAATACCTGAGGATAAATAACCCCTTGCACCAGTACAGAGTAAGGACCAACCAACTGGAAAGCAGATCTGCAGACAAAGGCTTGGAATCCCAGTGGACAAGTTTATCAAGAGCCAGGGAGACCTTATAGCGGCCTTCCAGTACTTAGAGGGGGCCAACAGGAAAGATTGGGAGGGACTCTTTATCAGGGAGTGGTTATAGGACAAGGAGTAGCAGTTGTAAACTGAAAGAGGATAGATTTAGATTAGATATAAGGAAGAAATTATTTTCTGTGAGGAGGGTGAGACACTGGCACAGGTTGCCCAGAGAAGGTATAGCTGACCCCTCCCTGGCAGTGTTCAAGGCCAGGCTGGACGGGGCTTTGAGCAACCTGATCTAGTGGAAGGTGTCCCTGCCCATGGCAGGGGAGTTGAAACTGAATGATCTTTAAGGTCCCTTCCAACCCAATCCATTCCATGATTAAAGTTTATGGGTATGTCCATCATCTGAAGGGCACAATTTTGTGTGGCCATGAAGAATAGTTTATTTGGAAGATAAATGTAATATAAAATGTTATTTTTTCTTGACAAATTATGTGCCACAAGCATTATTTTTTAATGACTTATCCACTAATGTAAGAATTTATGGAAGTTTAATTCCCTGAGTTAAAGGGGAGAAAAATGTAAATAATGCTGCAAAGGTAACTGGGCTACCAAGAAGCAGATGGCTTTAATTACCTGTTTACAGGATTGTTTATACTAGGAATTTGAAAGAGACACACAGCTTAGAAACAAAACTCATTGTGGGAACACTCTACATTTTAATTAAGCTGGATTTTATATGGGAATAAAATGAGATTATTGAATGTTACCTGAAGTCAAATTGACTTCAAAATCGTATGTGCCTTGCACTAGTTATACCAGACATGTACAAAGATACAAATCCATACATGCTGAGCCTCATCTTCATTTTTGCTGTCTTTGTTTCCTGCTGCTCCAGAAAGAGGCCACAGCTGCGTGAGGTAGCATTACTGCATGCAAGAGACAGGTTTATCGGGTCTTGTTTCTGGAACCCAGCAGAGTTCTCCCAGAGATGAATTTAACTCCTGGTGCTGGACTCCAGTGGTCTGAGCCTGATCCTCCTTTCCCTGGGGCTCCTTTCACAATGCCAATATTTGAACCAGTGAAGTACCATCAGCCTTGACCAGGTGCTGAGCACCTGCAGATCTGGTGCAGAGGTGACCTGGGATGAAGTTACATGGTAACATGTTGAGGTGATCTAGCAGGTCACTGCTGCCAGTGTGGGAGGATAAGCTTCCATCCTAAAGTGTTACTGGTCCTTCTTCCCCACTTCCAGATGTTGTTGCCCATCTCCCATTACTTTTGTGGGTCAGACCCCTTCCAGGATCCAATGTGCGTCACTAACCTGACAGAAAACTAACTCAGCTGAAAGAAAAAAGAAAACACTTTTTGCAGGGTAGCGAGCTCTCACGAGCCCCAGACACAGCAGGAGGAGAGGGCAGGACCACATGCTTACAGGGAGCGGCTGCAGGAGAAAAGCAGAGCAGTGGCTATGAGCACCAAGGCCTCCCTCAAGCAGAGCTGCTGCACATGAAACCATGGCCTCAGACCAATTTTTGCAAAACAGTTTAAACAAATGCAAAGTCCTATAGGGCCATCTGGTGAATTGATTATAGTTTCCTTCAGATCTTCCATCCCCTTCATTCCTTCCCAATGTTTTTACAGTCCAAACATGGGCACACAGTCAACAGCAACCAAGCTTGCAGTAGCTAACCAAACAGCATGAGAGCACTGGTCCTCTGCACATTCTTTAGCGTAATAAATCCCAAGCAAAAGGTGTTCTGAGTGTTTGGAGCGCTTCAGCATACACCATCTCTTCTACCTATTTACTAGATCAGTCTAAAATTACACTTTAAATTAATCTGGTTAATGTATGCCAGGCATTATCCAGAAATCAGGGCAACAATGAGCACTTTTTTTATAATCAAGATCAGACATAAGTAGCATAAACACACTAATAAATCAAGAGAGCAAATTATATCTGTGAAGAAAATATGCATAAGGAAGGGCTATTCAGCTCCAGTGACTCGGTACAAACAAACCCCTGGGGCAAAGAATAATTACAGTATATTGTCTACAAATGAATAGAATAACCAATCCAAGCCAAAATTCAAATGTATGGCAGTAGTTCTGAGATGCTTCTAAGTCAGAAAGAGAGAAGACATATGAAATGTTTTGCATATGAGACAAATCAAGAGCAGCAGGACTACCTCTTTACCTCTTCTGTAAAAATTGAAAATATACATAACTTCACAGAGAAAAAGCTTGCACCAAGATACACCATTACAAAGAGAAACAGCCACCAAGAATTTCCCTGGCAGTTTGTGATATAACAAGCCCTCTGCAAATGAATTTGTTATATCAGTACCCAGAACAGTGGTGCAACATCAGAAATGGGATGTAGTAGCTCTTCAGGATTTCACAAGTCTGAAAAAAAAAATTTCCAAACTGCTGTATAGTCTCAAAAGCCATCATGTAAAAAAATCACTTACATCTTACTCAGCTGAGATCACAGTCAATCTAAACTCATAGATAATGAGATTTTCTGCCCTTTAAAACTCTTTGGACAATTCTGTGTCTCTTCTCTTGGACTGCAACTGTAAAGTCTTTGTGACTGAGATCACATTTGTTTCCTAAGTGTGTACACTGTGAGGATCTACTCACAGATGAGGCTGTTACAACAAGGATGTTCCTGTGCGGTGCTATTCTCAGTTTAGGTACCATTAGTGGTTAACAAGACATCGGAGATCACCAGCAAATTCTTCACAAATTAGGGTTTTTAATCCCATACATAAAAGCAAGCAAAGAGAGAACTAAAAGAGGAAAAATAAGACTAACAAGCATTCAAAGATTAGCGTAGGATTTTTCCTCTTGCCAGTGAAAGCCATTACAGCAACAATCACTTTCTCCTGTAAAATTTTCAGCGATCCAACTTCTTCACACTGATATGAAGGACTGCAGAAGGTGAAAAGCCTCGAACCGAATCCATTCTACATTGTTAAAAACATGTCATAATTCCATGGAAAACCATCAAACTGCAACAGTGTGTGCCAGCTGGGGGCCTACTCTGTGTGAAAAAAATCCTGGCCAGAAAGATGAAAGTGGCAGAATTCCCACTGCATTCAACAGGACTGGATGCTGTCCTTGAGAGTTTCTTCTATTTTTCATCTGTGACAAATTTCCAAGGTTTATCTTGATCTTACCTCTAGATTCCAGGTACAGGTTTACTGCCTCATTTTATTTATAGACATTGGCTTTCTATTAATTTTTTAATACTTTTTTTCATCACTCCTGCTGTTATGGATTTTTTGGTGTACTGACTGCAGCCTTCTGGACTATGCTAATCTCTGACAAGACTGAGACACAGACCTAACTAAAATTGTCTAGTACAGCCAACACTGTGCTTAAAATAGTTTCACATTTTTTTCATCTATTTTTACTGGCTAGGGCAGGATTTAATCTTTCAATCATAAGGTTGTGCCTTAGAATTTATTTTAAAATGTGTTAGAAACTTTTTAAATATCTGTTTTACTATGTGTATTTTCTGATGTGGGTTAGATAACTTCAGACCAATATAAAATTAGGAGATACAGGTTAGTCTCCAGCAAGCAGAAATATCAAATAACTACCCTTTTCTATAAGAGTATCTTATACTGAAAGTCTGATTATCATCATGTAAATTCATGGTTATACCTGGAGGACATCCGTGTTTTTAATGCACCATCACCCTGCCTCTACATTGTGATTTTTTTTTTTTTTTTTCCCACTAATACATTGCCCATATTTCCATGTTTTATCCACCTTATGCTGCTAGAAAAACCAAAAGAACAGTAGTTATAAAAAAAGAATAAAATTGTTCAAAAGTTTTCTGTTGTCTTTCCATTCAGCAATGGGAATGGGCAAGAGGAAAGACCTGCAGGAAACCCTCAGTGTCTACATAGTCAATGTTAGTCTGAAGGACAGAGTTATCAGAGGGTATAAGCAGTGACAGAAATTATGCCATTCAAGTCCCTTACCCTTGTTTATAATCTAGACTCATTCTTTCTCTCTTGACATCAAGAAACTCTGCATTTGTTTTTGTCTTTTGGTTACCAAACAGTAGCAATTGTGAATATTTTTATGGAGTTTATCACTGAATTTCAGTTTTTAAAGGTTTTCCCCAAAACATTCTAAAAAGTTTTCCAAGACAAACACAGGATGAGACCCTATGGGAGACTGCAATACCTGAGCCTGGGACCACATGTTTTAAATGAGGCACTATAAGTGAGGTAACAACAGGACTGAATAGATGTAAAACTCACAGTGTCCCATATAACATATCCAAATACCCTGGCAGATTACTAGGATGGTAGGAGTGTTTTATACTATAGGCCTCCCAGAAGGGAATCAAGACATAAATTACAAGGAACTGAAATAAGAAATTTGGAGATCAGCTTACGTGCTACTTACAGCTCTGCAGTAGCAGGCAGAGGAGAGCAGAATGCACCAAATCACCCAGAGCATCATCCTGGTCTGTCCCTGCTCTTTCTGCAGCTGCTTGGCCCCTTCCCCACAGCCCCCACTAATGCACAGGATGCTCAAACCAACAAAAGATTTTTTTTTCTCCATATCTCAGACCACTTAAGACACAAGGGCTGGAGACCCAAACAACTGGCCATCATTCCCCACTTCTCTACAACACTTGTCAATGAAATGACAGAAGTGGGGCTCAGTTCCCTTTGTCATGAATTTCAGGGTGAGAAATAGTGTTATGTTAGGATACCACATCAGCTTGGCCCTTTGAATAAAGAGTCCACTTCCAGAAGAAATTTAATTGAAGAGAGGGCTATAGCAAGAGGAAAGTTTGAGTCAGTATCTCGTGGTTGGAAAAGAGAACTAATAACAAGCACTTGGGATTCTGCTCTCAGCTCTGTATTTGACTCCCTTGGTAAGTCACAAAGCTCAAATTTAATATATGTATAGTTTTTGATGTGTAGCTACAGGCAAGGTTGGTTATTCTGAACCCTACATATATTAACCTCCTTTTGAGAAAGTTGTCCTTACCGAACTTAGGTTTCAGTTCTTCCTCTAAGCTGGGCCTCATAATACCAACCTCTATCAGAAGAGCGATTTAATTCATTGTTTATAAATTACTTTGAGATACCAGAAGAAAAGTACTACTTAAATATTAAAAACTTAGTATGAATTTCTTCTAGGCTATTTGAAGTTGGAAAGTAATTTTCTCTAGATACATGGAATTATCTAGAAGTGATCTATGACTGAAGTTATGAGACATTAGTGATATCTACACAAGTAATATGCAGGCAAACAAGTCTACAATTTCCATTATAGATTTACTAAGGTTGTATTAATTTATCACTAAAGTTGTATTAATTTATAAGTATATACTCATTAGCAAAATTCCTACATTTCTAACGTCTGACAAGTACTGCCTCTAGCATAACACTGTCACTGGGACCTACAATGAAAGACATCAGCCTAGAGCATATTGGATCCTAATAACAAAGTCAACAATTAGAAAAAATATCAGTTATTGAAACAGACTCTTAAAATAATAATTTGAATATCAAAAAGTCACTCATATGTAGAATATGTATATGTGAAATACTCCTCTTTTCTGCAGATATTTCACATCTACAAAAAACATGGGTTCTTCTACCAGCGAAGTTAAGAAAAAATTTGCTATATCAGGACTGTGTGGAGCTGATTGTAACTTGACATCTTTTTAGAATAAAAGATGTGTCTTACATAAAATTCTTTTTCTGGGAGGAAAAAATATGCATCTAACATGTTTTAACAAATATTTTTTTCAGGGTTGAGGGGTGGTGTTTGTTTGTTTAATTTTAGCAACACTGGATTTTCTCCTCTTGTGTTTTCCATTTCCTTTTTGTAGTTGAAAGACAGGAAAACTGGACCCAAAGAAACCTTTTAAAAACCACATTTTAATAAAAGTGCAGAGTACTTTTTTCTTGCTTATTAAAATTAAAAAAAAAAAAATTGATGGTTTCTCAAAAATTGTCGACAGTATTTGTTCTCTTATTGGCAAGTTCCAACAGTACCTCAATGGCTGCTGGGTTGCAGCTCTGTCTGTGGGGTGTTTATAGCTAAAGATTCTTGCAGGAAGCATTCAGAAATAGCTAGTAGTTTCCATTTCTACTAGTAAGAGTAAACTTACTTGATTATGGAAAAATAAGATACTTCTAGAACACAGATCTGCTCCTAAGATACAGACAATTTCTCTACTTATTCAAAGCAAATGAAAATCTAATGTTAACATTTGCATGTTTTGAAAATGTAAAGCATTGCATGCAGTATACATATTTGTTACCTAAAACTGAAAGAGTAGCTTTTATTTTTCGTATGTTTCTCTTTTATTCTTCTGTCATTGTTTCAGGTTAACATACTGCTTGTTAAAAAGTATAGATTGTAGGTAAGGAAAATGTAAACCCTTTATTTCACCCTTAAAATAATGATAAAAAACATTGCCTTATGCAGGAGAACTTTCTTCACAGTAGACCAGTAATAGGGATACACTAGGCACAGGTTTTCGAATCATGCATCCGAAGATCCATTTATTTTACTACCTCTGCAAATCTGATGTTCCCAGACTAACATAATCATCCTCCCCAAAAAATTAGAACCTGTTAGTTTTTCTAGAAAACTGAATCTGGAATTGTGGCTTCCAGGCTCTTCCTCTTTTCCATTTCTTCCAGTTCAGATAAATAAGGCAATCATGCTCTGTAAAATTAGGAAGTATCTCTGCTTGTTGCTTAAAACAACTCTAAAAAAAACAAGCTCCCCCCAAAAACCACAGTACATGCTTCCACATCAGTTTTAATAAATGCAAAATTTTAAGTTGCTAAAACACACATTTTGAAACCATATAATAGTCAACACTGTCAGAAGTGATTGGCAATTTAGTTGCAACTAACTTCAAGGTGTCTAAATGAAGACATCTCCAAGAACTTGGCTTTAAGAGCAAGGATGTATTTAATTACCAGTCCCCCTGAAAATCTCAGCCTAGGCTTGTGTTAAGAGTAACCAGCATCGGCCTTTGTGCAGTGGTAGCTGTGCACCAGTTTCTGCCTGAGAAAAGATCCGTTTAGTCTCCTGTGCAGGCAGGGACTCCTCCATTTCCCTGCTGTTGGAACACACCCTCAGTTACTTCTATCCGTAATTAAAGCTGACATATCTTACGTGGGCCATTCCCCTTCTATTCAACATGAACAGCCTGCAAAAATGGCTGAGGTTCACAGGAAGGAAGCAGTTAAATGATAAAAATGTGAAATGTTATGCAGCAAGCTGTGTACAATTAACTAGAATTCAAATATACACCTTGTTCCAATCCAAGCCATTTATCAGATAAAAATAGTCTGCTAGAAGAATGTCATGATTAATGAGGTGAGACTCCAGCTAATTACTGTTTCCTCCAGAAGTAATTAGGTTGGCATTGCTAATCAAGATGAATGAGCACTCTGACCCGCTTTTTTTAAATGTAAAACTATGAGCTGCAGCAGCAATAACATCATTTAGTTCAGGCAATGTAGTCTTTATTAGGCTTGTAGTTTGATTAAATTCTTTTGTTACACCAGGCTTTCCACATATGAACAGATGAATGCTGTGATGTTCAAAGAGTTTGTCACCCTTAATTAAAGACTGAAAAGGCTTGTTCAATTCACAGGGCAATACACAGGACAGCTCTAAATTGATAGCTTTTAAGTGGGGGATAACTGAGGGAGTCATAGGGTTTGCCCATCTGCAAGAGGATCCCTCCTCCTTCCACAATTTTCCGTCATAGTAGCTGGAAAATTAATATCAGATATTTTTGTATTGATTCCATTAGGCAAAACTCATTTCATCCGAGCACCTTTTCACACGTGACTATACAGCTTTACTTGTATAGAGAGAATCCATTATGAATTAAGACAAAGAAAGCTGTAAGAAGTAAATTCAAAACATAAGCTAATTTATGGGGCTGTTTCTGACTGTGACCCTTTTGTACAACTAACAAGTCCAAAAATAGCCTCATCCCCCGCTATTTCAACAGTTCACATCATGACCACATGTTATTTCATATGGGGGGGAGGTGGGGGAAGTGACAATGAAGCATCTGAATGATGTAGAGATACATGTTATAATGGAGTTAAGATACAGTAATGTCCTTTTTCATCTCTTTCTATTACATAAAGCGCTTCCTTATTCCAAAGAATTATTTTAGGTAAATGCTAGGACAAAATTTTCCCCTGAGAATTTCTGTTTAAAGCACAAATTAGACTGGATAAGAAACTGACCCTTGTCCCATGATAGCTTTTTGGATTTACTCACTGTCTGCTTAATGAAAAGCACTGTAGGAGAGAGGGTGGGGCCTCAGGGCCAGAAGCAGCAGTTGGGGCAGAGGGAAGGAGAATAAGGCGCTTGTTCGCCTCTGTGGCAGCAGGTGCAGGTTTAGTTTCAGCCAGTCAGTTAGACCACCACACACCCTTTCAGCCCTGTGCAAAGCAGCAGGCTGTCCTAGCTGGGGCACAGAGCTGCCCAGACCCTGCTCCTTCCAGCGAGAGGGAACATTTGCATCAGACTGCCATGACTGAGGAACACCACTGGTAATGGTGCTTTGCCACAGGATAAGCTGCTATCAATTTGGCAACACAAAGACCAACCTGAGCTTTCTCTTACACATGTTTAGTTGGCTGCAGACTCATACTGCTAGAAGGATGAGACCCAGCCCCCGGGCCCCCGAGCTAAGCCTTTCTCTATGACATACCCATATGCAACATGAGAGGCACCCAACCTGAGAAACCTCAGACCTGTCAGTATTTGGCTAAGAAGCTACCCACACGCCTCAGGTGAAAGCACCTGAGCACAACGCCAGTGGACATCAAGCAAGCAGAAGGACATTATTTGCCTCCCTCAGCGCAGCTCCACTCAGCCACTGCTCATGGCAGACATGACGTCATGCTCCAAGAGGTAGAAGTTGCTTGCTGTGCTCCTCACACCTCCATTGTGACATTTAGCAGGACCACAGTAGCTCCCATGAGCCACACCACAGGGGACAGACAGACATTGACCCCCTGAGAGAGCTCAGGCTCCTGGATGTTGACATCCCACACACCCTGCTGGCACTGGGCTACACGGTGCCTTCTTCCTCTCCAGCATTCTGGTAGTTAACGATTTAACAAAAATCCTTACCTAGAGGGTGGGAATAGCATCTCTTTCCTTCCTCTGCTATCTGGTTGATATTTCCGCTCACTAGATTGCAAAATCCTATTTTTAACCTCTTCTGCCTAATGATACTGTGATGCCAGCCGCTGATTGACACACGCCTGCCTCCCGCTGCTGCTGCTTCTCCCCGGAGCCTCTCTCAGGCCAGCCCAGCCTTGCACATGGCCATCTCTGGGAGCAGAACAACAGCCAGGCCCTTACATGTACCAAGGATCACCCCAAGCAGCCATGAACAGGTTTTTCAGAGGAAAGGTTCAGGTAGAAACTTTGAAAGAGCTGATTTGGGGGGTAGTACCTGCGAGACCACACTACAACCTATATAAAACCTCTCCTTCCTCACTGCTTCCTGACATGGCCACTAACTGCCCTCACCTGCTTTACCTCACACACACAGCCCCTCTGGGCATGAATACCTAAAGCCCCCCCCCCCCCCCCCGAAATGTAGACCCCTGCTCTGCTGCCTATTGTTCAAGCTCTGTGTCTGTGGTGTGGGGGCATTTAACTTCTAATTTATGTGTTTCTTCTTTTTTTTCTCCTCTTTTCTGGAAAAGTGAGGAGGTTTTTTTTTAGTCTCAAGGCTTCCTCGAGTTGGAGCCAAGATGGTGGCACTGCTATCCAACAGCTTTGACTCATATTTTTCTTGCTTACTGAATCATCTTGCTGGTTACAGATTCCCACTATGATGAATTTGCTAAGAAACAAGGGAAGGAGGCACGCTCATCATTCCTAAATGCTCCACTTCTTATCCCTGCAGCACTCCTTCTCAGCTGTAGGCAGAGTACTGCACCTATGTGCAAGTGTGACAGACTGAAATGTCATATGACAGTCTCAAAGCTTGCTTGTGTCTGTGCAAACCTCAAGAACAAGCCTGTGGATTGGTCTGGGGAGTGTTGCCCAGGGAAGAGGGAATGTAATGAAGGATGCACCCCTCTACTTCTTTGAGGTTGCATTGTCAGACTCCTTAGATAAGCCTCAAAGGGGCAGAGGAGTACTGACCTGGCCCCATCTTGTAGCCATTTGTGGCTCTATTGTGTAGGCCAGACCCCATGCATGCATTGCTAATGAACTGATGAGAAGTGAGTGTTTCTGCTTCCAGAAGCTGGATGCAGCAAAAACCTGTGGGACTAGAGGAAAAAAACCTAAAGGTTTTTAAAGATATAAAGATATGCTAATCAGCAGATACGATGAACTTAGAAAGGGCAACAGAAAGCTTTGTTCAGTGTGCATCCACCATCGAAGCCAGATCCGTGTGCACCCACCACCGAAGAACTGAAGACTGAGGACCAACAGGACGCTGCTGGATCCATGGTTGTGACTATAGTGAATCTATCCTGCATCCTTGCTTGATTTCTGTCTTTTCCTTCCATTTTGTCCTATCACTACCCCTCTTCACTTTTAATAATAAAAACCTAATCTGGGTATATGGCATTTGACCTCATTTGTGTCTTAATCTCACTCTTGGGACCATATTGAAACCTCCCCCGACATTGTATCAGGACAGCAAGCTCACCTGCTGCCTCATAACTGCACTGTCCTGACTGCGGGGCACAAAACTCACCTCACCTACAGGGTGAATGTACCCTGCCTCCCTTTTAGTGCTTGAACAAGAAAGTATAGAGTGTAAAAAGTTACTTAAAACAGTAAAAGACAGAAGTTTCATATGACTGCACACTCAGTTTCTCAGACAGGCATGCTGGTCTCAAATGCAGAGCTCTAGTTTCCTCACAACACAGAGAGGGGCATGAAAGAACAGACTTTAGGTCCACTGCTCTGATCTGCGCTGACTTGACTAAGCATGCTAAGTATTTCTTTATTAATGCAGTTGGTTCACGCACCCCTGGGTTGTCAATGGCTCCCTTAAGTGCACAGCTCTTAAAAGCAAAGCATGTGATTTCTGAGATGCTACATGCTACTGAAGCAACTCTAGTGATTTATTTATGAAAGGTTTATTGACCTATCCAAGTTGTAGATGCTTATTCACTTTTATTGACATGTACCCATAATTCCTGTTGTGAGGACATTGGTTAAGTGAGCCAAATTAAAGTGGGCTATCCTATAGAAGCAAGCAATTCCTAAAATTCCTTTCTCTCAGAGCTGCTCCACAAAGGTGGTTCCCTTTGTCTTTTGATGCATTCCTGTTGGCTGAGTGTGCTCCAGGGTTGTCCAAATGGTCCTAAACCACAGAACATGGGCAGCAGCTCTAGTGCTGCTTTGACATACTCATTCATCTCTCAGCCTGCTGCTACTAACACTGTAGGCATTGCATTGGTGTTGTTCCTTGGACTCCTTCAGATGCATTGCTCTAGCTGCTGACCCAAGGAACAGTCTAGTATATAGGGATTACTGGATGTTTTGGGGTTCTTCCCTTCCCTACATGTGGTCTATGACCATTCTCAGTGAGCTGTGATGCGCCCTCAAAAGTCTGCCAGGATACAGAGCTGTTTAGACAGGGGGGTTGCAGATGAACTCATTTTGTTTAAGACATATGAGATCTGATTGATTGCTTCTTTTTTTTTTTTAAGTAATTTTTGTATTAGTAGAACTACAAACATCTTTGCTGCCAAAGACTGACCTCTACTCTAGCAGTGTAGGCAAAATTATTCTTAGTTCCCCTCTTTTTTGCTGATAATAGGGCCCAAGGGTAGATTAAGAAATACTGAGAGACTTAAATATTGGATGGGTAAATAAAACACGCAAGTGACAAAATGCAAGAAAAAAGGAATAATAAGCTCATGAAGTCACTGATCATGTCCAGACCATGTCAGGAAGCAGGGAGCTGGCAGTCATTCACATGGCAGCTATCACCCCCCATGGAGAAAGGAGGGTGGAGGCCAGATCTCATCAGTGAGGTCATCTCCTTTCTAATCCTACACTCTTCATACTTTTGGAGCACAACCACTATAGTTTTAGCAGGAACTGAGCTCAGCCCTGCCAGCCAAGGGGTGCAGAGTGTCAGAAATTCCCAGATCACTCATCAGTCCAGCCTGCCCCCCAGCTGACGTTGTTTATAAGTCCCTGGATCCTCTTTGCTTCAAGAGAAATCTAGTTCCACCTACTCTCTGCACATTTTGTGCTGTTGATGTCTTGCAGGGCAGAACTTGGCTGGCCCAGAAACCTGACCCACAAACACCAGTGCATGTACTTGTAGCGCCAGGTTGGCATGCGTTATGTGTCTCTGGGAACCTAAACCACAGAGCAAGTAAATCCAACATGCTTTTCAGGCCAAAAGTGTATTAACATGAACTGGAGAAATACTTGTGCAGTGGTCTGGGAGGTCCCCAGGTCATTGCCCTACTATTGGACAAAGTAGCAGGTATTATTCTTACTATGCATCATGCATTGCATTCAAATCAGAGGGAGCTATTTTTCCTGCCTGCTCTACATAAGCAGCTGGAAGAGTTTGTCCCCAGCCATAAATGAAGAAGACTAGCTTTTTATTATAGGCACCAGAGATGAATGTACAAAGGTGGGCAGAAGGAATATTGTCCTCTTCCCATACAGTTTTTTATGGTCTTGTTTTTTTGTGTTTTTTTTTGTTGTTGTTTTGGTTTGGGGTTTTTTTTTCCCTTCAGCAGTATTCCAGCCATGCTCCAGAGCTTGTCAGATTCGTGAAAAGCACAACTTGGATCTCTTCAAAACTGTTCTTGCACTTTTCAGAGCCCCCCACCTATTGTGCTGCTGTAGCTATGGGTGAGAGAGCATGGGCACACAACCAGGCTTGTCTGCTGTGTGTTTCATTTGGCTAATTTTTTTAACAAATCTAAGTCAAGTTTTGCAATTCTTGATGTAGGTTTTTCTTCCTGAAAGAATAAAATAGAAAATTCACTGATGATTTGTTCTTTCACTGTATTTCAGTGCCAATGCATCATTTAGCGCTGCAGCAGCCATCAATACCCACTCAGCCACTATCATGCAGCTTTTCTCTGTCATTCACTGTGTCGTTTAGAAAGAGATAAAAATCCCAGCTTAGTGCAGTATATTCGCTTTTGTGGTCCTCTACTTCCAGCAACCTTTTAAAGCACTGAACAAAATTAGCAACAAATTACTCTATGAATACTGAGCCCTTTTGTTACAGTGTTCTGAGAGTTTGCAATACTGTCAGATTTCAATTAAGTTTAAGAAAAATTAAGCTGCTCTGTGTGGCTGCTTGCTTAGACAGTGAGGTAATCATATATAATAAGGAGATCTGTTTAACAATTGCTCCTAGTCATGGCAACGTTGTACTGCTATTGTGTTTAACATGAAGACAGGCTGTTAGATTGTTTTTGGAATGTGGGAAATCAGCCATAGTGGGGACACACCATGAGCTTAATAGTAGGATTTTTAACATTATCAGCTGCAGTGAATTAATTGTTATGATTTCTTTGTTCTTTCGGGGAGTCTGGTTTTGCACATAGGTTAAAAGAGTGTAAGATCCCCAGTAACTTGTACACTGTGCCTTCAGTAGTAGGCACACAGCAAAAGTACCAACAAGTCTAAGCTTTTATTGATCAAAACAAAAACAAATCTTCGGGTGCTTTTTTTATTATTTTTTTTTTTTTTTAAATAAAAGGAGGCCACAGCATAAAACAGTCATTCTCCTATCTGTATGTTCCCATGGGATGTGAATGTCCTGGAAGAGACCTCTTCATCACTGAGTCCAGCAGGCCCAGCAGTGCCCCAGTGCCTTCCTTTCAGTGCCTATCCCTCCAATGGGATAACTAGAGTATATGCTACTGTGATTTTACAGTGCAAGTGATTCTATGTATTTGGGAAGACTAATGGGTATGGAGAGTTCAGACATAATCTTTCACACATGGGCTCAACAACTTTTGCGTCTGCCTGAGCAGCCCTAAGGGTGCATGCACTGTTTGCCTGGCACTCTAGTCCTCCACTGAGCAGAGAGGTCTGAGGAGCATTTTACCCTGGAGGAATGAAGGGGAAATTTACAAATAGTGCAGTCTTTTCCTGGGTTTGTAAAGTGTCTTTTTCAGGGTTGGAAAAAAGCAGCTCTATTCTGGGTTTCTTCTCCATTTTAGCGTGGCATTTTGAACTCAGAGACACAGCTGGAAAAGAAAATGTCAAAGTTCAGTTCTGTTCAAGACTGAGTTTTGAATCTTGGCTAAGCTTAACTAGCCAATCAAGGAATGTAAGTCAGCTTGCTGATTTGTGCTGTGAAAAGGAAACAGGTCAGGCCTAAGCAAATACAAAACAAACAGCCGTGCTTGTTTGAAGGGGACAATATGAACTCTCTGTGAAAGAGTCTTCTTACCAGAGCAGGAGATCTGGGAGGGAGGAAGGAGTGGAGGAGCACACACAAGAACTCATTTGATACTGAGGAGTTTTAAAAAACATTTGAAAATCATTACAAAACTAAGAGTAAAAACAGAGTGGAAACTTCTTGTAGGGCAGCAGTTGCCAAGTTGAACTCTCAAACATCTCAAGTGCAACTCCCACGCTGGGACTATGACACAAGCCAGCAGCACAACTATTTGGCACAGGCAAACATCTCAGAAATACAAATGTCCATCTGTGGGAGAAAGTTATTGGGTGAACAGGTGATAAGGTAGCCAGGAAAAGCACATAAACACCAAGAAAAGCAAAGAACTGTGCTCAGGCATGGAGTCACTAATCATCACTTAGCAAAGAGCTTGGCATCACTGTGGATAGTGCCATAGGAATGTTGAGTTCATGCTTCATGATGATCAAAAAGGTGAGTAGGACACTAGGAACTGTGAGGGAAGGAAGAGCAAACACAACAGAAAGGAGAATCTCACACCACGCCCGCATCTGCTTCAAGTCCGTGTTGTTCCTCTCAAAGTTCCTCTCAAAAATGACACAAAGGATATAGAATCAATAAGACAACAGCCACAATCACAGTTACAGAGCAGCATCTATGCAGGGAACAGAGAGGTACCCGGGGACTCTCCAGCCTGGAGAAGAGATAACTTTGTCTTCAAAGTGCTTGTGGCTGCAGCAAAGGGCAGGAAGGGAAGATCTGTGGCTGCTTCTTAGCATCTAAGATCTAAGGACATGAAATGAATTATCTTGCAACAGAACTGGAATGAGCAGAGGAAGCACTTTTCCATGTGGCACATAATTAAGCTCAAGTACAGATAACTCTGGAAGCCAGAAGTATAAATTGGTTTAAAAGGCACTTTGACAACTTTATGGAGGAAAATCTATCAAACATAAAGCCAGGTCAGAAATCCCCTGAGCAACAGAGGACGGAAAAGTTTCACAACACATTAGACCCTTTCCCGCACTCTTTTTTTAAAAAGCAGAAAGCACCATCTGATTTGACACTATACTGCTATCTCAGTGTTCCTCAGGCTGCCATTGCTGGACTGTCCTAAGACACAGCTGTATGGCTGGCTGTACCCTGTGGGACCTGTTGGGGAAAATTTTGTGGCTCCTATTTGCAACTCACTCCCAGAACTACCTCTCCTCATTACTTTTTAGGGTATGCTGTGTGTCTTTTATGTCTCAGGTATACAAAGATTTTTGTAAGTTATTTCACGAGGAAGGTTGCTCACACTGTTACAGAGAATAGCAAACAAGAAATTACTGTGAGAAAAAGAGGTGCTTTGCAGTAAAAACAGATTCAAATCCCTATTGAAAACTCTGACTCATGGTCTGAAGCGACACAAGGGAAAACACAGGAAAAATCATGTCTATCAAACCCATGAAAGTAGTTACATGAAGTTCAAGAATAAAGGCTACTGGGAACATGTCTGTCAGAGCAAAGGAATTGGGGAGATGGATCAAACAACACTGAGTGTGTTGCACTTCTTAGGACCTGAGTCCAAAGAAAATGCATCAGAGCAGAGCTGATGGTTACACAGAATGAATACACCCAAGAAAATTCCAGCGGTTTTGTATGTCTTCAGAAAC